>NC_064670.1:85432865-85744199 GCF_943734685.1 Anopheles coluzzii
TTTCGCGCTCGACCTTATCGTACCGCTTCCAGTACACCTGCATCTCGCGCGTCAACCGCTTCGCCCGCCAGACCGTGTCCTTCATCAGCTTTTGCGATTGCATGGCTTTCTGGCGCGCGACACGCATGCACAGCGCTGCCACCCGTCGGCAGTTGGTGATCGTGTCCTTGTGATTGTTTGCCTTTGCCCGTTGCAGCTTACCAACCTCTTTCTTGGCCATCAGTTGCCACATCTTGCGCCGCCGAATGTTCATCACTTCCGGCGTTTTCAGGCGCATCTTGCGTCCCCGCTTGCCGCCCGCAGTGGACGAGCTGTCGTGATCGCCCGTATGCTCCACGGTACTGCCGTCCGAAGACCTAGCTGCTGGTGGTCGGCCACGTTTTAGATGTAGCAGCTTCTTGCTCTTCTTGTCCCCGAACATGGAGCTTCGCATGGAGGTGCCTTCGGCGGGGTAGCTGCTTCCCTCGACGCCGCTGCGCTTCTTGGAGTGCTTCAGCTTTTTCCTAACGCCCTTCGTCTTACCGGTGCCATGATCGATCTTGCACTTTCGCTTTCCCGCTATGGTGCGACGATGGTCGGGGAAGAGGTCATTATCCGATAACAAACCAGCGGAGTAATAGCCGTACTGCGAGTTCTGTGGAAATGAGTAGCAGAATTAGCTGGAATTTCATTGGAACATAGCTGACAGAGCGCTAAACCCCGTGAAGTAAACGAGTCTCGGAGCAAGCAGAGCATCTTAAAAATTCAACAAAATTTGGCAATTCAAGCCGGGGGGACACTACATTTAGCGCGCTACTACTTGGAAAGTGTTTGCTTACTTGCGACGAATCGTTGTACTTTTCCCGAATTTTCTTCTCGCGCAGATGGTTCTTGAGCATTTCGTGAATGTATTCGTCCACGTCCGATATTTCGCTTTCGGTTTCCGTTTCGGAGAGCAGCAAATTTTTCAACCACATGCGCTCGGGCCCGACCGTGCTGAAGTCGAACATACGTTCCCGATCTGGAAAGAAGTAGAACCATAATTACGGTACCCGTTCATAGTAGATCGCCACAACACAGGGCCAACACAGAGAAGGTACCGCGAAGGGCGGCAATGTTTGTTTACTTACAGGAACGGGCCGCCGCCTGGTGGAAGAACTTGCTGCCAAACTCTTCCGACTCGTCCGACGAGCCGGAGTACTGGTGTTGCTCATCCTCGCTGGAAGTGGCCGACGTCGCAGCAGCACTGAAACGATTCGCCTGCTTTACGAAGCTTTGCATATCGAACGCCGACAGCATCCGTTGGGTGTACAGAGACTTTTTCGTGCTGGTACTGCTAGCCGTCGGGCCACTGTCGCCGTCGCCGTCGACGCTGCCGGTGGTGTGTGCCGATTCCTTTTGAGCCATTATTCTCTCCACCGCGATGCGACTTGTGCCAGGATTGGAACGATGGTGCTATGGCTCTGCAACTCCAATCACTTGCTCTCTTTGTCGTACGTGAGGTGCGCTTTATCGACCGGATTGCGGTTGCGAAAACGTCGTACCCCTACGTACGGAAAGCGTGCGTTACCGAGTAGATTGTTTTGCCGTCATTTTTAGCTTGCTTTGGGTTGTTTTTTGACTAGGCCGCGGGACAGAGGGGAGGGCACGAAAAGGGCCCCGCGTTCGACTGACAGCAGGCAGTGACAGATGCGCTGTCAAGGTGGTTACAATTGTAGCCGTAAACTGTATTCACCTTGGGCATAAATCATCGCGGAGAGGGATACAAATTTGTTGTTGTGTTTAGTGTTGGGCTTCATGAATCTTTCGTTGAGATTCATTCATATGAATCTTCAGTGATGAGTGAATCGAATCTCGAATCGACTGTTCAAAGATTAAAGAATCTTTAAATATTCATGAATCCCGAAACATAAACGAAATTTTCAAATTTTTTTTTGAAAATTTTCAAAGATTCATAAATCCTTTAAAAATCATATAACTCCAGGAATTCCTTAATCTTTAGAGATGTATGATTTTCAAAATATTGAATTTGCCCAATCCCACCTACAAACATATCCGTCGTGGGTTCAAGCCTCGCATGGACCGTCTCCCCGTAGCAAAACAAAGTATCCGGCTGCGTGATACTTGCCAAGAAGTCTCGATAGCTCGTATAGGCTGGCATGACCACGTAGGTTGTTACACTAAGAAGAAGAATAATAAGAAGCTGTATCAATCCTTTGGGATTCATGGATCCCTAGAGATTAGTGAATCTTTTGAAGTTTTCATGAATATTTCGAGATGCATTAATCTTTACAACCGAGATTCAGATTCATTGAATCATTTTAATAATTCATTCAGATTCATGAATCTGACTCAGATTTACCCAACACTAGTTGTGTTCTGGATGCGACGTTATTTTTTGTTGTCGTGTTCCAGAAATTTAGATAAGCTAAAACACGTAAATAAATGCATTGTGTGCAGTCACCTTAATGGATTTTCTGAGGATGCATTAGTTTTATTCCACAAAATGTAGCGATGTCTGATCACGATATTGATTTTCCGTAATTTTTACATGATTGTGAAGGTTGTACTTTTCCTTCAGCTTTTCATACTTGTCGACGAAAAAGTTACCCTCCGGGCAATCGATTAGCTTTACAAGCGCTTGGCCCCATGCCTTTTCTGAGCAATTGCGTGCCATTATACTTTCCCGTCCAGCGTACACGATCTGCCGTAGCGACAGTATGGTTTCCTTCAAATGTTCCGGAATGCTCACCGTTTCACCTGCAATAGAAGAAAATGGTAACGAATTGTTGAAAAATTGTTGTAATGCAGGAGATTGCTCTTGTTGTACAGTCCTTGCAGTGATGCTAATTGTACCTTTTTCTATGCGAGGAAATTCTACATAATTGAACATTTCCTCCTGTGCTCCGGAGTCACCGCTAAAGCTGGCGCTCGTCACGGAAAACGACGCCACGTTAAGAAACATCTGCCGGTACAGATTGATCATCCGTTCGCGGGAATCGTGACTAGTGCCGTGCGGCACTACCTTGTTCCGGATGAACACAAGCTTGGTGGGCTGGGCGGAAAGTACCTGGGTCATCATTTCTGCCCACATCAGGGTACGCATCAGCCGGATGTTGTAATATTCTTCCTGCACCACCAGCATGACGTGACAAATACGGAGCAAAATCATCAGCTTCTTCAGCTCGTCTTGCTCGTTCTGAATGAAGTCTTTTCTCGCGTGCCCAAACACCGGCTCGCTACAGTCCAACAGTATTAACCGATCCTCGGTGATGTGCATCCGCACTGTGGGTTAGAGGGGAAGAGCAAGAGTAATGAATTAACCAAGAGTACCAAGCAGTTGCAGTCCTAGCACCACCACATTTCGGATCTTACCTTCATTTTCGCCCGCAACGTTAATTGTACTATGCACGGGAAAGATGCTTTCCTTTCTGGTGTCGCTTTGATCGGGCGCGTAAAGATTTGTATTGAGCAAGTTTAACACGGTCGATTTACCAACGCCGGGCATGCCGATAGTTCCGATTACGACGTAATCCTGATTGGTCTCGTGTAGAAAATCCAGCGTGCGATAGTTGATCGCATTGTGATTCTTCAGCAGCACCAAGGACCCCTCCATCGGCGTGTAGCTGTACGGATCGGGGGCTGCCGTAGCCGGCAGTGATTTAGCGGATGCTGCATGCCTAGATTCGGACCCCTTAGATGTGCCGGCGATCTGTGGTGTGGTACTGGCCAAGATGGTCGGAGTTCTTCTGGGGGTGGATACGGAAGGGCCCGCTGCAGGATCATCGGTGGACCGAGTTTTGAGCAGAATTTTCGGTTGCTGTTTACCACTCATATTTTTAGTTTAGATTTTCGTTCACATGCCCCACACAAATTACCACATTTACCTGAAGCTGGGCCAGAAATCAAACGCGCGTTTGTTGTTATTATTTTGACGCAACCACCCTGCAAGCCAAATAGACATGCTTTCTCGCTCTTGCACATGGGAAACACTTGCGGCCGGACCGAGACAGCATGTTTGTTGTAATTGGCTAGGGTGCGCTGTCAGTGTGCGGAATTCGAACCTTCGGACTGGTATAATTAAAATTATTTTCATACGAGTTTGAAAAAGGCAGAAAGTCGTTAGTAAATTTTGTGATACGCTTTTAGTTTAGCTATATTATGCTGGTTTGTTTTTAAAGCATAGCATTTTTATAAGAGTCATCTATCTCGGGACAAAGCTGAGTTGAAAGTGCGTAAAGATACTGGCTGCCAGCCGGTCTTTCTACAGCCTTATAAATCAGTTCATCTTAAAGAACCTGACGCAACGGACGAAGCACCTGTATAGTACCGGTACTCACATACCCTGCTCGTAAAGTCTTTTTAGGCCATCCACAAGGACAGAGAAGACCTGGTAGGCTCAAATCGGGTGGCAAGATGGAGTGGAGGCGTCCGCCATTAAGGCCGGGATAACGGACTGGCAGACAAAGGCGCGAGACCGTGAGCGGTATCTTGAGGCAGGCCAAGACCGGAAAATTATTGTAGCGCTGGATAAGTATGTAAGTAAGTAATAGAAAAACTCAACGAACAACACGAACTACATTAGTAGACACTATCAAGGTAATGCCATCTAGCATCGTGGACACTCAAAAAGATATCCAAACGAAACGGAAATTCTGTCACATATCACATTTTCACCGTGTTCAGCATGTCTACTTCACGTGCTACATCGTTGGGTATCTTTTTAAACTAGAAACAATAGCGCAGCTGATTGCAACACTTTGCAAGACTCTCTTTGCAGCTGTTGTGGGTTTCAGCTCAAATAATTTTACCTGAAAGAAACGATCTCTTCGATCGAAGCTAGAATGATATACCGATGCTATATAAGTGATTCATTTTGTTCACAAACACTCGAAATGATTTTAGTCGCGTTTGATCGGTAGATGCTCAGAAGGACTTTTGGCCCTGTATGTAAAGAAGTTCAAGTGCAGGGTCAGGCTGGTCATGTGATACGTGTGATACCAGACGACTCAGCTCGAGGCAGATAACAGTGCTAAAGCATATGCAATCCCAAATACTTCGATAGCAGGGGTTGCGCAGCGACCACATCAAAGGTGGCTGTTTGAATTTATAATTTAGTAATTTTTATTTTGTTCTTAGTAGGCTAAGATAGCTTGTAATTTAGAGTATAAAAGGAGGAAAGCATTATAATAAATCAGTCTTACACCAGCATTTCATGAGTGCGTTTCTCTATTTGGTGTTACGATTCTCCCGGGTGAAGCTTTGGGCGAGTACGATTGCTTTCTCGACAACGCGTAACGAAATCAGTAGCGGCGCTACCACGGAATAGACCTCCCAATTTACATTGGAAAAGAGGTAATTAGCCTGGTAGGCCAATACTGAAAGTAGTTTGGTGAAGGAGAGTTGGACCGTTGACGCTCCCGAAACCCTTTGCCCGGGACGTTCTGTTCCGTGGCAGCAGACGGTTTACCAAGCGCTCCAGAACGACCGAAACCTTCGCGGGCGGCTTGGCCGTTGGGCCCGGAACAGCTGGCCTGAAACGGGTATGGCACCTGCGAAATATGCAACAGAAAAAAATCCACGGCGTATAGTAAAACATCATGGTGTAATCACTCTGTCATCCTACTTGGTATTGGTTGATAGGTCATCATTTTAGCCTTGCAAGCCGTACCGTACCAAAACCGCTCCGTTGTTTTATGTGGAAGATCCTTTATTATTTTATAATAAAAATGGATAATAAGTCTATAATGCTTCTCTTGTAGAAAAAATCCAACATTCTATATTGCATACTGACTGACACAATGATCCAATGACACAAACGTGTATGTATTCGTGAGGGTGTACTGGTGTGTGTGTGTGTGTGTATATTTGTTGTAAGTGACTGCGGGTGTTTATATCATAGTCGACTAGCTAATCGCATTGTATTGTTGCTGTGTTTTCCTTCGTTTTGATGCTGAAATGTGCCTTTCCTACCCCAAACCATCACATCAGCATGAATTACCCCCATTTGCCCGTTTGCACACTTTACGCTTTCGGGGCGAGACACTAAGCTGATATCCAGATTGAAGCTGGAGATGTTCCGCTTCATCGTGCGCTAGTGTTGTCAGCTGGCGTTTCACCTGCCTTCAGTTCTGTTCTTCTGTTTGATCTGTTTGTCGTACAAAAGCTAAGTAACGTAAGGGAAGGGAAAATGAAATCGGAACATGCTTCCCAGCGCTGCGCTACTAATGTGCTAAATGCTAGCGACCACGTGTTCGAGCCAATGTTCGTGATACGCACGTGTTCGCTGTTTTTCTTTTTTGTTATCAATATCAAACATGTTTGGCTACTATGTATATATATATATCCTTGGCACTCACTGTAGCATAAACTCCAACTACTTTTGCTGCCGCTGCTGTAAGGTTAGGGAACTTGATGGAGGTGTGGTGGTGGGTGAGGAAAGGATAGTCGTGTATATTATACTACTCTTTTTTTCTTTTCTTTTTAAAACTATCTCCTCCTCGCACATACTTATCATTCCCTCTGTTTTTCGCCCTATGGTATGTTTCTTTTTCTACTAATTCTCTCTCTCTCTCTCTCTCTCTCTCTCTCTCTCTCTCTCTCTCTCTCTTTCACTCTCTTTCGTTTTATACCTATCGTGCCCTTTTTCCAACGTAAAGAAGTGTGCCTTTTGGGGTGGTAGTAAGTATAGTACGGCTTCCGTATTGCGTTCCCTCGCTTTCGCGCATTTCTTTTGGCGCATTTCTATTCAACAACAATTGCGTTTGATTTATGCCTAAAACATCTTTGACACGATCGTAACCGGAGACCAGTTTAATAGTGGCGACATATTGGCACCGGTGCACAGCGTGTAGGTGTCTGTCTGTGTGTTTTGATTGTGTTTGTTTTGTGTTTTGTGTGATCGCAAACAGCTATCAAAAATGGGGAAGCTTACACGCTATAAACCTAATCAACATTCATGCATTAAACCGTCGTGATTTTTACGCACCGTGCGCTTAAGCTACGTTTTTAAGGTGTGAAATGCCGCCGGTGCACGTAACGTCGTTTCGGTTTGCAACGCAACGTGAATGGGATAAACGAACGTTTTGCGAAGTCTGTGTGTTGTTACAGCAGTAAAATATGCACTTTCTGTTAAGTTCACTTCCTGTAGGGATGCGTGAGTGTCGTTCTACAGGACAAACAGCACCGAGCACGGGTGACGTTTTTTAGGCGAATAGTTTGACCATTAGTGGAAGTGCCATCGCGCCATCGGGAAAACAAAGCGCGCGGTGTTGCTTGCGACGGCAACGTGATCGAATCGAATCACGTTGATCGATCAAAATGAATCGTGATCGATTTGGCACGATCGACGTGCACACAATAGAACTCCGCATGTGTGCACATTGGTAGAGTGTGTGTGTGTTCGTGTGTAAAAGGAAGCGAATCAATTGTCGCTTGCTCACCGTGTACGATCCAGAACATTAACTGTATTAATGAATTTTAACTAGCCAATCGTGAGTGTATTAAATGTTGTTTCACTATTACCTACGCCGCTTGATCACAAATAGTTAATTTTTAACAAATAACCGACGCCATCATCACGTCATCGTGTGTGCACACCTGTTTCGAAACTATGAAACGGTGTATATGGGTGTGTGTGTGTGTGTGTGTGTGCTTTTATCACTGAAATTGCATTGCACTATTACGTTCCACCACGTTTGCGCTTAAGAACCAGCGCAACGTTTACACATTTACTGAGCTGTGCTGCTGCTGCTGCTAGGATCCCTAATCCCTTTCACACTGTGATCGATGTTACCAAGTGGATTTAGTATTTTAGTAGGAAGGGGGTGCGCGAACTTGAACACGAATCTTACTTTTTGTGTGTTGGTTTTGCGATATTTTCGGTGCATTTCGGTTGCTCTGCCCCGTCGACTAGTACACTTATATATTCTTCTTCGTGATTTTTCGTGATTTTTCGTGATTTTTGCTGCCATGAGATTATTGTGTTTGTGTGGGTGTGTTTAATGATTTTTGTTGTTGTTTTTTTGGTAATATTCTATATACTTTCGCTTGCCTCCCTTGCCTGCTCGCATCGGAGTCTACCTGGGCACCTGGATGCCGGTGAGGTTCATCTCTAATGCAAATGAATGAATATGTAACCACATACGTCCAACACAGCACTTTGCTACCGCCCGCTACGCGTTTTTGTGTTTGTTTTGTCCAATTTTTGTCCTTTTGCTTGAGTTCTGGTGTGATACATTCGGCTCCTAAACATTTGCGGGATATAGACTAGAGTATTTTAAGTTTCACTGTTTGGTTACGGGATATACTGTGTTTTTGAGGGTCGAGGGTCGCGGAGATTGATCAGTCGGAACAGTTCGATCGGTGTGTGTGTGTGTGTGTCTGCTTTGCATCTTCAAGCATCTCGGGCAAGAGTAAGGTTACGATGACAAGTGGGAGTTTAATGGGCTTTTGCGAAGCTGGGAGAGAAAGATTGTGAGCTATAGTTGCTTCGTCCTTCGCTTTTGTATTTTGTGCAAACATCGAACGATGGATAACACGGCATTTATGGTTGTGCAATACACAGAGTGGTGGGGGGCACAATCTGTTTCACACTTGGTACACGTATGCGTAGACATACACGTACGAAGCACGAATAGATATTTACGTTCATTCTGGGGGTTAGGAATACGTATGATAGTGAGTGGTACATGTTAGAGATTTGCATTATTTACGTATCAGCCACTGGACCAACGTAGAGATGATATGGCAACACAACAATATTATTACTATCGCTCCGGTGTGAACTGAACAGTTTGTAACAATCGCGTGTAAAAAAAAACATCCTGCTACGAACACACGCAGCTCGATCGCTTACTAGAGACATTTAGCTACCTTATCTGGAAATGATTTTAAAACAAAGTTTTGATTGTTATTAGCTACTTCATGTTATTAAAACGCAATTAATTTACTCTCTAACAGATATCGACGAATCTGTACTACGAAAATAAAATTGTACATTAGTGGGTTCTAAGGGTTAGCTGACACCAAGGATCTTAGATTTTTTTCCCTTCTTCTTCTTCTTCTTCTTCTATGGGCAGTGCACTAACGGCTATGCGCTTTGCGACAAAGTGAGATCGGCAACATTATGCAGCAGGATAAACTATTTGCATCATTTCATGAATTATGTGCAGAACATTTGAAAATAAAGTTTAATTGCATGGCGTTTACCGTTGCTGTTTATAATATTTGGATTACACCAAGTCAAACTCAATATTGCTGTTCGAACAATCCTATCGAAGTTTCTATAGTGGAACAACTAAACGAATATGGTTTTGATAATGCCTTCAGAAAACCGATCAAAAGCGTAAGGACAGTCGTCAACGGATGTACGACAGAACGTAATACGAACGAGTGCTGGCCCCGTTCTGACATATCTGCACTTTGGTCTACGTAGCTAGTGGAAGGGAGAAGCGAAGGATAAGAAGGATGCTGTTTACAGTATGTCCGTTTCGTAGACTTTGTTGGTGGTTTTCGTCAGGTGTGGTGGCAACGTGCCGACACTTCCGTTCGCACCGATCGCGACACCGTCCAGCGAGTTCGGCCCACCGGTCGAACTGTCGCTACCGCCTCCGTCCTGATGGTCGACGTTGTTTGCTACCGAGCCCTGCGATGGATCGAAGGGCAGCGTCGGGTCGCCGGAGCCGCCACAGAGATTCTTCATCGAGCCACTCACGGTCATGTTGTAGCCCATCTTGAGCGGCAGGTTGGACTCGCTGCCCGTCTTCTTGATATCGTGGTTCATCGTTGTCGGCGCTAGTGGAACGGCATTCTTGCTCATCTGCTGCAGGCGCTGGTACTGCTCCTGCAGCTGGCGCTGCTTCTTCAGCAGCTCCTGGTGGCGCAGCTCCAGGGCCAGCTGGCGCTGGGAGTTGTCCGAGCAGACGGATTCGCTGCCCGAATCCGTACCCTCGGAAGTGCGCTGCTGCTGCTCGCAGTCGGACAGCGTGACGGCCGGCTGCTGCTGCTGCTGGCCACGGTGATGCTGCGGCACGTGCGGACTGGTCGGGCTAGCCAGCGGGCTGCGCGAGCTGGTGCGCGGTGGGGGCGGCGGGGGCACTCGCTTGTTGTTCACCTTCGAGAGCAGCTCGGCGTTGCGTTCCGGGACGGGCGGTTTGCCGGTGGTCGGACGGGTCGGTTGCGGTGGACTCGTGTCCGTATCCGAACCGCTCGGATACGAGTGAAGCCGCCGTAGTCCGACGTTGGAGGAAACGGGCTCGGAGGGGTATAGCTGCGACTGGGATATCTTTGTCGTGATGCTGTTTTGCAACGTTTGCGAACTGTCGTCTGACGTCGAATCGTCCGGTCGGTGCTGAGTGTAAGAAAATTGGGGGAAAAAATTGTTCATACACTTCGATATTGTTTGCTAAAATGCTGTCGAACATCAATGGACACATCACATCAATAAACATAAAACTAATATTGAAATAATATGATAGGTTAACAAATAGAACGAATACAATAGTAACGTTGTGTACCATAGTACCAGTATGTAAAACATTAAACATAATAGAACAATAAATAAGCACAAAAAGTGAGAAAACAAACATCAACCATCGTACACTATCACTAAATTAAAACTGAAACAACAATGAAACATCTTCACCAATTAAGTCATACTGTAACATCGTTGAAGTTTACCTCGTTCACACCGTTCGGCGGTTTAGCAAAGGTTTGCAGTTCATCTAGCAAAGCATCGAGTGCGTTTTCTGGGGCGATTCCTCCACTGGCAACGACTGTCCCCAGACGGGGACTTGGGATTGGCTGCGTTCGTGTCAACATGGGTCAACAGGATTAGAGGGTGTTGGGTTGGTGACCGTAGACAATGATTTCAAACGCGATATGGCGAACGAGCGAAGGATAACGCGTAGAATGCATTTTTGTTTTGGTTTGTTTGTGATACAATTGGGAATTGAAATCGTGAAAATATGGCATTTTTAGAGTAGACAAAATAGAGAAAGATATATAGAGAAAGAGAGAGAGAGAAAGAGAGAGAGAGAGAAAGGGAGAGAAAGGGAGAGAAAGGCACAAAAATGGAAGAGATAAAGAGAAAAAATGGTTCTTTAAGTTTTGTACAATTCGCTTGGGATTAAATATAGACACAGTGCTTTTCACACAGCCATATAATAAAAAAGGGAGGAAACAGCGCTAGCTAATGAAAGTAAAACAAAATACAATCAATTCAAACAAAAAATAAAATAAAATAAAATAAAACCATAAAGAACAAACATGTACCTTCATCGCAACGGTAACACAGTTAGAAGAAAGAAAAGAAAAAAACATTCAACATTGGAATGCAATTTTATCATTTCCAATTTATATTTTCGATCGCTTTTCAGCACCTGCAAATCATCTCCTCATTAAGGCCAATTAGGGCTCCAATTGGAGCATTATCGTTACGTGAGTGGTACTAAGCCAACATATTCAGGGATCGCATCCAATTGATAAGGGATCGACAACACTGATATTGCACAGTTTCTAAATGCAGCTAAAACACTATAGTTACAGGGTAATAATTAAACCAAAAGTTGAAGGATGGAATCGAGCCAATATGCGGGGAAAGTGGCGGTTTCACATTGTCAGCCAGTTTTGGGTTGTTTGTTTGGCGAAATTTTTGCCCGATTTGATAACGTTCGTCGTTCGAATGTGACGCGGCACGTGAACGGTATAATACAGCGGCAATACGATTTTAGACCAATTAAATTTACATATACATTATAGTGACGGTGGTATAGTTGTAGTGGTGATGTTGTTCGTATGTAATTAATGGAATTAATAGTGAACCGGAAACAGATCCAACGGATCATCCATTAATTGACTTCCATAGACAAAAAATAATATATATATTATTACGTGTCTGCGTGAGGATAAGTAGCGATCTGCTGCAAATGCCTATGGGAGATGATGATTGAAAATCAATACTATTCCTTCCGCTGTGTGCTGCCTCTGGGCTTGTCCCATGGTACAGTCGTCATATCGTACGACCTAACAACATGTGTCCGTTTCGTGAGTTCAATTCTTGTGTGGGGACCGAGTTGTGAGAGTAGTAGTAAAAAAATCTGTATCCTCTATTTAGCGTTCGATGCACTGAGTGTTAAACAGAAGTATATTGCTATCTTCAGTGTTTGCCACCTAAGTGCAACAGTTGGATACTAAAATTACGTATTTTATAATGCACTCAGCGTGGTTTTGCTTCTTGTGCAGAGAAGTGCTTCTTGAATCACAATAGCTTCTTCACATCTTGAACCATTTTAATGACTTAGTGTTTTTAAACAAGAAATACATGTATGCCTTTCCTTTTTATGTTTTAAACACATTCTCAATACAGAATTAATAATAACCTTATAAATAATCCTACGCAATGAATGGCTCTTTGTTCGATACAAGGTTACTAAACAAAACAAAACAACTTCCATAGTTCACAGTGTTTATCTCGTTCGAGAGATAGCAGCCATAAAAGGAAATACAAAGTTAAACTAAGCTTACAGCAAAAAGGGTACAACAATGCTGATCATTAATGGTGAACAGAGAGGTGAAATGGATAGTGAAATACTTTAATAAACAATCGTGTATTGTGTGTTTTAGTGTGTGTGTGTAAGTGTGCGTTTGTGGATGGATAAGTGGGCATGCATTATATACTAACAATCCACTACAAAACGGTTCTCTCAAAACGGTGGCCAGGGACTAACGTGAACGAGTAAAATCTTAAGGATGAGGCGATTGCGGACATTTAGTGTACCATTTCATAGCAAAACATTTTCGGAGGAGAGCAGAGTTGCAACCAAAATCAGTGAAAAATAACAAAAAATTGTGATACAGCCAACAAACTATTACATTTACAAGTTAAGGAGGTTGGTTTTTTTAAATAGAAGGGATACCAATGCACGTCAAGTAACGAGAGGGCATACAGTTTGATAACGTTAGCTTAATATGAGGCAGTTGGTTTTTAGTAGAATTTATCATATATATAGTCCATTCTTTTATTTTCGATTTCATCGTTTGCATTACTGCTTTGTTGCGCTGTAGTGTTTTTCTGTTCACCTTTAACTTTTCAATTAGTGTTGGTGGGGATGTAGTTCTGTGAGGAATTTGGAGGAAACAGAGAAACAGCGATGGTGGAAGGTGGATGTAGACGGTTGGGACAGATACAGGCGGAACAGATTGTTGGTGATTGTAAATCCATAAATTAATTTGAAAACACAATAAAAACATCCACCATCTTTCATACAGTTACACAAACAGACACGTACACGCATCTTCACATACACACCCATACACCCATACACACACACACATACCAAGACAGCACACTCACATCTTATCATAGTGTATTTTAAGAATATTGTTGCGTAAAGCACGATTTGTTACGATTGTGGCGAAGGTTGCTTTTGTGGGTTTGCACTTGCGACAATCTGGTTTATGGTGCGATGAAAGTTGTAGTGAAGAAAGGTTGTGGTTGTGGTGATTGTGGTGGTTTAGAATATTCAAAGATCGAAATGGTAGAAAAAAAAAACACCGAGCGCAGAGAAAATAATGCCATGAAACAATTAAGTTCATATTGCAGGACAGATTGGCTAGGTGTGTGGTAATAAATAATAATAATCAAACAATCAACTTTAGTGTGAGCTTGCGACAGCAAGCTTAAATAACTTGAATCTGAGAATAAAGGAGAAAAAATGGATTAAATAGCAATAAAAATGATAGGAACACAGAAACCAGTCGAATTACTCTTAAACATTTAAAATAGTTAAGTATCTTCCGGAGTGTAGTTTTTTAGAGTTTGGCATTTCTGCCAATTGCAACAAATAATAATTTGAATGCTAGTGTATGGTTATGTGTGTGCTTGTCAAAAATGCAGCAGATTCATTGGCAAAACATACAAGATGGGAGACCAATAGAGATATGGCTATATAGAAGAAAAAAAGGGGGAAAATCTGTGTGATGGTGGTGGTAGGTAGTGGTGGTGGCAAAGTAGAGAAAGAGAATTGATTGATTTTCGTGAGAAGATTTTGATATGCAAATTTTTTGTTGTTGCTTTTGCACTTTATATCATACGGGACATTCGTGAAACAAACGTTGAGGATTGACAAAAACAAAATAACAAAGAGGAGTAAAAAGTAATATGCGTCCAAAGAACAAAAAGGAAGAAACTATTTTTTTTTTGGTTTGGTTGTTGATTATTTAAGTAGGAGCGTAATTTACTCAGTGATCGCCTCTTTGAAGTTAGAACTCCATCGCCAGTTGAACTATAAAACACAAAATTATATGAATGCACATTTTAGCATCGATTCTTCTCGCAAAACTGTGAGTGATGGGTTCGTTGAGTTTTTGGGGGATGGGCTGGAGAAAGATGATGGAGAGTAATGATGATGGTAATGTTTTTTGGTTGGTATCACGAAGTAGGACACGAAGTAGGAAATATAGGTGACAGGCATCCCTGATATGACCATGGCTGCTCAAAAGGTAGGTGGTGCTCGACGGTACAACACCAGACCACACAATGGGCGCAATGGTTCTTGAAGGGGATCGAGCGGACACGATCGAGGAAGTTAGAAGGTGATGTACAAAAGTGGAAGGACATTAAGAAGAGAGTGTTCGAGAGCTGTACAGCGGGTATTCAGTTTCGGGATGCAGAGCGGGAGAAACAAACTTCGTCGGAAGAAACTTATGAGCAGGTATGGTGGCGGTGATGCGAAGAAAGATGACTAGTTTTTTTAGCTGCCGATCGGGAACGGGAAGATAAGGAAGGGGTTCTTCTCCAAGATGCGCTAGTGAGGTTTCTGCACGGAGTTTAAACAGCTTTATAGTTTAGTATGATTCGAATTAGTTATGGCAGATTATTGTACTAGAGAAAATATAAATGCGTGAAGTTGGAGACGAATAGAAAAACACAAACAAAAAACAAAAAGGAACCGTAAAAACCAGGAATAAAGAGGAAGGATTATCGAATAAACATTTCGAATAAAATGTGCTAGAAATATATGAGTAAACGGGTGACATCGTGACATATGGAAAGTATAAAACAGAATAGCACGGACCAACATAATCTCTTGTTAAGTCAATTATTGAGTAACAGTTGTATAAAGTAATCTCCTTAGCACACGATAAGCATGCAATTCTCCTCACTGAACAGGTTTATCTTTCCAAACAAAATCTGATCATAAAAATAGTTGTAAAGTATTTACTATCCACCAAAATATGTGTATGATTCGATTTGGGTTTGATATGCTATCTGTATGATATGGAAAAATAAACAACTAACATACGGACAAAAATAAAAACAAACAAAGACATAATAATGAACCTTTGCACACTAACAGACAACATTGTAAACGAATGCTAGGTTAAATGTTCATAAATGGAGTTTGCAAAAATCTTTAACACCATTCAAATAAGAAAAAAATGCTACACTCAATTGTAGAGAAATAAATGAAAAAATAATTACACAAAGATAGTGTAGGAAAGCGTAGCGCGACACGCTAATCAATAAGTTTAATAAGGTTAGTTATAAAACACCTAGCGCCACAAACTTTACCACATGGGGCATTAAATTGGGTAGTGTTAACTATTGTTTTAATTTTCTATATTATGCTGCGATAATTTTAAAAATTTTGAATGCATTTTGAAGCAACTACAGTTCTCACAGCAGCGAGTTAGCTCACGAATGACGGACAGTGAAGGAATATGCAAACTAAAGCTACGTATGCTACATTCAAATAGAATAATTAGTTTTACCAAAAATAATATCAAATTAAATTATTACCCACTCTTGTTCATATAATTTAATTATTTATAACAAATTATGCAGACTATTGTTTTTAAGTGACGTAAATTAACAGAAATGATGCCACTTTCTACTTATTATTCTTGGTAAATATAAAAAAAAAATGTCTTCCCATGTTTGGTTAAATTATCGCTGTTGCTTCCGGTTCTTCTAGCGAGTAAAAATAAAACTAGTTGTTATTCTTACTGACGGTTTTTTTTTGCAGATGAAAACATCGTACTATTGGAGTATATGTTTTAAAATTACATATCATCCGCCATGGAATTATAACTAGTTTCGATCAAATACCTTGTGTTAAACACGCCAAAACATTACATTGCATCAAATGATGATGCATAGTTGAGAAGATGGGACATGTAAATGGCATATAAATGCGTATACAGGAAATACATAATTTAGATACAGGGAGTAAGCAAGGCTATTGTTGGATGTGGTTTGGTAGACAAAGTATGATGATAATTTCAATTGAAAGAAATACAAACATCTAGAACCATGAACCATGAAAAACAAGTACTTAACATATTATGAATAAAGGAAAGCAGTAAAGTAATATAGATTTCGCATTGCTTTTGAAAAGAACACTCCCGTTCGCATCAGTATAACACCGATGACACAATATGCCAATAGTTTGATGTAAAAACCAGTTAAATCATGTATATGGTTGTTCTTATTTACAAATTTTGTGTACCAATCAGCCATAGAAGCAGTTTTACGTTCAATGATGTGCCATGTACTAGAGTATAATTTGTTTGTTGCACAAGTAATGGTTGTGTTGCCCTTTTCATTCTCTTCCAAAGAACTACACAAAAAAGCGGAATCCTTTAAGAGAAATACTATGCAATTGATCGCCTTTAAAGCAGGTGCGTGGATAAATTGTTATACATCAGTTATGAAAATTTAAAATTGAATTGTTTTTTTTTCCAGTTGGAATTATTGTACGCTTGATATCTCTTTCCATTCAGGTAAAATAAAAAGCGGTACGAAAATCCACAACGCACCAATTATACATAGTATTGCCTCCGAGCTAGATGTATTACAGTAGACTAACGTCTATTATTCGTGTGAAAATTAGAGACGAACTCTGTAGTATAAAGAGACAGATAAAGTGTCAGGCAGGGCATAGATAGTGAGATAGGAATACCAAATAGGACTAATTTAGGAAGGATATTTCAACAAAGACCGTACTAAGCAGAGCGATTATGAGAGTAAAGCAAACAAAAAACAAAAGAAGGAGAGAGAGAGAGAGAGTGTGAGAGAGACAGAGAGACAAAGTGAAAACGAAAATATGAACTAAATTAAAGAACGAATCGAAACCAATAGCAAAGGACGGCTTCGAATGGTATTAACTAGACTTGGTTTTATTGGCTATTGTTGCTGTTATTAGTTTTTAAGATAAGGGATAGAAGTGTTGCTAGTAAGTAGAGTAACAGTAGCTGATATAAATTTTTACCTTGTTCACGTTGTTGTGTGTTTCCGGAGGTTTGATCGTTTCATCAGTGCCTGCCGTATCCGGAATTGGTAATCGCTGCTCTTGCACGCTTGCAAGTCTTTTGCATAGGGAAAAGTACATTTTGTATAAGTCAGTACGAAGCCAACATGAAGTAACAGCCAGTAGCTAGGCTACGAGTGTTAAATGGACAAAAAGAGGACGTTTAAATACCTTTTGAGTGTCACCAGCGTTCCGGTTAGCTTTTTACATCGCCTTAGAGCATTTTCAAGCCGATCGGGCTCATCTTTGAGAAAAGCTTCCTCCCGACAAACGTGCTCCATTTCGTTGGAAATCAGATTTCTCAACCCTTGTTGTAGCACTGGGAACCGCATCTTAAGCTCAGCGACGGTTTTACTGAAAAGGAACGTGATTTCGGTGTAGAGGGGTTGCGGGGAGCAATTCCTGGATTGATCCAGCTTAACCTGGAGCCACAGTGTCATTACCTCGCACGGCTGAGCACTAGGGCCATGTCTTCAACAGCGACCATGTTCACACGGGTTCGTCTGTTGATTACTTCACCTCTGAGACCTTCTACGGATGATTCTAAATCGGCTAGGTCCTTTTCCAATCGAATCACTTCTTGTTTGTAGATTTCTTCTTCTCTGGTAAGATTTGTCTGTAAAGAAGCAATACAGAGGCAGTGATAACAAGTTTTCAGCTCTAGCTTTCGAATGTTCATTAAAATAGTACTTAATTTCCAAAACATGATTTTTTCAAGTTTTAAATAGGGGATGCAGGATTTTATACCAGGACACGCAGAATGCACAAGAAGCCAATGCAGTTTCTCATCGACCCAATGTTTTCACTTACCCTTTCCTTATCTCCTTGCCCCCAAACAAACCCGGAGTTCGAAAGCAAGGTGGCGCGTATTCTCATGAACGTATCTTTTATATCTTCCCGTACCGCTACGGCCTGTGTTTGGGTTAATCGGCGAAGCGTGCGAACCTCCGTGCGCAGATCCATAGCTTTCTTCTGCAGGCCGCGCAGCTGATTGTACACCTCCGGTGCAAGTGTTAGGTCGGTGCGGTACTGATTGCCCGCTATCATCACCAAAGGCTTTGGAGGTGGTGGTGGTTTTAGTCGATCTCGTTCTAAAAGGAAAGAAACCAAAACTCTCTACACTGCACTGACTGAAAGGCAACCTCACAAAGACACATACCCTGTGATGAGGTTCTGGGTAAGGTAGAAGATTTTATCGCTGGCTTTGGAGGTTTTGTATCTGCTGTAGAAACGATATTAGTGGAAAATTAGTTACAGGACAATGTTTTTGTTTTGTTTTTGCTTAAGTGTTGTGCTCTTAAGTGTGCAGTTATGTATTCTGCACTTACCGGAGTGTTGTGGGCTGTGAGATTTTGGCACGCCTTGAATGTCATCACTGAAGGAAACGGATTTTTCAAAAGAAACCGATTTATCTGTAGATGAAACGGATACATTATGACAAACAATTAGTTTGTATGTTTTTAATAATCATTACGGAAACAAATTAAAAGATAGGTAATATGCAGTCGATTTAATATGTCTTCAGCTAATTGGGATGAAAGAAGAAGAAGGAAACTGGAATTCGTTTTAAAATTATTTAATTCTGCGAAGTGCGCGAGTGTTTGTTAGTCTCCAATCGTTAGCGAATTGTAAAAATTCATACGAAAATTTATACGCAATTTTATACAAAATATTAAAACTCGAAACGAAGTATAAGTATTGGTAAGTAGTAATTTGAAGCTTATGCATTCTAGATCATGCCATTGAATAATATTTGAAATAAAACAAACCATGTTTGCAGCTCGAATTAAACTGTATAGCCTTGAATTAGCAGCATTGATGAACTTATACTAATGAGCAACACAGCTAGTTAAATTAAAGCTTCCTTAGCACGTAAATTACATTATGTACAATGTCTAGCGCACTTATGCCCTCGGCTATGTTTATGCATCGACGGTAAGCGCGATATATTTAGTTTATTTCAATTAGAGATCTAGGAAACGATACAATATTAAGAAGCACGCCAATTTGAACTACAAATGTCGCGACCAACCGTTATAACTAGCTATAAACTGTAATGCATGAATGGCTAATTTTAGGACTTGCAATGAAAGTTCGCCTTTTGTACATACGCTTACCAACTAACACAGAGTCAAGAATACAAGTTTGCTAATATCTACTATTGTTTATTATTACACATTGAACTACTCTATTGGCATCAAATGGATAAGCGGAACGATATCATATCGAGTAAATAGATGTGGTGAATAAATTAGTTGAATGTTGTACGGGTTATGGTGATAGAGGAAAGGAAAGGGTGAGTATTAAACAAGGAAATTTATCATACAAAGGGAGTGGTATCCAAGGGCGGAAGCGGATCGAAAGAGAAAGAGAGAAAGAGAGACAAAGGAGTCTGGAAACATGGGTTTATTTTCGATACAACTGAACTTACGACATGTTGATTTTCCCAATTTTGGTGGCTTTTCGCGCGTGCAAACTGTACCATCTCCAGTAGCTTCAGCTAAATGATCAGTGTGTGAGTGTGTTAGTTATTGTGATTGTGTGACGGAATGAGGTTTGTTTGGAAAATAAAATACATATATGTAAATATCGATATATGCTGATGAGCGAATGATACTACTGCAAGAAGTTAGTTCATACATGAACTTTCACAACTATTGCATGAGCACCAGAATGATGAGAATGAGAACATGAGAAGCATTCGTAAAAATTAAAAATCATTTTTATATCGTACTTTTATAAAACTATACTGCATATAACTAAACGGTGGAAACAAAACAATTGTGAATGTTTCTATTAGTTCTGTACATTGATGACTGTTTATATGAGTTTTCAATATGACGGGGGAATTACAGGCAATTCCGAAGTAATGAATTTGAAGTTGGCTGATAGTTGGTTTTGTTACTTTTTTTTTAAACAAATAGTTTATAGTGATATACTCTTCCAATCCTTGAAATAGCATTATTGTAATACTCTGGAAGATATAATAAAGACTAGCCAATGTAAGTATGTAACAAAGAAACCACAACCCATAGAAACCTAAATCGATGGTAATACCACAAAACTCACAACCATACAACCAAGAAGAAAGAAAACGAACGAATGCCAAAGCTATTATATTGTATGCAAAACTGGTTCAAACACACGTACAAGCATTATGATAAAAACACATTTTGTTGATAAGATTCAACCAACGTAACTGCCAAAGTAAGGTAAAAACGCAAAGCTACGAGGAGCTCACGAAGTGCTGTTGTTGCAGCATCAATAAAGTAAACACAGCACAAGTTGGAATGTAGCGATCGATTCGAAAAGATAAAAGAAAAGGCTTGAGGATCAACCAATCGACGGGTAAGAGACAAATATGTTCGGGATTCGCTGCTTGGCTCCCAAGGAATTACACATACCATTACGATATTGTCCAGGGATGTTTAGAATATTTGGGCTGTTGTTAACTAGCGGTAGTTGAGGATTTTGCGTCAATGCTTTCTGCACCAGTCCGGTTAGGTTGGCCAACTGTCGCTCCATATGCTCGACTCTTATTCTATGAAGATCTTCCGATCTGAAAGTGGAAGAAGAATTTGAAGAACAATCAATTGAAAATGTTTAACACGAAGCTTTCTACAATGCCGTCCCTCGTAGTAAGCAATTGACTGGCCGGTGGCGTTGTCGGTAACTGTTATGTTTGAACGACTTATGTATCCGTGGAATAATCTTATACTAGCGAACTTCACATTTACACGGACATCTCCATAACTTGATCATGATTGATATTCCGAAAACAACTGAAGTAATTGTCATATCAAGTACTGCATTTGTGTAATATGTGCTTATTCCTGCGAATTCCTGAATGTACCAGACTTGTAGCATATTATATGTTATCAATTAATCTTCCTACTTTTATCTTTTTCAAACATTTCTGCAATTGTTTATAAATTTCAACAATTTCCACACATGGTTGCATGAAGCCAACTAGATCTATTGGTCGGTCTCGTGGTACAGTCGTTAACTCGTACAACTTAACAATATGCCCATCATGTGTTCAAACCCCGAATGGACCGTGCCCTCATACGTAGTACTAGACTACTCTGCTATAGGTAATCAATAAGTTATTGAAAGCCCAAGCCCACTAGAGTGTGTGATACAGACAGGCTTTTGACCGACAACGGTTGTTGTGCCAAAGAAGAAGAAGAAAAAGAAGAACAAGAAGAAGAAAAAGAAAAAGAAGGATAAGAAGAAGAAGAAGAAGAAGAAGAGTTTATTATGAATATTCAATACCCATTGCCAGTTGTGATTAGTCTTGAACCCAAGGCCAGGACTGCGTTCTACTGACGTTTCGACCACAACAAATTGCCGAAAATTATTTAATTAATAAATACTATACACAACGTTTTGGTTTTCATTGAATTGCTTAGCTTGAATTACATTAATTTTACGGAACAGGAACTAGTCCAAGAAGTAATAAATTAACGAACGTTAGACTTTTTTTTGAGCGACGAGGAAACGAGATGAGTAATTTTCTTACGGGCTACGCTCCAGTTCCTCGCATAACATCCTACTTTTACGACAGTCGCAGCGGAACGACGCTGCAATGACAGTGAAACTTAAACCAAAAGCGCAACGGTGGTGTACGTTAGGCCACGTTGGAAGTGCTGCATTTCATTACCAGCTTTGCGGCAAAGAAGACCTCGCTTTCAACGACAACTTACCGCAGATACACTACCTAAAAACAAAACAAAAAAGGTGACCTCTTATGGTGGAAGAAGTTTTTATTTTTTTCAAATGAGCCCATCGTTTGTTCGCCGGTATGGTCAACGGCTGTTGATTTTTGTTACTACACTGTACCTAGTGGTGGTTGGCGGTCTTAGTGAAGTGGGCTCCGCAGCACGCAACGATAACGCCACCGATACGCTGCTGTACGATGGCCGGCTCCAGTGGAACGATTATCGCTATTTGGAGGGACTGCCGCTGGAACAATTACTACTGCTGCAGCGCAAAGTGAGCGAGCTGGGCAACAGTTTGCTCTTCAACACTACTAATGAGACGGAGGCAGAAACGCGCCAAATGCCCGACGTCGACGGTGACAAAAACGATCGGCGAAATGTGTTTGCACTGCCGCTACAGATGCAAACCACGGCGGACAGGTGACGACAGTGCCAGTGGGGGTGTGCGGGACAGGCTGGGAGGTTTTTAAGTAAATTTGTTGCCAAAATGTTAACCGTGCCTTTTGCTTTACATTACAACGCCAACAGGAGGTCCTCCTCCGTGGAGCCGTGGAACACGAAACCGTCCAAGGTTCAAACCATATTTCAAATCAGTATTACCGGGCTAGCATTTCTAGCGTTTGCCGGATACCTGCTGTGCATGATCGTACAGGCCATCAAAAGCAAAGGTGCCCCGCCGGCTACGTTTTATTTCTATTCCGATTTGTTTTGTTCACGCATTCTCGATTCACTTTCAGGAACCACCTACTACCATCCCACGATCACCGGTTCGGCCACGCTCGCGTCGGCGATCAAAAAGCGAAAACCGTTCATGCGCCGCAAGCGTGATCTGACCTACATCTCGCCCCTGGATGCGTACGATGCGGCGCAATTGCACCAGATGCTCGTTACCTTCGCCGAGGCGTACGCGAACGCCCCCGGAAGCTGAAGCGCATCCGCGTCGAGCCAGAACCCAACATATTCCGGGGCGCCAGCAGCACTTCGTTCTACAAACAAACAAAAAAACATAAACACTCACCTGGTATGGTCGTACATTTGGTTTGGTGGCACTCGTGGAATTCGTCCAACATTTTTCACCCCATACATGGCGTACTGATCATCCGCGATCGAGATATCCCTGCGAGTGTATGGATGGAAATGGTTTTTTATTTCGAAATAAATATAAAAAGCAACGTTTTTTGCAAATGCATCAGTGTTGTGTTACCCTTGCTCTTCATCGATGATTGGCGTTACGGTTGCGGAACGTGTACCGTATTGGCTGTAGTAAGGCTCTTCGTACGCTCCTCGAGATGCTCCACTTCGTTCCGGGGAACTCATGTATCCATCTGGCAACAAAAAAAAAAACAAAGATACAAAAAAATGCGGCCCGCAAATTATTCGATGAACACGAATCATATAACCCTTTACCCATATGGGGCACTCATCCAATAAATACCTGGAATGTTGTACAATTGCTCGGTAGTGTATGGCATCGGGCCGGCAATGTTGCCGCGTGAACCGTACGAGCGGATCGGTTTCGATGCTACTCCTGGGGGAATAAACAGGGTGCGAGGTGGTTACGTAATCGGCGCTGAGATGCTGCACATCAATCGATTGCCTTACCTATTGCTCCCTTGGTTCTGTCCGAGTACATTCCTCTTGGTAGCGTTTGAGTGGTACCAACGTAATACGGCGTCTTAGTAGGTTGCTGTGAATTAGCGAGGAGGCGAACAAAATTCTTTTGAATTTGTCTCTTTTCTTTGCATTAAAATCATGTAAAGTAAGATGTTTGCTGAATCATATAGCTGGTAAATACTGCGACCATCAATATGTTTGAGCTATGGATATCGCTTGAGGTTCGAATAAACGATGTTAATCAAAGAATAATGTGAAGACATGTAAGTCTACAATTTTGGTATATTGTATGAACTGCATAAATTGAATTTTGTTTCCTTTTATACCTAGT
This sequence comes from Anopheles coluzzii, assembly GCF_943734685.1. Lineage (NCBI taxonomy): Eukaryota > Metazoa > Arthropoda > Insecta > Diptera > Culicidae > Anopheles > Anopheles coluzzii. The sequence continues at coordinate 85,456,823 of NC_064670.1, forward strand.
TTCCTTTTTTTTAAATTAAACACATTTCTATAAAGCTTTTATGCTTATACATCTCAACACAATCAAGATGATAGAAAAACATCTCTCGTCCTATTCCTGTGAGTGACGTACATAGTTTAAACAATGCACCAGACCCCATCGGCCATGACAAGATGCCGAAAGACACACACACACACACACGATGGTCACAGTTTCATGAGCAACAGTAATGTACCGGCGGCTTGCCAGCCTTACCAGCCCTGTGGTAAGATAGTATGCATCATGCTTTTACGAGCCACTTATGGGCTATTACGTACGTCCATGCGTTGACTCTCCAAAGCCAGCGTGCCATTTTGCCCGTGCTCTCCCGCCCGATGATCCCGACTCGCGCGGATCTATGTATGTGAATCCACCATCACCGGGCTGGCTGGGAAAGCAACCGTGGAAAACTGTGGAGCTCCCGTTTGCAATAAAGCCTCCTCCTTCGGGCCCCGTATCCACCAGGAACGCTTCACCGTGACGAAATCAGCGAACGGTGTGATAGTGTGCAGCTATTTTCAACCTTCTTTTTGAGACGTTGAGACGGCCTTTTACCCACCACCGAAGGCCAGCATTAATTGCCCGAACGCACACATTAGCCGCTCCGTCGCTGAATTAGGGCTGAATTCACTCATCGCGTGCACTGCCGGCCGAAGAAAGTAAAATGTTTGATCAACAAAAATTAGGCCATCGGCGGTTTATTTCGCAAACAGCAGTTTGGATTGGCGCGAAAGCGCCGCCACTTCATCGACCGAAACCAAAACATCAGTTCATCGGAAAATCCAGCAGCGTGCGGGCCTGGGGTCGAAACCGTTCCACAGATGAAAAGTGAAATGCGTTGACCCATCGCGACGTGACAAGTTTACGATCGTGCCGCCATGCACAGCCGAATGTTTTTTTTTCTGGTATTGTGGTTGTAGGCATCGATCATGAAACGAAGCCGTTCCGGTCGATTGTTGGCGGCCGCTTGCAATCTGGTGGGAGCATTTACTTCTAGAAGCAAGAGCTGGGTACGAAGCAACGCAGCGCTTGGGTTGTAGGGCGGCCGGACAAAACTCGACCTAAATAGTGAACACGCATTTGGAGCACCGATGTGTTGCCGTCTTCGACACCTTACATCAGCGATCAGGAGGTTCGAACATCAGCAGCATGTGGCGCTCGCTTGAGACAAATAAACCAATTTGTTTCAATACAACATATTACCGTCTAACAGGCGTCTACCACCCGATATGCCAGGCAGCAAGATCGAACGACTTCATCATTCAACACAGCTGGGGTGAGATATTAATCCGCGTACCAAACGTTTCTCCACTATTTCTCCAGCACAGCTGTTTCCGGGGGGCTCGTTAGCGCCCATCGCAACCGCATTGATCGCCCGTTCGCGAAGAAGATGCTGAGGTGATATAAACACTGCACGAAAATTAACAATTTTTCGGATCAATATTTTCTGCATCCTCCTTCTCTGTCGCTGGTGCACAAGTGGCGCCCAGTGCGGATGCATTCCACGATCGATCTCTGGCTGTGGTACACACTCTCCGGCCGATACCGATTACATAACGGAGCGAGTTTTTGTCTTTCCTCGAAACACATCTTTCGGTCTTGCCCGCAGACAGGAGATGGCAGGCGGCCGGCCACATCCGAACCGGTGACCACAGCCATCCTCCTATTCGCACCCCGCGCTCAGGCCTTTTTACCGGGGGCCCGGAGTGTTGTGCTTGCCATGCAGCTCGCGAGCACGATCGTGCTGGTCGCCGATCAAACTCAATCCGGCCAATTTCACCCGTCACCAGCAGTGGCTACGAGGGGGGAAGAGAGCAACAACGGCTTTACTATTCAGCCGCGCCCGATCGTTTGTTAGCAATGCTGTTATGTATCATTTCTCGCCAAAGTCTCAACCCCAAAACCGATCTGACCGGGGGTCGGGAGCGTCCGACGCTTTGATGGGTGGCGATTTTCATTTTACGGCGTAGTGTTACTGAACATACAGTTTACCTCCCTCCCTTCCTCCTCGCCGCACCCTGTGTTATTTCCATCGGGTGGGTTTCAAACGCCCCCTGGGGGCTTCCAGGTGCAGTGGGTAGTAGTAGTAGTAGTAGGTAGGTAGGTAGTAGGGCCCGCTTTAATCCGGGCACGATCAACTTCGGTAACCGACTGGTATGACTAAGTGATCGCGAGTAGCGGCGCAGCTGCACGTATTAGAGTGTGATTGATTTTTTCTTCTTCTCCTCCTATCTCCACGCCCACTGCCTTCCTTCGCTCTGATAAATTGAAATATTGATAATTGTTTTATGATGCCTTGTGCGTCATCCCCCCGCGGGCCATCTACCAACGGTGGGCATGCATTAGAGAGAACTCCATTAGACGCAACGGATATCGAACATAGTGATTTCGATATACAACTAACTAAATGCTTCGGATAAAGGTCAAGGATGAGTCCAAAGCAGCTTATTATAACAGCCATTTTAAAGCTACATGTAATCAACGGTAAGAATAGAAGTTGTGTGAGTGTTTGTGTGTGCGTGGGTTGAATTGTTGTAACGAGAGAAACACGCCGTCCTGCGTGAAACCATTGTGCACCGAGTAAGATATCGTTATGAGTGCCATTTGCCCATTTACAAGTCAATTTCTATTGCGTTCAATGGAATTGTGTTCACTTCATTTCACTGCCGCTGTCGGTGGCAATCAATTATATTTATAAACGAAACAATTGCGATTTTTTTTCTCTCTTTCTCTCTCGTCAACAGTGCACCAAATCTTATGCAAAAGTTCGCACGAGCAGTGGCGTTACAGCACGGCGGCGTTTGGAAGTGTCCATGTACAACAACCGCTACCGCTAGTACCATTTAATTGCCAGCCCACTGTCCGCGTCTGTCCTGCCTGGTCCGTGCCAGGTCCAGTCAATAAAACAAAAGTAGCAGCAGGGAAGCAAAACATTGCTGTGAAGAGCCCTTTCTTTGTACGCTCGGAGTTGGTAGCAGCACAACGCCATATACACACTACACTATCTCCGTCCGTTTGGTGTGTGCGCGCGGGGGCTCTCGCAGAAAAAAAGCCGGCACTATTACATGGCGGTCATTAGAGCAAACCGCACCGCAGTACTGCCAACCGTGCCAAATTCGTAGCCGTGCGAAAGGTGAGCGAGCGGGGCGGGCTGGCTGGTGGCGATGATCGCTGCAAAGAAGGAATATGTTGCCGATCGACGATTTTTTGGCCGAGGCTAGTCGGGCTTTCCACTTCCACCCCCTCCCTGTCACAGCACAGAGCATTCAAAACCGGCGGTAGGGAGACCGCTCGCCGTAAGCCTCGTGCGCACAACTGTCCACCGTCAAGCGTCAGTTGCAATTCGGGCTCGGCGTTGTAAAGGCGTTTCTTCAGTGATCGAGGCGTACGGCCGCGTGATCGAGTGTTTGATACTGTATAGATTGTTTGAAATTGTCACTGGATTTTCACGACAGTGTGTGTGTGTGAGTGAGTGAGTGTTTTTCCGACAGTTCGAAACTGAAAGGCTTGCTCGTTGTGTGACTTTCTTCTTTGTCGTCCGTTGGTTGTCCGTTTCCGGACTGAGAGGGAAGGAAACTATGGTTGCCCCGAGCACGTTGTTAGCGGGTGGTTTGGCAGTGGCGGCCTGCGCACTGCTCTCGATCGCATCAGCACTTCCGCAACAAACAGTTACCACCTACCATGGCAATCTGTATCCCGGTGCGCTCGGCACTTCGGTCGTTGGCAGTGCGCCAAAGCTGATACTGCCCGATTCTAGCTCATCCGACGAGCGAATTCTTACCGGATCGGACGACTTTTTGACTGCCTTTTCGGCCAGCGGTGATGTAAGTACCGTAACCTGTCTCCACAAGTGGTCATTTGTGCGTGTCCCACAATCCTTCGCTGTCAACTTCGTTCTCTTTCTCACTCTTTCTTGCCATTTCTTTATTTCTGCATAATTTCTAATTACGATACGTAAACGAGCAAATCAATAATGTACAACCCTACCGTCCCCGGGGGGGGATAGACGTAAGCGTGCTTGCAAGCGAATTACGCACGCGATACTTTATTGCTGACAGGTATCGGATATGCTGCTGGGCGCTGTGGCCTATCCCAAGCTAGCAGAGAAAAGCACATTTAACGACCAACCAGCCAGCCAATAAGCTCAGCCAGCTCGGCCAGGGAGGTGTTCCATGGCACTAGCGAGCGCTAGCGAAATCGCGAACCTGCCTTTCCTTCCCCTGCAGATTGAGCAGCCCTAGCGCGATGAAAGATCGCTGGTGAAAAGCAAGAGCTATGAGCTTATGTGTGACACAGTAATGCAAAACACATCACCATAAAGACAATGATGTAATGCAGTGCGCGACATACATACAGTGCCCATTGCAGCTCTTGTGGCCCCAAGATCGATGCTCGCTTAGGAGGGTTTGTTTTTTTTTGTGCGCCTTGGTACACGCAGTTTTGTAACCTGCTGCAATCTCAGCCTCGTTCCTCGTTCCCTATAAGCCCTCTCTCTCTCTGCTCTGTGTGTCTCGTACGAGTGCACTCGCCGGTGTGTGCTGCAGCATTAACTGGAGTGTCGCAAGGAAGCATCGCGGCTCATCGCATGTCGCCCGACGATGACGATGAGGGGCTGCGCAACCGCATGTCTCAACATCATTCAAACAGAACCGCCCACCCCATTTCCAATCCACCCACCATGTGTGAACAATTAATAGAGCACGAGGGCCTTGGGTTAGTGGAATTATTTTACGGAAATATATATGTATTTCATGTTTCCAAATTTTACGCTGACCTGAAATGCGAAATCTGTAGCCAATTTTTGCGTCGTGGCGTGGAATTAATTGGCGTATAATTACGGAATCAGGCTTTCGGCGCGCAAAAACAAAATTGGGCGAGATTTTGTAAACTTTCCACTTACACACTTGCGAGTAGCGCGAAATTGCGTATCCGTGTGTCCAAATGTTTGATCATTGGTTTTTCTTTCTGTAAACGTGCGTGGCTACTACACCTACTGAACCGAATTTTGCTGCACTTGATTTCGGACCTAATTAAGTGTATCTTACGCATCTTAAAATGATATATGAGCTCGGTTGAAAATACTGCCGAAACTACTTTGCTTTGCCATATTTTACTGATATCTCAGATGGAAATTCATAATTGCTTGTAATCAGCATCATTACGAGTAACCAAACGAATGCCAGCAGAATGACAAGTCGTACGTTAAACAAATCCTTTCAGAATGCCACCAACGATCTCGTTTGTAAATCAACTGAGATGTTGATCGAATTATTACTCAGATAAGTCAAAATGGATCCATTTTTCAACACATTCTAGAAGAAAGACGATGTAAAAGAGTACGATGGTTTTAGTGAAAAAAATACAGATTGCATAATATTAAAATATTGCAAAAGATTTGAAATAATTGGAATAAGTATTTAAAAGGCATCGTCTGGCAAATTGCGCTAATACTTCAGTTTATCAAAAATGTAAGTTATCGCATAACTAAGCTGGAGTTTTTGAAACCAAGACAGAAACTGAACCAAGTCATAGTCGTGATCACAGTTGTACAGATCTCGGCTAATAAAAGCCGAGACTTGACAAATGTCATTAAGAACGTATCATATCATAAAACCGCTGCCACTTCCTTTTATTTCTCCTGAAATAACAAAGACACAAACATAAATGACCTAACGCCGAAAACGCGGTGTATAATATGCACCACAGCAAGAGCTAAATGCCAAAAGCTCTAGAGCTAAAATAAAATGTCTCTGCGTTTAGAAAGCATCTACAAGAATGGCGAGGAGTTAGGTTTCAAATTTAAGGATCTTGTCAGCCGTTCACTTTTGCTAAATAGAGTGAAGCAGAGAACGGAATCAATCTAATGATCAATGCGTTCAATTCCGTCAAGTCATCGAAGCTGGGATTGCGTTACAATTTATCAACCCGGCCAGCCAATCACACACACACACACTAGCTCGTGCAGTTAATCTGTAAACTACCTCCTGAAAAGAGCACAACATCAAGATCGAACGCACGAACTATGCTGCTACTACTACCTACTCAAGGACAACCGCACTCCGGGAGATACCAAGACCGTGCGCGCTTAACCTTCATTCGGACGACTTGTTGTGTTCTGCGGCGGTTGATAATAAGAATTCATTGGCGTCATAAATCCGACACAAAGGAAAGGCAAGAAATGCTCCACATCCTTGATTCTTGTGCCCGAGGGCGGCGAATTTCAGCCCGTTACAAACTGGTCAACCGGTACAGACATGCCTGGCTGATAGGGGCAAGCGGGATTCTGGTAATACTGACTCGATACGTCCACATTCCACCCTAAGCGACACAAAGAGTCTTTGGAGGTTATTTCTCAGCCCACCTCAACATCACACTCCTCCGAACTAGATCTCGTCATACAAGATTTGCATTGTATTTGCATGAATGAGTAACGTTTTCACTATTCGGCACACCTACCCTAGGAAAGCATGATCAACACCACTCATATCATTCACCGAACTTGAGCAAGGTGAGCTAATTTGAGCAAATTGGTATGACACAATTCAACGCTGATTGGGTTTTGCGGTTTCTTCGCATGCTGCAAGTTCCCCACAAACAATCCTTAAAAAAGCTTACCCAACCGAAAGAACATGCCACATTTCTTTGCACAATTCCACTGAAGGACACACACATTTCTCAGTTGAAACGATCGTCGATCGTTAGTGGGTGGGTGTGTGAAAAAAAAACAAGAAAAACACACACACACATGCGAACTGCGAAATAACTAGACAAAAAAAAAGATTTACAGCTTGGGTTATATGCCCCTACGCAATATATTGCGTGCGGTCAGGGGTTAGGAAAGCTTTCCTCTCGAAAGTTCCGCTACTGAGGACCACAGTCTGACCTTCATAAGGCCATGGATGTGTTGGCATGATGTTTTTGTTTGGCCAGAACGATTTGTTTACCATAATAGCTGACCTTTATTTGGCTAATGACGTAATTCTTAACATCTGTTCCTTGTACAAGATAGTTACACCGATTAGCTAAAAGCATGACCCTGAACGGTATTTATAAACTGGTGGTCTAATGTATCTTGTTTTTGTTTATGGATCTTGTTGTTGTTTGATGTCTTTTGAAGCAGCTCAATGGCAGGCTTTTGAATGATAAAAACATCCACTGCAATTATTTCGCCAAGCTTAACTAATTAAAACTGTTCTGCAGAAAACGACAAGAAATAAATAATTAGCTAACTCCAAACTTTACATCTTGCAGGACACCTGTAGCTTCGACAAATATGCGTTCGATCACGACGGCACAGTTAAGTACAGCAACAAGCTGCCAGCCCTTAACCAGTTCACGCTCTGCATGTGGATGCGATTTACCAATCACACCGGTGACCACACGATCCTCACCTACTCCGGTAAGTATCGCGGCGAGGCGGCGCGCGCGTAACCTGATTCACATTTTTCCCAACCGAACGTAACGCTAAACCACTGCAGTGGTGATTGATTTGAATGCATAGCCTCAAAAAGTGCATCCACACACACACACACACACACGCGCTGCAATCTCCTTAAGCTGGGCTTCCTTTGCCGCGGCTGCATAATAAGTGGCTTAAACATAGTCCGGTGCTCTCGTTATGACACGGTGCGCCGACCAGCCAATACCCGCTCTCGGCAGCTCCGGAATCATTCACGGGCGTCGTTCCTGCTGGTGCGACCTCCCCACTTGTGGCATTACTGTCTACTACTACACAGCTTTAGAGTCGACGGTGATCGTACGCAGGCATCACCCGGCTTGATCGGCTTACGCATAGCGAACGGAATTTCGACGTAAAACGCAACGTGTGATACGTGAAAAATGCACCTTTCGCTCTCGCTAGGCGAACGCGGACACTGGCTAGTTCACTAGCTAGTTGCGTACCCCATACTAATGTGTCCCACTGAACTGTCGACTCACTTTCAACTTAGCCGGACGATGCAACCATACTCGCTGCTGACACTTTTGTTAATGCTTTTCTTATGTTATTCTACTTTTTTTCCCGCACAAAATTCTACAAACCAAATGGCCGCATAAATAGTCGAAGATGAACCGCGCGAAATTCAGCTCTGGATTTCCAACAGCATGGGCATGAGCTACATCAGTTTGGCCGTCCATGGCCAGTCACTGTTCAGGTAAGGTGCACCAGATATATAGAAAGGGAACCAACAGACAACAGACTCCCTTGGAACAATGTAATTTTATGTAATCTTACCTACCTACACACACACACACACCGACTATAACGACCTCCAGAAAAACAACACTCGAAGAAACTCACGAAAGCGAATATTATCTCATTCGAACCAAAAAAACAGGTTGAACTATCCTTTCAAAATGCGAAAGTGGCACCACGCTTGTGCGTCGTGGAACGGCAAAACCGGCGAATGGCAACTGTGGATCAAATCGGAGCGCGTCGGACGCGGATTCCACAACCGGGTAAGTGTACGCGGCTCGGTCCGCAGCAGCCTTGAGACACTTTCGCTTCGGCACGCTTGCGCACAGCCAACCAAATAAATGGTCGCGATCGCGAGCGAGTTCTGGAAAGCGCAAACGACGCCAACCCGATAAACAATCTCTCTGCTGCTTCTTCTCTCCCCAAACAAACACGCGCACACGATGACGCGATGGTCAATCTGCCCCATCCCCTTCCCGCAGTTGGTCAATTACGAAATCAAACCCTACGGTACGCTGTTCTCCGGTGGTTCATCCATTACCGGGCTGACCGATGTCGGGCTGCACTTCGAGCTGACGGCGGTGCAGATGTACAAGGTGGCGCTGAGCGCAGGCAAGGCGCACCGAGACCACAAGCATCACCATGTGCACCATTTCGATCATAACGGTGGTGAGGTTACGTCCACCACTCCCCGGACCCAGGTGGCGGTAAGTCGTTAGCTTCCATTTTCAAACCGAACGCTGCCAATCTGCTACGAAACCGCGTAGCGGAGCGTGCGCGTTAGAGCCGTTTTCGGACTGCTAATTAGAGCGCTTCTTGCGTGCGTCTTTCGGTTTGTTCTACCCGTTAGCCTTCACCCCAGCCGGCGAACCCGCTGCTGGCGAATGGTCAGATTCCGACGCGCGTCAAGATCAACCTCGCGAGCAACGGTGCCCAGCAGAACAGTGGCACGCTGGGCATTCCTACCAAGGGATTGCCGTCGCAGCTGGTCGGTGGTTTCACCCCGTCCACCGGCAACGGTGCTACCGTCACGACCAACTTCGTCAACGGCCAGTTCAGCACGGGCGTTCGGTTCCTGCAGGAGCAGCTCGTATCGACCAACGTGATCGGTGGTCAGCCGTTCCCGCGGTCTAGCAGTGTCGGCGGCAGCAGTTCCACCGGTGCATTTACCTTCCCGGACACCAGCAGCGAACTGGGTACGGGCGGTGCTTACTCAATCGTGCAGCTACCAACCGACACAACCGCACGCAAGATTTTCAAACGCCAGACGACGGGTGCGAAGAAGAAGGTCTCCGAGCCGAGCGGCGAAACGAAGGCAAAGCGCGATCTTGTCCAGCTGCAGGACGGTTCGCTGCTGCAGAGTTCCGAGTACATCTTTGACGGGCTGGCCGAGTTCGGGTTGCCCGATTTCAAAAACAAGGTCGGGCGTGAAACGGACATCGAGGACGAGATCCGCGAGCACGACAAAGAGCCGGCCGAGGAGGAGGTGCGAGCCGTCATGAACATATGCTCCAAGTGCGCGCCAGAACCGTTCGCCAAGGCGCTGGTGTTTGCCTGGAAGGATGCCGTGACGGAGCTGGGCGGTGCGCTGTCGGCTAAGGCGTCCACCCACTGTGGCCATTTCTAGGGGTCGCGGTAAAACTGCTGCTGCCTTGCTGGATCGGCCGGGCCGAAACGCTCGCAGAACGTAAACGTTAACAGTATGCATATTTAAAAATACCTCAAACCACCCCCCATACATTATTAGTGTATTTTATGAAGCCATAGCCCAAGTGTGAGTGATGTACAGGCGATGTATGCGAAAAAGCAATAAATGTATTATAACAACGATACCGTACCTTGCTTTTGTGGATGTGCTGATGTTGGTATTCCGAGTCGAACTCCGGTTCGCTGAAATAACTCTGCAAGTTGAAAGAACAGAATAACATTGAATTAAATTATAGATTCATAGACGTTCTGCTATGGCGACAACATTGATAGATCGGATACATGTTTCTGTAGGAAGTTATCTTCTTCTAAATACCATGCTTCTTGTATCTGATCATACCAGCGTCTTATATTGGCTACTAGATATTCGTCATCATCTGATATCCGCCTTCTTCTAGACGTCTTATACGTGGTCATATCAGCGTCTGATATAAACTGGTCTAGTTTTAAAATCTTCTGAGAACCTTTGATATGTCTTGTACGTTGTAATGCCATCATTTTATGTAACCTTAATAGACTTCCGTCAACTTCTTCTAGCCGTCTTCTTCTACATGTCCTACATATTTTACGTGGATATACCAGAGTCTTAAATAGATTTATTAAACTCTTAAAAAGCCGGGGCGCGTTTTCCATTATGATCATCGGACTTCCCGTATCTTCAGGAAGTGAAACGATTGATGTATGCTTACTAGTGTTGGGTAAATCTGATTGAGATTCATGAATCTGAATGAATCTTTGAAATGATTCAATGAATTTGAATCTCGGTAGGAAAGATTCATTATTGTCGAAAAATTCATGAATCTCAAAAGATTCACGAATTTCAAAAGATTCACGAATCTCAAAAGATTCATTCGTCTCGAATGATTTACGAATCTCTAGGGATTCATAAATTTCCAAAGATTCATAGAGCTTGGGTGTCTTATTATTCTTCTTCTTGGCGTAACAACGGTCATGCCAGCCTTCGAAACTTCTTGATATGTACATCACAATCGGATAGTTTGTTTTACTATGGGGAGATGGTCCGTGCAAGGCTTGAACCCACGATGGGCATGTTGTTAGTTAACCACGTGCGAGTTAACCACTGTACCACGTATGAAATCGAGCAAATTCAATATTTTAAAAATCATACATCTCTAAAGATTCATGAATGCCTGGAGATGCATGAATTTTAGTGGATACTTGAATCTTACGATATTAACGAATCTTTGGAGATTCAAGAATCTTCGGAAATTCATGAATCATTAGAGAATCATGAATCTTTAAACGATTCTTTAGATATTCATAGATCTTTGGAGATTCGATTCGAGATTCGAATCGCACATCCCTGAAGATTCATATAAATGAATTTCAACGAAAGATTCATAAAATCCAACACTAATTCTTACCTGCTCTTGATCCCACTGGTTTGGAATCGCTGCCGGTTGTAGAGGTTGTGGAATATTTTGTCCACCAGGCAGGACCTGCGGCGCACTGACTTCGTTCGACTCGAACAAACGTAGCACGGAACGATCTCGAATTTCTCGGAGATGCGATCTACGAACGAGGAAAAAACACAGAGCACACCCAGCATAAGAAAGTATTCTACTGACCCACCACAATCGTCACCTTACCTCACATCCTCGAGCTCGTAGAACATGTCCTTGCTCGAATCGTGAATGTATATCTTCACGTTCGGCCCTTCGAGGTACTGCATGGTTAGCTGCCGCGGGAAGGATCGCACAAACAGCGCTCGTACCGTGTCGATCGAGGTGATCTCGTTCGGCAGCAGTGCCCGTTTCGTCTCGGAACGATATTGCAGAAACACTAACCCAAGGGGCCGCTCCAGCGTTTTCGATGGCGTTCTTACGACCGGCAGGGAGGAGCGCTGTTTGCCACCCCGCCGGAAGCCCGTGCTGGCCGTTTCGGCCTCGGACATGATGCCGGGATCATCGTCAAACAATGGTCCCTGGTTCGTCGGAGTGTACACACGCATCTGTGGAGTCTGCTGAGGTAGCAGCGGATACAAGCGAAAGGGGGAATGAAAATATGAAAGGCGAGCGATTGTAAGGGCATGCGGGCACTCTTTGTGCCACCTTCGCCCAAGGTCGGCCTCGTGCTTACCTCAAAATCGAGTGATCGTTGAATGTTTGGCGGTTGCGTTTGGGCCTGATACTGCAGCATATCGCCGCCGAGGGTGTGTCGCCGGGGATCTTCCCTGCTTCGTGCCGATCGTCGCCTATCATCGATCGCTGCAAGATAGCGGCGCACACACAAGGTGACAGCGCAAGGGCAGTAGCGAAAAAAAGGAACAATTTATGTTGCGATTTTTTTTCATTAAACAGTACAACCTTCTTACCTTGATCGGTCGGCTGGTTCCTGTTGCTTTTGTCATTTTGCCAGTCATCCTCTGCAAATCGATTTTGTTTTCGAGCGAAGGGTTCGAAGCGGGGAAAGAAAATGGAAACAGGACCAAGAAAATGATAGCTTTAGTGGTACGTAAATCACTCAGTCAACCAAACACAGTGTGCGGTTGCCACACACCGGCAAGGCAAAAGGCCAGGATGTATGATTTTCTGCGTAATGACGCCCACACACAGCGGTGCGCAGGAAGGGCGTGTGACGGTGAAGATTGATCGAAGAAGTGCAATTAACGGTTGAAGTGGTTGTGTCCTGCACAAGATTAGATTATGGAGCAATCAAATCAACTGCCTATCATTTTATTGCTGCCGCGCTTTGTCGCTGGCGGCCACTGAACAGGTATAGTAACAGAATTTACTATACAATTTACTAGGAACAAGCTTGGCAGCGCCACCTGTTCTGAAACAGCTGTGGTTCGCTTGTTATTAATATCGCCATTTATCAACTTTTTCGAAAATTGCGATCAAGCTATTTATTATTACAAACACACGTGGTTTTGCTGAAGGACAATGTCAATGGTAGTGAGGCGATTAGAAGATACACTATGATGAAAACTTTGCCATAGCATTAAAAATGTACATGATATGAATACAGTCGAGGAAGCGTTTCTACGGTCTCTCCCTATTCAAAAGATAAATATTCGAGCATATATTTGCTGAAGCTTTGGGCCTAGTGAATGATGATCATTTAATAATATAGCTCTAAATGGAAGATTTTAATTAGCTTTTTTTAAATAAATTATACCCCATTTTCTATCTCTGTCCCCTCATCATGGAACGGATATTCCCTTATTACGAATTCATCGAATGAAGCATTATGAAATCTCCCGATCAGGAGACACCCGAATGGTCAAATGTCAAACGTACCCTGCATCTGCAAGCCCGGTCATGGTTCAAATTACAGCTGAAGGAATACAAAAATTGGTCCTATTCAGTTGTGTGTTGGTATTATGTATGAGTAGGGTTAATCCAAAAAGGACTTCTTAAGAGAGAACAAAATAAATATGGTTCACAATAATTTAAACATTAAATTTCAGCAACCACACAAAAAACCATTGTGGCCAATTTGATGAACCAAAACATGTGGTTGCCAAATAAATTATTTCCTGTCTTTTTCTGTCTTGTTTTTTTTTGTTAATTTACACAACAAGGAAAAACTAATTCTCACTGGCCCGGTTAGCAGTATCAATTTTCAAACTTGACCCATTTAATGGTTTCTTGTCGATCGAATCATCCCACACTTCGGATTAGATTAGAGCTGACGAAGACACATACACACACCCACACATCCAGCGAAAGCAATGCCGGAAAAGGACGAAAACCAATTGGGAAGGTGTGAGGTGTGAAGAAGAGCAAATTAGTTGACCACTTTCTTAACACCCTTGTTACCTGGGCTTATTTCGGCACAGCGAAACATCAATCAATTTCGGTCTAAAGTTGTCAAAAAGGTGCGGCTCACGCCCGCGGCCCGGTACAAAATTGCTCTGCGTGTGTGTGTGTGTGTTTGTGTGTGTCGATAAGCTGAGGAGGAGACGAATAACATGGCATACTTGTGTCGCCGTCTGCTGAAACGTAAAGATTATGTTGGGCCCATCTTCGCTTATGGAGCAAAGGCAGCGACAAAAGTCGACCAGCGCTAACCACCATCAAGGAGGGCTGCGAAAACCGCCCCCTGCCTCCTTACGACTCGTCCACTTTGTTGCCTATAAATTATGCATCCTCCCAGTAGATGCCCTGGTGCGCCAGGGCACCGTGTGTAATAATGTATGGGCCTGCGTGGGGCGATGGGATGGGAGGGAAGGAGTTTGCATGTGAGTGTCGTGTCGTTTTCGCTCGCATCTACGGCGTAGCATAAACCCCACCCTACACGGATGCACGAACAGCAGGGTGTTCGGTGTGTGTTTGGCACGACGACGACGACGTTCCACCGCAAAATGGACAGGTCAATTTTCCGCCTTATATTGGCCAAAAGTTCACTCTCTCGATTTTTTTTAAAGAAACCTAAACCTTTAAGACTTCAACCATCGACCATTGCAAAACAACAAAAAAAACGAAATGCACGAAAAACCGTCCGCCCTTTTCTGCACAAAACGCATTCGGCACACACACACACGCACACGCAGTATGTTCGCATTTTGGCAGGGAAAATCCTGACCCAGCCTTGCGAGGCAGGATCCCTATCCTATCTGGCACACATACCGCTTTCCCTTCCTTTTCTTTTCTTTTTCGACGTGCTCGACGATGACGATGTTGAGGATGAGCTTTTATCTTTGCTTTTCCACCGGATCAGCATTTTTGCTGCGGAGAACGTTGAACGTTATTTTGCGCTGTGTGTCTGTGGTGATATTTGATGAATTTCCTTTCTTTTTTTTTGGATGCGGCCGCTAATGCTCCCCGCTCCGACGGTGCTGCTCTGCCAGTGTGACGTCCTCTGTTCAGGTGCGAACCCCGAAATCACTCGAATCACTCACACAAACACACGGACACTGCTGACGGGAAGGATTTTTACAGTCAATTACAGAAGGATTAGGGGCTGCTGTTTCGTCAATATCTTCTTTACGACTACGCCGCAGATTACTACGTTTGCTGCTGCCCTCTTCGAACTAACTGCCCGTTTGGTTAGCCTGCTTCTTCCGTTTTGCGCTGTCAACCAGCACCACCAGCACCAGCAGCAGCAGCGTCACATCCGCTAATAACACACGCGCGCACCTACACCAAAACACTCTCTACGCACACACACTCAGCGCGCACGCACACACTTCTACTTCCTTTTTGATCCGAAGGGTTGGAGGAGGTGTGCCGTGCACGACTCATCGTTTGGTCCTGGTTGAAGGGACGGGAAGGAAAACTCGTTCAACCGATGCTTCCTCTACACCTGATGTATCGCGCACACACCTACACACACATACACACGACAGCAGGGAGGGACCACCGATGCAATCGACACCCGTTTTTCTCTTTGCGATTTGCACGACAGTGTTTGCCGCTGGCAGCAGGTTGGTCAGTTCTTTTTGGAGTTAGTTTTCGTCACTTCCTATCGAAACAAACTCGTGTGAGTCACGCTAACTCTTCACCACTGTCTTACTGTCGATGTGCGAAAAACAGTCCTTGCGGCAGGATATGCTACACATATATGTACGACCCCCGTCCGCGGTTTGCACGACCCGGTTTGTGTGTTTTTTGCAGCAAGCTCTCGCTCAGCAGCGGTGTTCACTTTGCAGCAGGCCGAGAACGCAATACACACCGAGCCCCCGTTACGGAGCAGCAACCAGAAGAACCAGGAAGAATGTTTCTTGTCGGCGGATTCAACTGACACTGGGGAGAAGCGGGATCACTAGACCAGCCCCGGCCAGCTAGTGTGTGTGTGGCCACCCATGTTCCACTTTGCACCAGACGGACAGGTCCACCCTACCACCAGCAGCGGGAGATGGTGGTCGGATACATTTTGCGGTTTTCCCTTTTCGATCTGCCTTTAGGCTCTATTCTGCTGCTGCTGGTGCTGCTGGTGCTGGTGCCGTTTCTGTTACAACACATACTACGGAGGAAGTTCGTTTTTTTCCTTCTTCTTCTCGTGTCTCGTTTCGGACAGTACACACGATACGGCTCTGGTTGGGCGTGCGACGGGCGTTTTAGATTTCTTGCACTCCGATATCTACGATTGCAGCTACACAGCTTCAACTTCTGCAGCAAAGCAAGCAAGTAAATCGCTGCCAGGAACGACGGAAATTTGTGTATGAAAAGTTCCACCCTACTTCGAAGCCTCAAAGATTGCTGGCTCTGCCCGGTTCGATGGTGTTTCTGTACCTTCAATACTTGTACTAGGAGCACACCAAATTGCTCTCCATTCCAAAGCGCTCGAAGACGAAACGGCGTCCAGAGTGCGCATGCCCCAGAGCTATCTCTCCCATGTTGCCGGAGCAATAGCGCGTATGCTCACTTTGATGTGGAGTAGCCGCTGTCTGCCTCCTGCCAGGATATCAGGCGTGTGTCGTGTGTGTGTACATCGTCAACGAGCAGTCCTTTCCACGATTGCAAAATAGAGAAGAGAGGGAGAGCGAGAGAGCGAGAGAGCGAGAGCCGTTTTGCGGGAGATACACTAATTCGCAAACGACCATAAAAATGCTCTTCACTTAACAGCATAATAACTGTGATCGAGTGAACACAGTTATGTTCACAAACGAGATGTCTTGAGATCCCACCCACCCCCCCAAAAGCACTCCCACGCACACATTTCATTAAATCGATTTGGTTTTTTTATTGGTTTTGTCGGTTTTGCTAAACAATTCCTACACACAAGTGCGATCCCCGAACAGGAGAGTTTTGTGTATTTGATGAAGTATTTAACCATTTATTTCAAGCGTTTATCATGATGGGCAATGTATATTACAGGGTTTCCCACGATTTATTGGTTGGTTCCCATCAATTTTTGATGGGTTCCCATGTTTGTTTGGTGCGTATTCACGATTTTTTGGTCGTTTCCCAGAATTTTTTGGTGCAATTGTATTGATATCCAATCGGAAAATACCAATAAATTATGGGAACGAACCAAAAATCTATGGGATACGACCAAAAAATCGTGGGAACGCACCAAAAAATCATGGGAACTGACCAATAAATCGTGGGAAACCCTGTATATGCTTTACACTACTACTCAGCGAATGAAATGTGTAACATAACGAAAACACGATTACTGTTAGCAAATAATTACAATAAACCATCATATTTGTTAGCTTACATACTCGCGAAAACACACACACAGACTAGCGCGGTTGGTGGACCTTTTTTTTTTTTGTTTAGTCAACTGCAAATTAGTTAAACAACGTGAATGTGCCACAGAAAATGCACGACACCAACCGGTGCCATATTTACCGATCGAAAACAGTGGAACCAACACACGACATCTACAGTACACCAGCGTAGGATATTCTGAAAACGGTAAACAAAGACACAGCACAATTTGAAATGGAACAAAGTTAATAGTAACAACAATAAGAACAAAAGCAAATGTTCAAGCGCTTCCAAATGGTGTCACAATAGTTTATTTTCAAATATACAAAATATATAAAATGGTGTATAAAATGTTTGTTTTGCTTTTCATCTTTATTTATGAATGTAGTCTGTATAGTAGGTATATGCGCGCAATATATATATTATATATGTTTTAAAAAACGGTTTAGCAAAACTCTATGCCTTGTGTTATATAGATACTAATAGGATTCAAAAAGGTCTCTGCTTCTAGCTTTGTTAGCATGTTTGTTTGACTGGTGCGTCGTTAGCGTTCAAATTTAGAATACTGTATGTATATTGCTTTCATATTTGTTTTGTTATCATTTTAGCGGTGTGTTGCTATCACGGTTCTGCTTACGAACGAACAGTTACGGTTACTACACGTTGGCTTATTCTAGCGAAAACGCCCAACACAGGCGCCCACTTGAAATCTCTCAGCATTGTGTCGTTCTGTACTGGATACCTGCAAAAACGGATGATGAAGATGTACAAAAACCAACAGGGGGAGGGGAAAGTGGTAGTGAAATAGAGAAAGAGAGAGACAAAATAGAAAGACACACGGTCCACAAGACATTAAAAAGGGTATTATGAAAAAGCACAAATAGAAAGAAAGCAAATTGAAAAACACAGAAAACAAACATACAAAGTATAGAACATACAAAAAGAAGGATAAAAGAACTGTGAACCTCATTTGAAATGATGACTGAATTTTAAGTTTGGATTTCTTTGTAACACAATCCACATCCAAACAGATCGAGAAATAAATTATAGTTGAAAGTAAATTGTTAAAAAAAGAACCAGTAAAAAAGATCGCCTTCAGAATATAAAAAAAAACAAAATAAATAAATAAACGACGTAACGTAACATATAAATTAAAAAAACGGAACTCAAACGAGACCTGCACAAAGCTATACAACGTGAGGTAGGTTATGGTACAGCTCGACGAACGGAGGAAAAAACCATGATGGAGACAAAGCATTGGAAAACGGTGGCAGGGGGGAGGGGGGAAAATGGGTACAAAGGTATGCGAGATGAGTATGTGTGCGGTATGATGATCAGACACCCTTCGACAGCGAACGAACTGGTAGGCGGGCAAGCTTACTTCTGCTGCTAAAGAAAAGCTCCAGGCATGTACTAGTGGTAAAAGCATACTCAAAGTGAACCAATTCCGTATGTTAGTAGCCCTGCAACAAAGAAAGAAGTACCATTACCAACACTTGCCAAAACCGAAACTCTAATACGCAAAATACGCAAATGGTGGGTGAATGGGTGCGAAAAGGATTGCGCAAACCAGCTGCTTACTCTTCCCATTGTGTGATTTGATGTTACCAAAAGCAAGAGGAAAGAAAAAACAAAGTCCGGAAAAGTTTGCTTACCATCGGGAGCACCACGAATGTTAACGTAGTCCGCTTCATCGAGCCCATCGGTCATCACCACGCCCGGTGGTCGGTCTGTGCTCGAAAATGTCACCCGGCGCAGGGTGGAGGGTGCCGAGGTTTGTACCGATCTTACGCTACGGTCATCTCCTCCGCTCACATTCATCTGTACCATCTTTTTGTTGACAAACGCGTAGATATTCTCGATGTTGCGTTCGTGCTGATTCTGACGCCCCGTAACGATAGGCTGGCTGTTGGAAGGATGGTAGTGCATTGGGGCAGCCGGAACGGCGGTTACGGCCCGCGTATAGCGGCCCGTGCCGTACTGATTCGTCGGAGCGAGCGGTCGTGGCGTGTTTAAGCTTTGAACGCGCTGCACCCGTTGCCGTTCGATCGGGAATGTTCCGCTGGGCACGAGTTTCGTCGTGCCGGGCGTACCGTTGCTGCTCTGGTAGGTCGGTTCGGTATGGTTCGAATTCACGCTCGTTTTGCTGCTGTTTCGTATGGATCGGCGACAGAAGTCGTAGATCCGGTGAAGGATTTGCTCACGATCGAGTACGTCCGAGGCGCGGCGCACCGGCGTGGACTGGGTGGACAGTGGGGAGGACACGTACACCGGTCGCAGGCGGCCGTACGTACCACCGTTGCTGCCCGTACCCGCTACGCCCTCCTGCATGCTACTGTATGAGCGGCGATCCTGGGGATGCCAACGGTTCAGCTGCGTGTTGCTAAGGTAACCGATTTTACCGTAAACCAGCTCGCTGCGGCGCAAATTATCCGGCGTCTGCTCGTAAATATGATAGCCGTTGTCTACCGCGGACCGGAAGCCAGAATCTACCTCATCCTGCACCATCATCGGCAGCTCGCGCAACGGTTCCGAGTAGAGGGGTGCTACCGTGTGCGTCGATCCGCCACCGTAAAACCGTGCCGCATCTGGTCGCTGACGGATGAACTGATAGGCGGCCGCCGGAGGCGGTTGTGGCGGCGACTGCACCATCCCAACTGGTGGCTGCCCCGAGTGCGGAACGGCAACGGCACCCTGCCAGCTGCCGGGCCGTTGCTGCGCCGCCGGCACTATCTGGTGGTTGGTGGGTATGATTTGACTGTTGTTGGGCCCACCGTTGGCCGCTAGATTGACCTGCACGCCGGCATTCCTCATCGGACGCTTGAGCGAGTCGACCGACGACACCGATCTGTTGGCAAAGTGTGTACGCAGCTTCGGCCGTTCGAACTCGTTCACCGAAGCGGGACGACGAACGGGAGCGGCCACTGTTTCACCCTGCCCGTCTACCAACTGTTTAAAATTAACCTTTGGTTTAACATCCGCTGTCGTAGCGGATCGTCTATTGAGCGAACCGTTAAAGCTGCCGAAGCGCATCGGGAGCTGAGAGCGAGGAGTCAGGCGCCCCTGTTGCGAGCTTTGAAGCACGGGCGTAGAGGACCGGGCAAATACCGCCGAGTAGGCCGGCTCATTTGGCGTTTTGGGCGTGAACAGCCCGTTGCTCTGGAAGAGCCGCGCGAGCACCGAGGGTTTGGCCTGCTGCAGCCGGGCCGGTGTACTGCTAGTCGAGATTGCTGACAGTCGAAGGCTCTTGCCGACCGATTCCGTCGACTCCGCCGGCCCACTGACGCGCGGGGAACCTTCGATAGCTTTCGGCTTGGCCGGCACCAGGGAGAGTCCCTTGCTTTGCAGGTACTTCCGAAAGTCGGCACTTTTTACCGTGTTGGAGAACGATTTCTTCACATCCTCGGCAAAGGTCGACTTTCGCCCATCGGGCTGATCCTTCTTGGCCGGTGAACCGTTCACCGACCCTTTGCCCGCACTCGCGGATTTCGACGGACTTTCGCGGCTTTGTACCGTCGTTTCGGGCGTGTCTTGGCCAACCGTTTGATCGCTTCCGTCCTCGGTTCGCTCGGCGATCGTGTCTATATCGTCTTGCGACCCAAACTCCACCTTCCTGAACCGACTGTCGAACTTGAGCGCGTTCTGGACGACCTCATTCGAGTCGTACAGCGACTCTTCCGTCTCGGCCGAACCGATGCGCACCTTCACCTCCGCGTAGTCGTATCGTCTAGCACGCGGCACGGGTTTCGGGTTTCCGCCACGCGGTGATACGGTTTGCGGTGAGCGTTGCTGCCGTCTGCTGTTATTGTTTCGATCGCTCAGCTGCTGCCGCTGGTGTACCATGCGGGGGGCCGGAATTGGCGGTCTCACGCCCGGCGGTGACGATGTGGTACCCTCCATCACCACAACGTCCCGCACCTGTCGCCCCTTCGCCTTGAGCGCGTTCAGCTTTTGGATTACACATTTATCATAATTGAGCTGCTTATCAGGATTTTTAATGTAGGTCTTCACATACTTGGACTGTCGCAGCACTTCCTCCTTCGTAATGAACACGTTATCGCTGTCAAGATCGGTGTCGGTATTATCGCCACCGTCGTCTTCGCCATCGTCATCATCATCGTCGATACTGGCAGCGTTACCGGGAAAAGTTTTATCGCGCACACTGTCCGTTTGGCGGTGTGCGGCACCGTATTGCTTCTCCAGCACGCTCGCCAGCTCGTCGGTTTTGAACGGGTTCTCTTTGTCCAATATTTCCTCACCTTCGATAAACTTGAGCAGCGTGTCGTCGGCAGTCGCGCTGCCCGCCGCTGCTGGGGTCGTAAATTGAACGCATTTTCGTTGCCTGTTCGTTATCGCTTCATGGTCATCCGGTCGGTTCAGCGGCGGCGGCAGCACCCTACTACTAGCACCGTTCGGTTCGGTCGGTTCTGTTTCTTGTTCTGTTTCACGTTTCACTTTCACATCCTCCACCACGGGTTGCCCCTTTTCGGCGAGCTGCCGCTGTTCGCGATGTTCTGGCTCAACGGGTGATGATGGTGCGGTCTCCGGTTTTGCGCAGTTTAATGGCGGGGACACAGCTGTACGTGGTGTGTCATCGTCGGACATTTTCGCACTCGTCAGTATCGTGCACAGATTCTCTGCGGGAAAACGCCAGCACGGCCAGGTACAAATCGGTTAGGTAAGTATTTTGCACCATCGGGGAAATCAATAAATCTCGGCCGCACCACACCACGCTTGCTAGTGAGAGGCTTCCAGGGCTTACCTTTACTTTGCGTAATGTGCGTCCAGTGTGGCAGCGTCGGCAGTAAAGCTTAATCGCAAATCGCACGTACATTCTACACAAAACGGTGGGGAGCACTACGTTTTCCCTCCGGCACCGCTGGTCAGCATGGCGACGGCACCTTATCAGCAAGTAGAACGACGAGAAGTTTGCTAAAAGTCACACGAAAAATAAATAAACCATTTCCGATAACCGTCCGCCACCCACTTTGCTGCTATCTCTATCTGGCACCGTTTAACAAACACAGTTTCACAAACTCTCCTCACACGCGTCGCTTGCACGATTGCACAAGCGAACCTGCGCGGGCTCACACACACACCGAGACAAGAGCATCTGCCGCACAAAACACTTGTGACAGGGCTGTCAAACGCACGTGAGGTGCGGGAAACTTTTGATGTAAATAACCTTCTGTCTTCATTCGAGAATTCTAGCAAAATTCTGTTTAAAATAGGGTAATTTTCCAATTGTTCAACACTTAAGGGAACAGCCAACGTATTTCATATGTTTGAGATTGATAAAGGCAGAATATTATTGTTACGTGCCTAGAATATAACATGTTTGTTTAAAAAAAATGCATGTTTATTTTATTTTAGGGATAAAAATGATGAATAATGGCAAGAAATGCTGATTTTTAAACCTATTCTATTTTTTTTTAATTTTCGCACACTTCTAAAAACTCCAAATTCTTTTATTGTTAAAATATAGTGCATTGCTCTTTACATCTCACTTTCCAATACACTGAACTAGACAAAAAATGAGCACTGAAATGGATGTTTTTCTATCGAAGTTTGAATTTTGTTACCAAATAGTGATAATTAACTATATTTTTAAGATTTCAATTAAACTATTCACTTTAAGTGGTGATTATGGCGAAATAAAATTATTTTGCGAGTAATTTTTTTTATGCGATTTACCTAAGAAATTCATTCAAATTCAGCAGGCAACATTCTTAGTTGTTTAGTGAAGAATTCAATTCGTTCATTCAAAAAGTTATACGCAGTTTGCAATAATTGGATGTTGTGCAACAATTGGCAAATTACCCTAAATGTGCAGAATTGTGAATCATGATTTATTGATTTATTTACTTAATATTTTATATCAATGTTTAACATTTAGCATCAAGATGCTAGATACGTTTATAAATGATATAAAGGTTTATTTTTATACATTGGACGCCTCTGATGGGATTGGATTGTGTGTGGAGGGGAAAAATCAACAAAGCAGGAGGAGAAACGTCAGAAAACCAAGGTTGCACACAGCCACGGTATGACACAATTGCAGCGCAACGACCAATAGAGAAACGAAAAAAAAAATACGACACGATATCGACGGTACTGCACACGTAGGGGGGAGACAGTGGGGTCGTCGTTATTAATTAATACCGCTCTGTTTACGTCATTTGCCATGGGGTACACAAGTACTGGCCACATACATACTGGGCATGCCAATTAGCGGCAATGTTTACGCCATCGTAGAATGTGCAGTGGAGCAGCAGATTGTTTCTTTCGTTTCGCTCAAGCAGAGGCAAAGACAACGCACGATCGAATCTTTTCTACATACGTTTGGCTTTACTGCATTAGTTTGATGATAGTATAAGATTGGCTAAAAGTTTTAATAAGGTTAACTTACAACATCGAACCTTTCCATTTTTTTTAAATTCTCCTTTTAAATCCTGCTGATAATATTACTAGTAATTTTGTTCTACTCGAGATATATTCCTCACTAGATATGGGCGAGAGCTAGAGCCAGTGCTTGGTAAATGGCAATGGGTGCCAAAATGCGTACGACAGGTCGTCGCACAGAAGTGTGGCCTACCACTCATCTTCAGTCATGTATTCAATTCGAGGGATTGAGGAGAAAAGTCATAGAAAGAATCACTGTTAATTGATCATATTGTCTCAAGTAATACTCTTGAAGTGGTTCCATCGGTTTCTTTTCTTGTAAATAAACTAATAGTGTTGATCTCTAAGATTTAAAAGTACCCTAGCAACGTTCCACCAATCCCCCCCCCCCCCCCCCTGATGCACATACGCATACATACTACCTTTAACCTGTTCCCAATCTATGTAAATTGCACCACTTTCGTCTTCAGAGTTTGAAACTCAACTTAGCTTGACAGTCTTGACAGAGGAATGTATCAACTAAAACCCTTAAAGTCCATCCCCATGCTAAAATAGAGGTCAATGGAATGGAATGGAATGGAATGTCTCTTGTCTAAGATCTAACAACTTGGCTTCCTTGGCTTTTTGTTTGCGCTTGGTGGATGATGACTAGAACCAGTTAAATATTGTTTCCTTTCCTATACCTCATAACCATTTCTTCCCACTCAGCTAGCCCTCCTGGGGATAGATAACCCGTTAAATCGCTAATAGTAATGGAAGAGTTGGAAATGTTGGGTCCATACATACTGCTGCTACATATGTCGTTTCGTTAATGTTATCCCTTTAAAAGTCTTGTTAATGTTGTCTTGTGTTTTTGTTTCCATTTACCGTCTCTAGAGTGAAATATCTTTTTTGCTACTCAAAACAACGATAGATTAGCTATGCGAAGACAACTGTACTGCATGCACTGCGCTACTACTAGAGAGTGAGAGGGAGAGAGCGATATTGATCGGAAGAAGTTTGAACATTCACTGTTCGGTAGAACTATACTAAACTGTTTTGGGGTAACAGCACTGCTGCTATCCGAAAACACAACGTTTTTCAACCATGTCTACGAACTGGATCGGTGTTTTGTAAAACAAACAAACAAACAAGACGCTATATACCTTGCTAACAATAATATGCGCTATGGCAATAAAACGGATATTTCGTACGCACGTGTTTTTGTACCGCGTGACTGTTTATCAAAACTTGGTAAATCTAATCGATAAAACCGCCAACGGCTTGGGTAAGCGCTCTGTCGGCGTGTATAGTACGCGTGATTCCTTGCCTGTTATTCCATGATCGTTGTTGGTTCGGGTTTTCCTCCCTTTCCGAGTCACATTGTGCTGCGCTTACCATTTAGATCGGTATATCACTGTGCGGTCCCGATGACAGCGCCATTTTCGAGAGGGTCGATAGCGAGCGTTGCGAGAAGCTCGAACAATCGGAAGAAGTTTCATTGAACAATTTGCGGAAGCTGGAGAGGAAAAAAAAGAATCATAAAACCAGACTCCGTAAGCGTGCAAGTGCGTTCGACGTCTTGCGCCATACTTACAACTTTCTTATGCCACTTTCGCTGCTCTTCTTCCACGGTGCATCTTCCGGCTCGTAAGGGAGTGGACCTTGCACCGGGAGGTCGCTGAAATCGGCCGCGGGTCCCTCATTGCTGGGTTCTTTGGCCAATGCGTTTGGTTTGCTGTGGTCGTTCTCTGTGCCCGTGCCTATGGCCTGGCACGTCATCAGCTCCTGCTCTAAATCGCTCACGCGAGCTTTCAACTCATTTCGATCGGTCAGCATCTCCTTCAGCTCGACCGTCGAGAACCGCGGCCGTTCGTCGTCGTTAACCCGGTTCGCCAAGTCTTCGTTTTCCTTTTCGGCCAGTCCGAGCTGCATCCGCAGTGCCTTGATCTCGTGATGCTGGTCTTGTATCTGGGCCAGAAAGTCGGCCCGTTCCTCGCACAGCGTAATGATCTGATTGTGCGAAAGCTTCTGCCGCCTGCGGCTTTCACTTACCACCTTCTTCAAGCGATCATTTTGGCTGGACAAGCTTTCGATTTCGGCCATCTTCTCGCACAGTTCCATCTCTTTGCGCTTCAGCTTTTCCTCCAGCTGGGAGAGCTTAATTTTGTGTTCCGATTTTTTTAACACACTGTCCGCCTCCGGCTCTAGCGCATCGGAATCGTTGGGAAAGCCACCGTTCGTGCCACCGTTCCGAGAGCGTTCGTCGCTCTGATTAGTGCTTTCACTTGCCGACTGGGCAATTCCTCGCTGCAGTTTACGGTTTTCTTCCTGCAGCTTATCGATCACCTGAAACAGCTCCTTCGCCTCGGTGCGCCATTGATCTTCAATCGCTTCCAGTTCCTACGTGGGAGACAGGTGAACAAAGGAAACATAACACCGATAGTGCATGCGGCCCCCGCCCGTCCTTATGCTCGGTTTGTAATGCTCACCTTTTCGTATCGCGAACGCGACGCAGCCTTCTGCTCCTTTTCGGCCTCCAGCTGGGCAATTTTCTCCTGCAGCTCTTGCAGGTTGCCATTTTCGCTTTCATTCTGGCAGATCAACGTTTCCATCAGCTCCAGCGCGTTGACCACTTTCGTAATCAGCCCAGACACTGCGTTTACTCCATTTGCATCGATGATTGTTTCAAACTCTTTCCCAATTTCCAACGCTAAATCGTACACGTCCACTACGCTAAACTTTTCCGCCACATTCATTTTGCTGTTTGACGATCGCGGGCTGCCAAAAATGTTTGATAACGGCTTCGTTTTCGCCAAAGAATACGACCGATGCGTATCAATATGTGTTAATGCACAGGATTATTTTTTTCCTTGTGTTGTTGAAATGTATTTTTCCAGCAGCCAGAAATGACAAAAGAAAAGCCAAACGTCAGGGTGATGTCATTTGCACACTGGACGCAGGCAGCAGAACGATGGCCATATTTTCTCCTCCAATACTTAAGCAGCAATTACACGTGTATCAATCGTAGCAATGCAATAGAAAGAGTGTTGTGTGGCATCAGTGTCGTGTTTAGTAAACTTTTTTTTGGTAATTATTGTTGTGTACTGTAACTATTCTGGTTTTGTTAGGTAAGTATAGTATAGAACAGGAGATATAGCTAACATAAGACCAAATTGGTTAGTGATAGAAGATTGAGATTGCTGCCAGACGCTGTGACTGCAGATTCATCCGTCTTTTCAGTAGTGATGGGTAATTCGGAGTGGAGCAGTGGATCAACTCCGACTCCGGTACTCAAAATATGAATCTGACTCAGCATTGCTATCAGATTCGACTCCGCATTTCCGGACGAATCCGGTTGAGTCCGATATATATCCGGATCAGTCCGGATCGGTCCGGATGAGCCTGGATGAGTCCGGATGAGTCCGGATGAGTCCGGATGAGTCCGGACAAGTTTAGTTTGGCGATGCAATTCCAAACTCCCAAAAAGGCTGTCTTTAATCATTCGGACAAATCTTGACGAGTGTGTTCTATTTCAAACAAGGCATAGAATATGTAGGATTTAGTATAACAAATTTATTTATATTTTCAATATTTATTTCTTGCAAAATTATTTACCTTTTCCATTGAAAAATGAACAACAATCCGTACCAGTTATGGATCAGTCCGGTCAAGTGCAGATCAGTCCGGATGAATCCGGATGAGTCTGAATGAGTTTGGAGTTTTTTTCCAAACTTAGCAAGCAGCTCGTGGTTCTTCCTTCGCTTCCACGTCCAAGATCCAAGATCCGTCTCCATATGAACAGTTGGTGAAGACCAAAATATGTACGATGTCCTTACACAATGCGTTGCCGACATTCGCTGCTAATGGCATAGTCCGAAGTAACGACCTTCCCAAGAAAGCAGAATTCCTTTACCACCTCGAGATTGTCGCTGCCGAATAAACCGCCTCAAAGTTGGGCCCTATCACTGGATGAACCTCTGGCAAACAGGTCGTTGCATTGATCCTCAATCCAATTCTTGCTTCTTCACGTTTGAGTCGAATGTACGCCATACACACTCCAGTTGTCCTGCCGATGATATCGATGTCCTCCGCGAAACCAAGACATCGAAGAGACCGATACAAGATCGTGCCACAGATGTCGCTGTCTAATCCCGCGCTTCGAATGACACTTTCGAATGAACCTTGAGAGATTTGAACGATTCCAACATCAAGTTCGATACAATACATACACTCCCCACTGCACTCCGTTTATGGTGGCGTCTAACAGGCGGATCAACTAAGTAGATAAGTGGTTCCTCTTCATGATGTTCCATACCTCTTTCCGATGTATGGTATCGTAGAAGTCCTTGAAGTCGATGAACAGGTGGTGAGTAGGGATTTTGGCCACTTCTGCAGGATTCGCTGAAGAGTAAAAATCTGTTTCGTGGTAGATTTGCCTCGAAGAATTTTGGCAGCTGGTAGTGGTTGATTTGGCAGCATGATTCCGGGCGACTAAATTTGTAGTAAGGGATGTAAGTCTGCAGAACAGCATTTCAGCTTGTCGCCTTTTTAAAACTGGGTGAATGGCAGCCAACTTCCACTCCTCCGGTAGTTCTTCTTGCCTCCAGATTCTCACGATCAACCGAAGCACCAGCGCAGCTTCTTAGGCCCTCAGCCATTGCTGTCGCACCATTTTTAAAAGTTTATACAGGTTCAACATGGGGCGGTCCTGTGGTACAGCCGTCAACTCGAACGACTCAATAACATGCCCGTCATGGGTTCAAGCCCCAAATGGACCGTCCACCTGTAGCAAGCACTGACTTACCCGGCTGCGTGGTAATGAATTAAGTCTCGAATGCCTGTATAGGCCGGCATGACCGCGTGGGACGTTACGCCAAATAGAGTAGATAGGTGTAATTTGAATATATTGAACCTTATTAATCCCGTGCCCTCTCGATGCTAGTCCGCTATAGATAGCGGAATCTTGGGTAAGTGCGTCACCATCTCTCTAAAACCTGTTTATCAAAAGCCGCTTCAAATCTCATTGCCATTATTCACCTATTTCGTCATTTATGAAAGAGTTTCAGTGAAAATAAGTGTAAACATTACTGTTTTAGAAACGTTTCAAAAATGGTAGAAAACAGCTTTACTTTGGTATAAATATGTTCCCGGTTCTTTGTTTGAGATGTGTTTTGAGAGCTTTTTACATATGGTTAAAAATCTATATCTTTCTGCTCAAGTTTGTTCCACAATGTCTTCTTCTTCTTCTATTTGGCGTAACGTCCTACGTGGACACACGTTCCACAATAGTGATGGGTAAAGTTGGCAAAAATCCGGAGTCGACTCCGATCCGACTCCGATAAATTCGGAATCGACTCCGGAAGGTAGGTCCGCGCTGCAATATCCGGAGTCGTTTGGAATCGTCCGTAGTCGTATGGAGTCGCCCGGAGTCGCCCGGAGTCGGAGTCATTCGGAGTCATCCGGAGTCGTTCGGAGTCGTCGGAGTCGTTCGGAGTCGCCCGGAGTCGGAGTCATTCGGAGTCATCCGGAGTCGTTCGGAGTCGTTCGGAGTCGTCGGAGTCGTTCGGAGTCGTCCGGAGTCGCCCGGAGTCGGAGTCGTCCGGAGTCGTTCGGAGTCGTTCGAAGTCGTTCGGAGTCGTTCGGAGTCATTCGGAGTCGTCCGGAGTCGCCCGGAGTCGCCCGGAGTCGCCCGGAGTCGGAGTCGTTCGGAGTCGTTCGGAGTCGTTCGGAGTCGTTCGGAGTCGTCCGGAGTCGTCCGGAGTCGTTCGGAGTCGGAGTCGTTCGGAGTCGTTCGGAGTCGTCGACTACTCCGAACGACTCCGGTCGACTCCGGACGACTCCGAACGACTCCGACTCCGGGCGGATCTAGTGGTTCCATTTTGCCGGAGTTGGAATCGAACTAAAAATAGTCGGAGCCGGATCGGAGCCGTGGGTGCGCTCCATACAGCACATCACTATTCCACAATATAAAATAGTTGAAAACCGTGAGAAAAATTGACTATTCTGTATGAAATTCGGCACAGTATATCTAGTCATTAGAAGGAAACCATCTGTACACTCATTTGGGAGCTTAATTTAAGTTTTGCTTTAAAAAAATGCTTGGTGACACTCTTGCCCAAATGCTTGTGAAGTGGAGTATTTTTTTCAATTACCAGGTTGAATTTGGTAGACTTTGTAAGACGTTTAAGTAAAGAGACGCGAAACCTGTTGACACTAGGTTGTTTCTTTTCATCTCAGTTGATTCGCTCTGCGGATGTTAGCTACTTGGAAATAAAGATGAATAAAAGCATATGCTACCTCTTCCAAGGGAAGCACATTAATTACTCATTATTTTGGGCACACCTCTTTTGTCATACTACTCCGACGACCTAAATTTTCTGTAAGTTCTTAATTCTAAAAACTCTGTGTCGTTTTCATATACAATCTATGAACACCATATATTTATAATTTTATTATTTATAGTTTATAATTTATATGAAGAAATAAAACAAAAAAGTTCCCTTTTAGTACTTACCTTACCAGGGTAATTGATCTCCATAAAATCATGCATTTCAACGGTCAATATTTCGATTCATAACATGAACTGATATGAACTGAGTATATTGCATGCTGGGGGCTTGGGATAAACGATAAGCACCACGGTAAGCATTATAGACCCTCAGGCAAATCAACACCGACCGCAGCCACAATGCCAAATAAGCATGATAATCAAACAGATCCCTCCACTTTCAAGCTGCAACAACATAGTCATAAGAGATTTCCAATCATTATTTTATTTATCCACGTCTAACTTAATCCTCCTATCAAGTTCTCAGAGTGTAGACACTTTCTGTTGCCCACATTTGGGCCAAGGGAGCAACGGGAAGGGATAGCTGTGGTTTCTGCGTTACCTTTTTTATCGTTTTTTCTTAGCTTGCTTTTGTTTCTGTTTCGCACGCTGACCATCCTCGTCCGCGTTTACGTTACATAAGGCCGAAAACTTAATCCATTCGGTGGATCACATGCAAACAACGCTGGCCCGACGCCAACGATGTCGTTCGGGCTGCCTGCTCCAACGCCCCCGACCGTCTGCTGAAACTGCTGATTGACAAAGAGGGCCGCCGCCGCCGTCGCTGCCGTCGCGTGCTGTTTGCCGGTGCCATTACTGTCCCGCTTATCCTTCGGATGATCCAGGATGCAGGACAACTTGCTCACCATACCACTCGCACAGTGGTCGGTCCTTCCCGGGTCACCGGCTGATCGATTGAAGGGACGACCACCATCCGCGCCTTGGTGGTCGGTGGACGTTTTATTGCCACTTCCGTGCAACAGGGAGCCACCGGTGCCGCCTCCATTGTGTGCGCTGTTAACGTTACTGGACCCGAGCGGGCCGTTACTATGGTTACTAATGTTGCTGTTACTACCGGTACTGCTGCCGTTGGTGCTGCTGTTACTGTTGCTGCTGCTGCTGCTACTGCTGTTGGTGGTGGTGGTGGTGTTGTTGTTATTGCTGCCACTGTTGTTGCTATTGTTGCTGTACTTTTTTGATTCGTTCACCTTCCGGGATCGTTTCCACTTCATGCGCCGATTTTGAAACCAAATTTTAACCTGCAGATGGGACACAATAGAAAACAAAAAACAAATAAAAATAAGACGAGCCAGTACCAGTATTAACCCGACAGACCCAGTGGTCTCGCGAAACCGCGCTACACCTTACCTGGGTTTCAGAGAGCAGTAAATTGTTGGCCACCTCGTACCGCTTCGGTCGCGACAAATATTTGCTCACTTTAAACTGCTTTTCCAGCTCGAGCAGCTGTTGGGAGGTAAACGCTGTCCGGGGCCGTCGCGCTTTTCCGTATACTGAGTTTTGTCCTAAACCAAACAGCCGGGAAAATGGACGCAAATAGAAACATCAACAAAATGAAAACGTTTATGTTGGGTGGTGTACATTAAGTGCAGTTTTATTTATTCTCGTTTGCCACCCCCGTCTCCTCTCTGCCGCTGCTGTGTGTTAGTACTTTGGACTAATTTTGTTTGCATATTAAAATGTCCAACTAACATAGTCGCCAGCAGTCGCCTGAACCTTGCCACAGTGTTTGCAAATTTTGAAACCGGTTTAGACTTCAAAACGTTAATGCACTGCTAATCTGTTATCTATGTCGAAATTGAATGATAATCGCTTTATAATACTTCATTTGCAATTGATGGCAAATGCTGCACTAATTGCAATATCCCTGTCTGCTATTTATTATTACACTGCTAGTAGTTATTCGACACATTGCTCCTTTTTGTTTCAAAATTAATTTAAATCAACATTAAATTTGCAATCTTGCTATTACG
Source organism: Anopheles coluzzii (assembly GCF_943734685.1). Taxonomy (NCBI): domain Eukaryota; kingdom Metazoa; phylum Arthropoda; class Insecta; order Diptera; family Culicidae; genus Anopheles; species Anopheles coluzzii. The sequence goes on from NC_064670.1 coordinate 85,488,569, forward strand.
CACGTACTGTACGCTTTCTGTATAGTTCAGCACATAACAAACGCATACAAGTAATTACAATCAAACGTGCATCAATGGGTGGGGGATGCGTTGCATTTGGGGCAAAAACAGAACCGATGCAGTTTGTGAGATTGCGCCATAGAATTCATTCACTTGGCCACTCCCACTTCATCTTTGATAAAGACAATTGAAATGATCAATTGAGACTGCGCTTGTGCATGTGCAATACATAAAGAAAATAAGGGTATCGGCGGATGGCATTTTCTTCCTATGGTGCTACAGAGCTACAGTGAATGTTAGTTGTTAGTAAAAGTAATTCAAAGCATGCATAGGTGCAGAGTTATATGCGTAGTTTAATGTTTTATTTAAATTTGTTTTGCAACATATTATTTCAGGAAAAACGGTCAAGCTGTATTGCTTATTTAGCTTCAAATTTCAAAATACACATAATGCAATTTGTTGCATTTACCATAATTATTTCGTTTTTATATTCAAATCTAACATTATTTTATAACATCATTAGGTGAGAGTCGTAAAACGTGTTTACTGTCATTAAGGCCAATTATGTGACTCGAGTATCAGAGAAACAGTGTCAAAAATGTTGATTTTCTACTATGATCCGTGTTAAACAACTCGCTTTGTCTCTGGCTTGAAATATCTAACTGAACGAAGGACATTTGCATTATCTGACTCAACCGGAAATCGGGTTTAGTCTACGGAATGCGTTTTGTTTTACGGTGTTTCTTCTAATTGAATAATTTTAAACCTTACGAATTGTATGTTATTACATTCATAATACATTATTTGTAATGATTTGTTGAAAATAAATGTATGAATAATTATGCACAGGAAACAGAGACTGGAATAATTGCCATACTAAGCGCAGTTGTCGCGTAAGGGGATAGCCTTTCCTTGATGTATCCTCGTATGGGATGCGAAACTCGATGAGTGGCATTAGAAAACAAATAGATGTTGGAGATCAATTTTTGTACGGAATCATCAAAAGACACTCTACAATCAATCAACTATTCAACTATTTTAGAAGTGATTTTAAGCAACTGTGGTGGATCTTGCACTGCTTTGGATCTCAGATTGATTGGATGAAGATTAAAGATTTAGTTTAAAATTGACCAGTTTTAAACATTGACATCGTCATTAAAATGTAATAATAAGTCAAAAATACCAAAACTAATTGCGTGTACATAAAAAAATAAGTATCAACAAACATGAATTGATTCCCCGGTTGTGTCTCTAACTCTTACAATTATTATTAAATGTAAGTACATGCGTGTTGATCTGTTCAATAAAAAAACTACAATGAAGTCGGCTGTAGATTAAACAAATTTCTTTCCCTTCTTACTCTGTAATGAAAACTATTTTTTATTTTTTATGGTATACCCTCTCCAAAATATTATGTAATATATCCTTAACCTAAACGCTGTACATAATACATCACATGATATATTATATATATTACGATATACCCTCCACCAACTTGTTTAGAAATAATCCCTTAACGTTTGGAAGAAAAAATTCAATAAGTGCTTAGTTTAGAAGAAAAGTGTGTAATAAAGGAATAAATAATACAGATTGAGGCATAGCTAGCAGATAGTGTAATGCTACTGCCACCTAGCATAGAAGAAACACGAAAGGCTATCCGCCGGCTGAAAAATAACAAGGCACCCGGAACCGACGGAATTGCAGCTGAACTGGTCAAGAATGGAGGTGCACGACTAGAAAACGAGATTCATCAAATTGTTACTGAGGTGTGGGATAGCGAATCGATGCCTTGTGATTGGAATCTCGGCATCATCTACCCCGTATACAAGAAGGGAGACAGGTTGGACTGCAACAACTACAGGGGTATTACGGTGTTGAATACCGCCTATAAAATATTCTCCCTGATCCTTCAGGATCGCCTTGTCCCGCACGTCGAAGAGATAGTAGGAAACTATCAAAGAGGATTCCGAAACGGAAAATCAACCACTGATCAGATCTTCACCATGCGGCAGATCTTCGAGAAGATGGCTGAATACAAAAACGACACATACCATCTCTTCATAGACTTCAAAGCCGCATACGATAGCATAGCCAGGGTAAAACTGTACGACGCTATGAGCTCATTTGGAATCCCGGCCAAACTGATAAGGCTAGTTAGAATGACTATGACCAACGTCACATGCCAGGTGAGGGTGGATGGAAAACTCTCAGGACCTTTTGCTACCACCAAGGGTCTGCGCCAGGGGGACGGGCTTGCCTGTCTCCTATTCAACTTGGCGCTAGAGAGGGCCATCCGCGACTCGAGGGTGGAGACTACGGGAACCATCTTCTATAAGTCAACCCAGATCCTGGCATACGCTGATGATATAGACATCATTGGTCTGCGGTTCTCCTATGTAGCAGAAGCCTACCAAGGGATTGAGCAGGCGGCAGAGAACCTCGGATTGCAGATAAACGAGGCAAAGACCAAACTGATGGTGGCAACATCAGCGTACCTACCAATAAATAATCCGAATCTACGTAGGCGTGACGTGCAGATAGGTTAACACACTTTTGAAGTCGTCCCAGAATTCACCTATCTTGGGTCAAAGTTCAGCAACGACAACAGTATGGAAGTTGAGTTGCGCGCAAGGATGCTGGCTGCCAACCGGTCATTCTACAGCCTGAAAAAGCAGTTCACCTCAAAGAACCTGTCGCGACGGACGAAGCTGGGACTATATAGTACCTATATTGTACCGGTACTCACATTCGCCTGTGAGACATGGACACTGTCCAAATCTGACGAAACCCTCTTAGCCGCGTTCGAGAGGAAGATGCTCAGAAGGATACTTGGCCCCGTATGTGTGGAAGGACAATGGAGGACCCGCTATAATGACGAGCTATACGAGATGTACGGCGACCTCACTGTCGTACAGCGTATAAAGCTCGCCAGGCTCCGGTGGGCTGGCCATGTTATACGCATGGAAACGGACGACCTAGCCCGTAAAGTCTTTTTAGGCCGTCCACAAGGACAGAGGAGGCGTGGTAGGCCCAAATTGAGGTGGCAAGATGGCGTGGAGGCGTCCGCCATTAAGGCCGGGATAACGGACTGGCAGACGAAGGCGCGAGACCGTGAGCGGTTTCGGACACTCCTGTGGCAGGCCAAGACCGCAAAGCGATTGTAGTGCCGGATAAGTAAGTAAGTAAGATTGAGGCATAGAATCTTGAAATTCGTCAACATTAACAAGAGGACGAGAGAGTAAATGAACGGCTGAACAACTAACTTACATTTAACAGAATTAAAGTCAAGTCTCACCATAGTAGATGGTGATTAAGAATTTAGTTTATAAATGTGAAGTTCACTAGCACTCTTAATGACTTCATATAACATACGGGTAATATTTCAACGACAAGTGTAATCTTCCGACGGTAATGCATTCTTGATGGGTATGTTAAACATGGAATGTCCAATGCAAAATAAATTCAATTTTGTTGAATTATAGATTCACTCAAAACTGAAAACAATTAATTACCTTAATTCTGAATCATTTCAAATAATTAAAAAAGTGGCTAAAACGACTGAACCCATTTCAAGATAGCACTACGCATAATGTTTTGATATGCGTTGCCTGAACATCGCAAAATACGACTATGACAAACGAATTGCCATTTTCGCAGTCTCCATCAATAGCGTGTGTCGGAATCATACGACACTGATTTTTTTAAAATATTGTTTTAATAAAACAGTCAAAGTGTGGCTATAATGTTATGATGCTGTCAATCATCAATCAACTCCTAGATATTTCATTGATTTAGAACTGTTGATGTTGTCTTGGCTAATCCTTGGACAAGTTGTAGATTCCTGTTCGAAATAAGCATGCTTCTCATTTTATTGTAGTTTTTTTTAACTTAAGCCATTTGTCAAGTAGCTGAAAGTCAATATTAAATTGGTCGTTTGCTTCCTGAGTTTTATTGTGAGCAACATGTATTACCGTGGCATTTGCAAGGCGGTAGACATTACAGTGTGGTAGCACGTTCTAATCTCATGTCAATAAATAGAATTCAAATAAAATTGGCGAATGAAACAAGCACACCAAGGGGTATTTTCAATAGGTTCAGACAATTTACCATCGCAAGGTATTCTTCATAAGATGGAATGAAACTAGTAAAATATTTCATCTCTTTTGTTAACAAAAAACCAAAGGACTATTAATAGTTCCCTCGACATAGTTTCAAATGCTCTTTTGAGGGTTAAGAAAACTGCAACTATCACTTGTTTCCAATCCATAAACATCTTCCACATAGCCAATGTCACATTCAGTGCGATCTCGCAAGAATGATAGGCACAATACTCTTTAATTGAGAGGGCGTTTTTGGTCAAGTATTAAGTAAGTTGATTATAGCTATAGCTTGTAGGTTGTAGGCAATACCTAATAGCTTGTTTGGTTGATCCAGGCAAATCAACCTTTGCTTGCATTCCACCAGTTCAGAACTCAACTTGCAAGGGACCAAAGATGCTGGCAGTAGACTCAGGAACACCAACGTCTGCCATTTCCAAGGGCTAAATAAACCAAACTTAACGTTTTTTCATCGTTCATTAGTAAGGCTTTGAAAGACAGAAAGAAGACAGTGTGTTTTACTATAATTTAAAAAATGTTTCTTAAAAAAAAAAATTCTTAAAAAGTATTTTTTCCCGAATTTTGAATCAAACATACAGTACATCTTCTTAAAACTATAATAAAATTATGTTTTTGAAATGAGAGGTAATATTTTATTAATTTATTTTTTTTTTCGGAAGGAATAAGCGTGATATAGTAAAATAAAGAGAATTTAATAAATCTAATTTAACAACTGTTAGGGTTAAAGACATTATAAATGTAGAGATGTACTACCTCAGATGCAAATGTACAAGGAAAAGGGTTGTGAAATACAAATAAAGTATTAAAAAACAATCATAATTTAAGATAATATTGTATCATATTTTACAACAAATTGTTAAAATTATTAAATTAAATTATTATTTAATTAAAATTAAATTCAATAAATTAAATTATGTGTTTGTATGTTTTAAATATTTGCTAATACAATATAATGTAAATTTGAAATTTTGCAAAGTACCATGAACAGATGGAACTTAGCTATTACATTCGAAACTAAAATTCAAACACAAAACTGTTGTTATTTTAATTAAGTTATCGCATATTAACACACACAATCAATTACACCGTGTGATGGAATGCAATTAGCAAGTTCGATTGATTGTAGACAAACATGCGATTCATTGAGCTGAGTGCGCTGGTGACTAATTAATGCGATGCATAAAGTGTTAAATTATATTACGCTCGACTGGAAGCTTGCTACTAACTATTACCGACCCCCATATCGAACACACTAATCGATTCGTAACAAACACTCGATCTAGGGGCTAATATGTGTGCAAGGTGCATTTGGCAAAGTGCACAAGGTATAGCGGGTGTTTCCTGCTATCTATTGCATAGTTCGGTCCCTGTTCGCGGTGCAATGGCTCTACATATACCTACATCATCATCGTTATCATCGTCATCATCGGTGTCGTAAAGTTGTTAGCTTGCCTTCTCTGTGTATCCTTCGAGCCCATTACCTCTCTCTCTCTCTCTCTCTCTCTCTGTCTTTTCGCTCTCTTTCTACCGTCAAGTCTTGAACGCTTCCCGAAGGACTGGTTTTATTTATCAAATTATCAAATTGATTGTAAACACTTAGCCCCCTGCTGTTAATTGGCGCAGACAGCATTTGCAGCATTCGATGGTGAGCGATAAGGCTTAAAGGGGAAGGGCACACGGTTTGCGCGCTGCGATAGCGATAGTGCGATAGCGGAAAATTGAGGAAAGGAAGTTTGAGGAAGTGACCGGGCCGGGGTTGCTTCCACACCCGCTGCCACTAGCAGCGAAACCTCCATGAATATAATTCAATTAGTACCTAATCAGATGAGCAGTAATTTGTCTGTTAGCACATATGCGAGCAATTTTTGAAGCAACGTTCCTCGTTCGAGAGGGCGAATTCGTCGCCTGGCCGGCATATTTGGCAGTGATCGGAACAAAGTTATCCGAGAGGTCGTCAGGAGCGGGAGGGGGAAACTGGCATAAATCACAAACCAAACCCGAAGAGCACGGTGCGTGTTTTACTGCCCTCGAAGGACGCAGAAGAGCAGAAGCAGAAGAGGCGGAAAAATCGACAAATATCAACGAACTGAAGCTGCCAGAGCGAGAAAGCGGGATCCGCCCGAAAACGCTATCAGCGTGCAGAGTAAATAGAACAGATGTCATTGTACAAAGTTAATTTGTTTAATTTGATTGCTATCGTCTCTAATGGGAAGGGCGTTAAACGGTGGTATACGGTGATACCTTTTTCCCGGGGCATTTTCCCGCTTCATTGGTGTGCCGTTCGGGGTGGTGTATAGTATATGTGTAAAAGTGTGCGTGCGTGTGTGTGTGCGCGCTGTGCAATCAAAGAGCGTAGCTGTGCGTGGATTAAATGAGCACCGGCAAAAACATCCCCAGCAAGCCGAGGAAAGATTAGTGACCCTAGTTAACTGCAATCAAATTATTGAAACCGAAAGTATTTACTTTGTGCCTCTTACCCTAACCCCTGGGTTTTGGGTTGAGACTGGTAAGACCCGATTTTCCCCTCGATAGGGATGCGCACGCGTGTGTGTATGTGTATTAGTTGACAGGTTAGATCGGTACTGAGGGACTCAAAGATTGCGCAAAGAGGGACGTTTATAGTTTGCTTTCATTGCCATACAAATTGCGATGCAGTGATAAGTTATAAGTTGTTAGAAGCAGAAATTATTGCAATAATTATAGTGTAAAATGAGCAATATTTACAGAAAATTATTGGTACAAATTGTCCTCGAAGCTTGTGTGAATTGGGTATTTTTTCGATTAAAATTATATTATATGCGTTAAAATTTAAAAATATTAAGGATAAAAATTATAACTGCATATAAAAACAAACAATTTTATCTCTAAAGAGTTTTAAAAATATTGCCACTAAACGACGACAAAAGCGCATGAATTAATTTTGAAACAACACTTAAGACGGTTGTTCCACAAACTTTTCAATCCACCCCAGTTTGCGGTGCCTACTTGCTGACATAAACGATGATGCTAAATGGGCGACAATAAAAGACCAAGTGGTCGTTTAAGTTCCGCTGATTGTTGGGGATTGTCAACGAGGGGATCATCAGCGAAAAACCTCGTCCCGTCACAAAGAAACCAACCCATGCACGGTGCACGACAGCGACAGACAGAAGGACAGGTTTTTCGCCACACTTGCTTAGTTTTTCGCTGGATTATCGTCATCCTTTCTGGTGTGTGCTTGTTCCCTCCGGTTGGAAGATGTTTCACCGTATCCCAATCTGGTGAGTGAGGTAAAGGAAAAAAAAAACAGGGAACGAAAACGGTGGTTCGTTCTCTATCGCTTCCTCCGTTGGCTAACTTTTCCTGCCCTAAGCGTCAAAATGCGCACCACACCATACCGCAAAGATCGTAGCAGCACCTTATGGTGGAAATTTCCGTAGCAACCCTCAACCACGCGCGGTAGTGGGATACGATGATTAGCGCAAGGATGTTTGTTTGGGCTCTGCGTGCTAATCTAGTTGGTGATGATTTTCACGCAAACCTGCCAACATTCAACGGGTGCCGGTGCAGTGAATGCGCCGCGTTAGAATGCGCATGCAGGGGTGCGTTGTGGGCCTGGGACATAGTGTTTATAGTTTCTGTTTGTATTTGTTGTTTTTTTTTGTTATGCTCTTAACCGTATTGGGACTGGTTCAGTGGCATACCCGTGGGCGGCTATTTTCGGGGTGCGATTAATCGGAATCAATTAGTGTGAATTGCGGAGAAAGATGTGAAGGAAAATGCACGCCATATGTGGCTAGTGTACAGATGGGCTGGTGTATGCAAAGATTATATGGAGAAATATGCATCATGTTGCAATAAAATTGATCCCTCAGTGTGTCTAGCGAATCGGATTCGGAAAGGTGATGAATTTTATTAGAGAATGTTGGGAATCGAGCTGTGGCACGTAGATTGATTAAACGTTTTTTTAACGAAACATTTCAAATCTAAACCTAATTTGGACTAAATTAAGAAATTTATATATTTTGAATCCCTAATCATGGTTTTCTTACATGGTAAAATCCTATATTATTGTAAACGATTTGTAGTAGTTAAAACACTTTTTATTCTTCTTCTTCTATTCTATATCTTCTTCTATATCGTAACGTCTTACGCGGACATGCCGGCCTATACAGTAGTGATGGACCGGTCGACCCGAACCTATCGGGTCGGAGCCATCCGTAAGCGACCCGGAGTCGTTCGGATCGACCCGAAAGGTACAAGTAGGTTCAGTAGGTGCAACATTTCCGGTAGATGCAAGACATCATAAGCGACTCCGATCCGTTGGTGCAATGAGTTCGGGTCGGGTCGGGCCAAGGTGGATTCAAGGTAAGTTCAATCCGACCTGACCCGAACTCGCTGCACCAATGGGCAGTGGCGGATCAAGGGTATTGGGGGCCCTAGGCGGAAAGACGAGTTGAGGCCCTCTGTAAATGGGAGGTGTCGTTGGGGGGGGGGGGAGGGGGGGGGGTTAGCGGCACTAAACTTGCTGTTGGGAGATTGAACAGTAAACTTGAAATGCCGTCGAGGCCCCCTTCGATCATCAGTCGCAGAATCCAAAATGTTTGCGGACGGGGGGGGGGGGGGGGAATGATTCCCCATCCTTCCGGGGTCCATACGGCATACTATAGAATGGCGATCTACGGGGCCCCTAAATCACCGGGGCCCCAGGCGACCGCCTAGCCCGCCTACCGTTAGATCCGCCGATGCCAATTGGTCGGAGTCGCTTATGCACCTACTCATCATTCGGGTTAACTCGAACTCGTTGCACCCGCGGGACGGATTTGATTCCGACTTCGACCTAGCGCACCTGCTGCACCCACGGGTCGGAATCGATTCCGACTGGCTTGCACCCGACACCGGGTCGGGTCGTGAAATGAATCGTATGACCCAACTCTACTATACAGGCATTCGAGACTTATTTCATTACCACGCAGCGGAATAGTGAATCCTTGCTACGGGGGGACGGTCCATACAAGGGTTGAACCCATGACGGGCATGATATTGAGTCGTTCGAGATGATGATTGTACCACGGGAGCGTCCCGGTTAAACACTTAATGTCATTATTAAATTAATTAATTGAACGAATGAATTGTTTCGTTTTTCTGGAATAATTGAATATTCATTTTTGTTTAGAAAATAAAATAAATTAATAAATCCAACTATTCAAAAAAATAGAATTTAGCTTAATTCTTAACATGCTCGAAAAAAAAACTAAATTGTGGCATTCGAGATACACCGTTTTCGAGCCATGGAACATTGTTCAACAATAAATAAACATCTGACGGCCAACTGAGAGTCTGATGCCTTTCTGAACATTGTTTAATTGTAACTAAAAATTTTCGTTCCCTTGTATTAACGTACGTTTAAGTTACCCGAGCTTGTTTGTTCGACGCTCATGTTGTTGAAATTAAATTGTTTGAAATAGTCAATTACAAATGCTGAAGGTATCGGAAGAAATTATTGCCAAATAAATTCAAACTATTTTTGCGAAATGAAGGCACAAACAAAATTCTAAACTTAGGGGTTTCGCTAAGGTTTCGCTAACGATTGAATAAGGTTCAGATAGACGCCAGTATTTAACTTGAACGTCAAATATTTACTTACATTTGAACAATGTTCAAAAGCAGCTGAACATTGTTGATTTGGGCTCGAAAATGATGAAAATGTGTTCAAATTAATGGATCAAGGACAAATGACATAATTAAAAAACATCGCATGAACCATATGTACTTCGCAGGCTGTGCTTTTCTTAATTGTCATAAAAAATGAATCTTTTTTTCTTTAGAGCATTTTTGGTACACTATATAATTGTAGAAATATCTTTGTTTAAGGAGGTTTATTAAAGTATACCAAATTCCAATAACTCTACAAGTTCTTCGTGATAGGGTTGACTAGGCTGCAATTAATATGAGAGGCATGTAACGATAAAACCAGGGTCGAAATATAACTTACACCATAAAAAATATTTCAACTGAATTGTTTCAATTCACCATGGCAAATCGTTCTGCACGAGCATACCAATGAGCTGGCATCAAATTTACAATCACAACATTACGTGACGCCCAGACGACAAGGAGACCTGTCCCCAAACAAACTGTCCAGCCCAATCGTATTCTTTTTTTAATGTGGAGGAAAGAAACCATTTTTCCACACCACTTGCTTGATTGTAGCTACTTATCCTCTCGCTCGCTTTCCCTTCCTGCGGCGGACAGAGTTGTGTCCCTTCCTCATTGTTCGTTGTGATCTATCTTCAAGATGATACTACAAACAAAAACAGAAAAAAACGAGCACGTTGATGTCAACAATTCAACCACACCAGCTCGCTTAACCTCAACACTACGACCGGTTTTTTTTTGCCTGGTGTCAAACGGCAGCGTATATCAATTCCTGCAGCGTGTGCGGCCGCGTGTTTGCGTAGGCGGGTTGTTTGGAATCATGCTAACAAATTCGGAGATAACTCGATTTCTTTTACCCTCAACAGTGTAAAAATCAATCATTCAACTTTTGCGCGCTGGGAAGTTGGCTGACACGCCAAAATAAACCCCCAACCGCCAACGGTTTTTGGACGGGTTGTACAAAAACCGAACCGACTCGAAATCGGCAATGTCAATAATATCAACGTCAATGTTTCGCTACAAAACGCGGCTGATTGCTTTACAGGATTGCTTAAGGTTTTTGAAGCGGGATAGCGGGGCGATCAGTAAGCTTTTGGTTCTGAAATTATAAATCAAAACAATGGATTCCCGTTTTATGGCAGGGGTTCAGTGGAAATGGGGATCATTTGCAAAAGATTTTACTTGTGATTGCAATTATGATATTTATGGATGTATAAATTCAACCCAATTACACTACGTGCATGACACTGATAGAGCTAGAAAGGGTTGTGCTGTGATATAATGTAAAATTTTCACGTTTTTCTTACTGTATGTCCTGCAATGCATTCTCTTAGAAGTAACGATTAACAACGGAATTTGGTGATGAATAATACTTTGTAATGTTTTAACAGTGTTTCAATCAATCTAACAATTGAACTATATTTGATTTTTCTATTCTCGCAAACAATTTGGAAATTTTGTGGAACTCCATACAACGTCTTCTTACTAAAAATTCATAGTATTTTCTGACATTTATATGGTAACGTATTTTTAGTATGTATGACTGTACACCTTCAGATACAGATAGGCCCCATGGAACTCGCACGACATAACAATATGTCCGTCTAACTCCGACATGGGGATTCAAGCTCCGTATAGATCTCATACGTAGAACTAACTATGAGTAATCAATAAGTCCTTGCGATTCAAGCCCATTAGGGGTATAGGCCGTGTCAGTGATGTTACAGAAAGACTGATTTAAACTAATTAAAAACAGCTGGTAAAATAGCAACAAATCTTCAATTTTGCATTCTGCGACACAACATACGTTGAAGGGCATTGTACAAAATCTCTAGACTAGACAAAACCGAACTAAGTGCCATTAAGATATGATTAGTTTTTAACAAATACTGATAAACTGTATAAACATGTGTTTGTACAACAAAATGTTTACACAAATGTCTCTTAAGATGAACTTTTCAGTCTTAATGGTTCAGTTCCAGTACTGGTAGGTATATGTTATAGGATCTGATTAGAGTGTTGATCAGTTCTAGGACCCCCATACCGGTGTATTCAGTGTAAGTTCTGGTATGAGTTGAGAGAGTGAGACCATTTCCAAGACCAGTACAGCTTTGGGAACAGTTCTAGGAACGATATAGAGACATGATCAATTCTATGACCGGTATGGTGTCATGATCAGTTAAAGGCCCAGTAAGGGGTTAGGATCAGTTCCAAGGCCAGTGTAGGTTCATGACTAATTCTAACATGTATGAGATTGGAATCAGTACCAGCATCAGTATAAATTCTGTTAAATTCCAGGAACGACTTCCGTTCGGGATCAATCCCAGGATCGGTATGGGCTCTGAATCAGTTTCTATTAAGGTATTGGAGTTTTTGTTAAAAGTCCCCTGAAATTTGCGTTGATTTTACAAAAATCCTTTGCACGCATGCTGAAGTTATTAAATACCGTTGACATTATCTTGCATAACTCTGTAACTGGGTCAAATTAACTAGTAAGTTAAAAAATCGATTAAATTCATACGCGTATCCAACATTTTTAATTCGGTTATCTGTCCTATTGTAAAAGTATTTGGTTCGATTTTTATAGCTCTATTGCTACAGTGTTTCCGCTAGTCCAATCAGAATAATCATAATTTTAACACCTTGGTTATAAGCCACTAGCATTAGCATAAGGTCTAGTCGTTGTTCCTTTTGCAGTGGCAAAATAACGGCTATTTATGATTTTGCCGAGATTTTCCAAATATAAAAATGCGCTGTTTCGCACACAATCAAAACAATGTAACACGTTCTGCTAAATTTATTCATTCGTTATGACATGTAACAATCAAACCCCAAATGGTTACAAAAAAAAATGGAAAGGGCAAAATGTGCAAACCTCTGCACGTAGCCCAACAGCTCCGGTCATTGTGGCAGAAGACGAAGGCGCCCAAACCATGTGTATCATATTATCGTTTTATCGTACCTGTAAGCTCCGTGATTCGAGGATAGTAGATGTTGTGGTGCCTTAGAAGCTCTAGCTGAGGTAGCTGCATGAAATGGAACCGGTTCCCAGCGTCAACCTGCCAGTGCATAAAAATGGAAGAAAAACAGCACCCTTGTTACCATACAGAATTATCATAAAAAGCTCATGTGTGCGAATGGGCCCAATTTGCATAATTCTTTCACGCCAAACATGCTCGGCACGTGAATGCAAAGACCCGTGGCTGGGTTTTGTTACCTACCGGTATGCTTTTATTGCAGACGGCCGGATGTGTGTCGAAGGTGGACGCGTTCGATGTGAAGATCACCTGCGATGGGCAGAGATTGTAGAAGGGCAGATAGTCGTGTTGGTTAGGCGAGGACGATTTGGCCATTTGATTCATTGCACAATCGTCTATATCCTGCGGCTCCACACTGCCAGGATTGATCGATGAGCAGGAGTCGGAAGAGAAGGTCGATTCGGATCTGAAACAATGGAAAGCAGTGCCTCAAGTAAGATTTACGTTTGTCAGCTCAAAGCAAATTAAAGTGTGGTAAAAAAAGCACAACATTACAAGTTAACTCAGTTAGTTTTAAATTAATCTTAATTTTTATGCATTCTATAATAGCATTGTTTAACAAAGGTTCAAAGGGTATTGAATGGTTTCTGTTATAAAGACAAAAGTCATATAAATTTATTATTCTTCTCCTTATCAAAACGAGCTTTTTAAAAATTGCTCGTTTATCTGGACGTGTGTTATTAATAACACGGATGGCTCAGCGAGCTTGGTTCATATGAGGTTAGAACCCATGATATGCATGTTGACAAGTCTCATGACTTGAATGACTGTACCAAGGAACCTTTGGATTTTATAGCTTCATGCAATCAATCCTTTGTAATGTTCATTTCTAATCAATCTAATCATTTCTAATTGTGTAGAAACTTTGTTTAACTTAAATGTGGAAGCGTTTTGAGCAAAAGTATAGTTGTTTACATTCAATCAATCAATCAATTATTCGCACCGCATGTACCGCGCTATATATGCGTACGATGCTAGTAATCAGCTTTGCTTAACAATCTATTCCATTTTAATATTCCACTCGTTGTCTCCCCACTGCCAAGCATTCCACACTGCTTATCAGTGGCGTACTCCCGAATTGATGTACCAAATTAGTTGCTGTGGTCAATCAAATCAAATCTGGTCAGGCCAATCGATGACACAATTATGGGCCACTGATAGCACCACAGACTGACATTACACCAACGATTCACCCCATCAACTGGTGTAGTAGCAAAACAGATAGCGCTTAGATAACGCAATGTTTGCTGTATTTGGTTCCCGGGTCGCGTGTGAGGTACGGAGACGCGTTGACATTCCCTTCTGGTGAGCGGCACCGTATGGCGCAAAGTTTTCGATATTGTTGCGTATCTATTTGAAGCGTAGATCAGTTATAAATAATACCCTGTGGTTAGGGGTTAAGCAAAATGTATGAACAGTGTTGTGAAGGTTAACCCCTTTGCAATCGTCTAATGATGAAATTTGACACTTTAGCGAATTGAATTAATTATTATGTGTTTCCAAGCCTTTTTTGATACATTTTACACTACAGGATGTTCCCGAGATGCGCTATTATCACGTGCACCACCAAGAAATCTGTCAAAACGTAGAATTTTGCTGTTTTGCGTCAAATTATAACTAAATTTCGTGTAAGTTTACTTGAAGTGAGTAGTTTTAGTTTTTTCAATAATTACTCCATATGATTTGGACTGATGATTATAATTATAATATGGAAAATTTTTCAATAAAAAAATGGACTAAAAGGTAATTTATTTTTCATTTGACATTTGATGAGTAAGTTACAATTTGGGAGTACAATTCGCCCAAAGAAGTATCAAATTTTGAAATCTGCGTTTAAAAGGTACAGCGGATTATCTGTATTTCAGATATTATCCAGGCACTTAGGAATATTTCATTACGATTAATTAAAATTGAATTAAAATAAAGACATTAAGACAGTAAAATTTTTATTAAATGTAAAAAAAATCTCTCAGTAACCGGATTATTATTTTTCATTTCATTGTTTTCACTTAAAGATTATTGTAATTCAAACTATTTTTTAATGAGAACCAACGGCCAGTTTTACTATATCATAACCAAAAATAGATTTTAAAATAAGTTGTTTAGTTCATAAAATTAATTTAACAAGCTCACTGTTACGTGGCACTAGGCATAAATGTGACTAATATACAGTATACGCTCGGTAATCCGCACCTTTTTAATCCGCACGCTCGATAATCCGCACTTTGACAACAAAAATCATTTAAAGAACAGTGTTCGGTCAAAAGTAGTGATATTTGATTAAAAATTTATCTTTTATCTTTCTATTTTTCAAATTACAAGCTTTCTTTGCACAAAATGAAAATATTTCTACTCCTCCTCTTTTGGCTCAACAACCGTTGTCGGCCAAGGCCTGCCTGTACCACTTGTGGGCTTGGCTTTCAGTGACTTATGGATTCCCCCCCTTAGCAGGATAGTCAGTCCTACGTATGGCGGCACGGTCCATATGGGGCTTCAACCCATCACGGGCATGTTATTAAGTCGTACGAGTTGACGACTGTACTACGAGACCGGCCCACACATGAAAATATATGTAATGTAATAATTAACTCATAAACCGAGACAAAAAAGCTATATTTTAAAAACACATCAAAACGTCATTCGGTAATTTGCATTTGAACAAGTATAGATTACCGAGTGTGAACTGTATAACTAGCCATATTACCCGTGCCACGTTTATATTATGATTCTATAAGAATTTCGGCACAGATCAATAAACCATTAGTGATCAGCAACATAATTTTTCCTTATCATTTATATCAGTGCTCTCCAACATTTTTAGGTTCACGAACCACTTGGCTTTGAAAATACATTTACCGCAGCCCACATCGATTGAGGGCATGCATTTTGTAGACTTAGTTAAACGTTTTTGATCAAAAATATGGTTTTATCCTATATTAGCCATGCCTGTTTAATACCTTATCCTGATTGTGGGAAAAAAATGCACGATATGTACAGTAATTAGCTTTTATTCTTCAAAAACAAATTCTTTCGCGGACCACATCTGTTAGTGACACTTCCAGTGGTGCACGGACCACAGATTGGAGACCACTGATTTATATGTACAGCTTGTTTTGATAAAATACGAATTAATACGCGTCAATTTCATCAACCATCAAGGTAGTAAAAGGGCTAATTAGTCATCTGTTTTGATCTTCTCCAATGTTTAATTATGAAGGTCATTAATGTAATGAAACACAAAACGGCATTTTATGCATAATTTGTTGTAATTTAAATTAAATTCACTACACTTAGTTCTTGGTCCGTTGAACGTGACAAAACTCGTCTTATAGATTTGAACAAATTTCCAATCAATCTTCTCAATTGCCTGTCGTCAACAAATCTATGACGATTATAAAACTTACAAAAACAGATTAAAGTAGGATTTATGCGTTTGTTTCCCGTGTTGGCAATTCAAAAATATGGCAACCCGAACGCTCCAACTCGTTCGATGTTTGGAAGCCGATACTTTCAGCTCAGCAAACAAATCACATCGCATGATTGCATTAGTAACGGAGAGATGCTCTCGACAACTGTGGTACAAAAGTTTAAACAGAAACACATTAGCGAAATCTCGAAATCAGACTCAACCGACCGCCGCCGTCCCGCTTGCCTCACCATGGTGCTTTCTTCCCTCGCCTTAGGACACAGTACACAAACATAACACATTCGATCCAATTACCATCGATACAAACACACTCACATATCCATTTATCCGTCCCCAACCCGAACGATGTGCCCCATCAACATGTCACTTTTCTTCAGCCCACTGTATAAATCGCAAGATCTGTTTCTCATGGAGCAAAACAATTGTTGATTGGCAAATGAAATATAGAAGCAGACGGCAAACAAGAGAGACAGCAGCAGCAGCAGCAGTCTGCAAACGCGAAACGTAGCCCTCTTCTGACTTGCTCCCAAAAACATAACGATATGGATGGCGTCTTGATATCGGAACAAAAGCGCGGAGGCGGCAAACGTGGGGCTTGCCAGAATGGAATCCGCCACAATCATCTTATGTGCTACGGCAGGGTGCTTCCAAACATGTACGCCTACACACGTACATAAGTACGTACGTATTCGGCATCCTAGGCGTCCTTGCCTCCCAGTGGTTGGCAGCACTCGAAAGGCACCACCAACAATCCTCCCGGCAGTAGCAGATCAACGCAATCACCACCAGCATTCAGCACACAATCACAATGCGCATGTATCGTTTATTGCGCAATGATTTGTTGGACTCGGTTCAGTTTCCCGAGTTCGATTTGCCAACCGCTTCTTCCCTCCTTCCCGGGGGAGGCATTTTTCCTTCGGCGAAGTGAAAGGTACATCCTTCGGATTGCTAGATTGGATGCTGTGTGTGTGTGTGTGTGTGTGTGTGTGTGTGTGTGTGTGTGTGTGTGTGTGTGTGTGTGGCTTTTCTACTGATTTGTAGGATTTGGTGAACGGTACACAACGCGTTGATGATGGGCAAAATGACTACATACATAAATTGTGGACATGACATGTACAGCAGAATGAAACGAACACAGCACAGTAAGCTAGATTGAGCACCATCGAACAGCTTTTATGTATGATTCTGATTTTGAAAATGACACGTATTACGGAGGCAATCATTTGTGCGCCCAGGAAATCGCTTATTGCAAGTTTGAGTAATAGCTTGTAAGGTTTAGAATTGTTGCATCATGTCTTCATAATATGAATCCATGCCATATCTTGGATTACTTATCTTACTTTTCATATAAGTTATTCGAGGAATGGAATCAATTATTTCAATAGTTACGGTAGCCACCACCTAAAATGTTGCACCTTCCTTTGTTGCACTCATTTAACTTGTGTTAATTAAGGAATTAAGCAGACAAACTATCAAAATCTTTACCATTGCTATATATTGCTATAAAAAATAATAGCTTTAAAATGACAATAATTTCCTTTGAAAAACAAATTTACTAAGCAACTTCATTTGGCTAATTCGAACCATAGATGAAAGGTGTGTGATTTGAGAGGAACAATTATTGAATGATGCTTCTGGTGGAAGTCTGCAATTTCGAATTTATTTTGGTTTGGTAGACATATGCGCTTGACCTAGGTTATGTAATCCGCACATAGTGTTACCCAACATAATTGATTGATCTTTAATAACTAATATTATTTCGAATTTCGAACGATATTGCCCAATGTTGGCAAGCTACGTAGGTCATTTTGCTAAAGAATGGAAACTGTCCGACATTCAGTGGGCCGCAATAAATTTAATACCTTTTCATTCATTTATGCATGGTGCTTCGAGATTTTTGAATATATCGGCCTGATTATTGGCAAAAGCATAGCTGAAGAATGTTCTTACGATGCGTGAAGATAGTTTTCCAATATATGGTCTGAGAAACTGTCCAGGATTTCCCAAAGTCAACAAATAGGTGAAAATATGAGGTGTCTGACTTTAAGTGTCCACCACTGTAGCAGGTTAAATAAATAGTAGAGGGTATTTATGGCTTCTCTGATGGTTTCAGCAAGAAAACTAAAATGTAATCCTTTATCGGTAGAAATCGTTATCAACCCATCTATATACTAATTGACAGTTACAAACCATGACGTGGATTATGAGAGTGGTTTTTATTCTTTTAGCAGCTTTCCTCCCATGTAAGATGCAAGTAGGATTTATTCCTCTTCTTTTTTTCTTCTTTAGCCTTCCTCTTCTTAAGCTTTAACTGCCTGCGCAATCACTGCTCTTAACATGTAACATTCGAATTATCAAACCCGCCAAGATGGCGAGCTTTAGAAAAATCGTTAAAAAATTAGTAGAACATGATGCACTGCACTGCAATGTTTAGTTTTAACAACCTTCTACAATGTTCAGCTTCAGATGATTATTGGATGAAAAATCGCTTTTTAAATCTTATTATTATTGTTGAAAAGCATTATGAAAAAAAGAATATTATTAAATAGCTAATACAATCGCTTTACATTCTAAACTGTAGACTCGCCACCGTAACAAAACCATCAAAAGTCCTAATGCAATAATTGTCCCTTACAAATCACACACCTTTCATCAATTGCATCCGAAAATGATAACAAAAGCACCAGCTCACCTCGCCATCAATTAGTGTCCCACACACACTTATCAAATACGCTCATTAATTAGCCCAACCGGTGTGAAAACGTGACGCGTATCGGGCGTCCATGTGGAAATAATAAGCCAATCAAACTATCTGCCAGCACGTAGGCACGCTATGCCGTTTGCCGTACTCTAGTCACGGTGTTTTTCAGCATCAATCAGCATTGACGGGTGCGCCACATAATCAGCGTGTGGTAAGGAAATTAATTTGGAATTGTCATGTAAGTGATTGCTACTGTCCTCTGTACGATGATTAATCTGTGCGATACGATGGGTGTTTCAGTTATCATTCTGTACGGTAATTAAACGATCCCACAATAACATTCTTTGCAGGAGTTGTTGCTGCTGCTGCTGCTGGTACTGGTGCTGTTTTGATAAAGTTTGGCTGAAAACGCACACCTTTCGGGCGGTCCACACGCGTCCGAATTGTTCATGTGATAAGTGTATCGATATTATTAGTATCTTTGATAGTAGCTAGCAGTAACCTCATCATAATAGAAATTACGAGACTGATAATTTTCAGTGTGTGCGAGTTCATTGATTTGTGTGCCGAAATTCTAATCTCACTAATTAAAAACGACCACAGTGTCGAATCACGGTAATGAAATTAAATTCATTTGGCGGTATATTGAAATCAGTAAATGTTATCTTCTGCGCGCTTACTTCAAATCATCTTGTTTGAACCATCAATCATAGGAATGAAAAAGTAATCAAGCTCGTTTCCTTGCTTATCGGGAACGAAACGATGGATTTTTCTTCTTCTTCATAAATTAAAATGAAGAAAATGAATGTTAATTTTAAGATACTGTATTCGGAAAATGTACAGTTATCATCATTCCCTTTTGGAATCCATAAAACTTATATGAAACTCTGAGTTATGCGTAATTGTAATATGAACACATTGTTCCTTGTTTTATAGATAAACAAGAACAACAGAGCAACTAAAAAAATAAACAACACTTTCTTGATCAAACCCAAGCTTTACATAAAAATGTTAAAAAGCTGCGTTAGTATAAACAGTGAGTTAAAAAAGACTGACTGGCTAGAAGGTCTGAAAAAGGAATAATTGAATGAGGTTCAGCAACAGTTCGATGATCGAAAGACATCTTTATTAGCTAGTTGTATAATTACTGAAAGTTGTAGAACTGTAGAAATATTTGGTGTTGTATAAAGAAATTAAAAAAAAAACTTTTTTTTTCCTTAACTGCTCAAATAACCTCCAATAAATAAATAAAAATCATCCTTCAAATCGGTTCAAGTTCTTCCATTTTCATTTCAACTTACGATTCATTTCACTTCCTATTCCGCTAACCTCCCCTCCCTCCCTCCCTTGTTCAAAATAGGCCATAAACCGTGGCCACTTAGCCGCCCACTACCAAGGTACCAATTCCAATTTTGTTCCAATCAACGAACACTCCAAAGCACCCGGGCTCATTATTTACTACAGAGCAAAAGCACTAATCGCCAATTAGTGCCGACGGTTAGCGTGCTATTTCTTTGGTTATTTTTCACTTTGCTTCGTTCGTTGGATTCCCATTTACTCATTCCTGCTCATCCACGCGTTTTCCACCTGATCGTTCGTACTGCTTTATGTATGGAATTGGATGGTTGCTTTCCACCATTTTCCGACCATCCCACCACGCCTGAGTGAGCCAAAACTCTAATTACATTTCATAATAGAACTTACTTTGGCGTCCCCTAGTAGTCCCACATAACTTCCCATTTGGGATAGCACTTTGTCCGTTGGGCCACTAGTGCCATTACTTTCAAGCGGCCATTTTGTGTGGCATCATGAATCAATGATGAGGGGAGCAGGCGATATGAAACAATAAGCAAAATGAGAGGCATATTTGAGGAAATGATTATCCACGTCGATTTGGTTTGCATATAAACTAGCGAGACGGTATTTATCTTGAAAAAAACAATGTTTTTGCCACTTATTGCTTAATTGTTTGTGTTTAAAACCATTTCTTAACATCTCTTGTAGTTAGCACTACTTCAGATTCAATGTTAAATATTCGAAACATCATGTATAAAAGATATGTTAACTTCTTAATGCTTTATCTTAACGCTTAGTATATATTACTGTGCAAATAGCCGTAAAACAAAATTTATCTCTTGCGCAAAACGCACTGGTTTTCGTTGAAGTATGATGAATTTTCGATTAATTGCGATGATAAATACTCGCAACGTTTAAGTTAAAGTAGCTTAATTCACAGGGAGAACCTGCCTCTTTTTTGTTTATAAACATAAACAAAATAAGTTAAAATAAGTTTAAGTTTATGTTTTTTGAGTTCTGTATTAAAAAAGCTACGCACAGGAAAATCTGGTTTGTTCACAAACAGGTTAATACGACTGTTTAGAATAAAGCAGAAATGTCTTGCGAGACAGATAGCTCTGTTTGCAAAATTGAGCTACTTTTCTATCGGCAATATTTTGCTCTACGTCTATTAGCACAGTTATTTTTCAATTGGATTTAAATAAATAAAAAATCCTATGAATTGCAATCCTTACTATAATATGCTTATTCGAAATGAGACCAATAGGCTGAAAGTCTCTATAAAAATAATAAATGCTTGTGTTTTATTCTTTTATCAAAATAGTTCCACACAATAAAATTTTGTTACGAGGAAATTTAGTCTACGTGGGGATCGATATATTACTAACTTTTAACTAAGAGCCCATACTACAATCCACTATACCATCGGCATTTATTAATTAAATAGCGATTTTTAGAACCAAAAAAGGTTACATATAGTGATTAGAAATTAATTCAGTCACAAAAAATGCGTTGTACAGAAAAGGGTTAAAATTAAATAATTTGTTTAATTAAATGTCTGTACAAAGCATCTCCGGGATTACGCTTTAACTGTTACTATTTGTTTTTTTCTTGGTCTGACAACTATTTTCCCCTTCTACAAAAATCATCTCTAAAATCATCTCGATTGTTAAATTATTATTAAATCCGCATTTTAACTGACAGAATGTCGAAATAAAACATATGTCTAAGGTGGCAAATATTTTTCTGAATGACTTGTTAGTGATATTCTCTTACTTTCACATTTCCAATAGTATTGTATTGGCATATTTAGTCATGCAAATCTTATGATCGTTAAAATGTTAATTGATTAACGCAATATAAAAATGTGTGATCATTTATACTGAGACGATCCCATGGTAGAGTCGTCAACCGGCACGACTTAACAAAAACTTGTCCGTCATTGGTTTAAGCCTCGTATGTACCGTCGCTCGTAACAAGGACTGACTTGCCGGCCGCGTAGTATTTAATAATAGGTCTCTAAAGCCTGTTTAGCTCATCATGAGCGCGTGAGTCATTACACCAAAAAGAAGAAAAATAAGACAAAGAACCAATTTCTGGAGAGTAAAACCTTCATCAGGAGAGCAAAACCAATTTCTGGAGAGCAAACCTGCTTGCGCCTCGTGAACTGTACCAATCTAAGCGTGATTCTACCATTTTAACTTTTTTATCAGTTTCCAATAACAACAGCATTATTCAACGCTTGTTACATATGTTTCATCCAATTTCACATATTTGAGACAGCTGTACTATTGAAAAACATTTCGTGTTCGTTGAAATATAAGAATATAATTTTCATTGGAATTCATTCATCAATTATCCCACGCTACAACCGCTTTGCTATCTTGGCCTGCCCCACGGTCTCGCGCCTTCGTCTACCAATCCGTTATCCTGACCTTAATGGTGGACGTTTCTCATTAGCAAGTGTCCCGAAAAACATTGTAATACACCTTAACTGTAATAGACATTCTTAACAAACAATATTTAAGTTTCCATAATTTCAACATCTGCTTTTTTCTTATCAGTACAGCAGTTTATCAATAATTATCTGGCATGCGTTAATTAAAAAATATATAAAACTACCAAAACAAATCCGAAGCAGTTAAATGAAAAGTAATAGCGTACTACAAATTCTCGTTTACTGTATTGGAATTGTTTAAATATAAAAACGTTCATGCGTTTCGCTACAACCCACAGAGTTTCTGATAAAAAGAATGTTCCAAAGAAAAAAGACGGAAACAAAACGAGCATTTTTTTTATTTCAACATGAAACATTGTTGTGATGTAAATCATGTTTGTATATTCATTTTAAACGATTCAAAAAATATACAAGGGAATATATTATTTTTTTATAAACTTGCCCATTGCAGAAAAATCTACGTGCACGTTACTTCTATTCTGTCGTATGTTTTTTCTTATCTTATCCAATCTTCACTGCATGTTTAATGCAAATTTTCAGCATTTCTCCATTTGATTTTTTCTCACATTAATTGGAGTGACCAGTTGCCATATTATCTCCGTCGTAAAGTTGATGTAATCCCATTTTAAGATTCCATTGAATTTAACTACAACAAACAAAAATTAATCATCAAATACCTTGAGTGGCGATCATCGCTCGGATTAAACCCATCCGCGATCAGGTCCAGGTTATTCGTCTTTGAGCGTGCCGGTGATAAATCAGCCCCTGTACTATTGTTGTTCTCGTGCTCCTTGCTAGCCAGCAGGGCTTCAATGCGGAAGGAGTTGGCATTGCTGCTGGTTTTCGTACTTCTGCACATTACATCAGATGCTGGTGCCACCGCCAGCTCCACGTTGGGCACTGTATTGCCACTAAGCTCACCACTATCTGCCAAGCGTCCCGGCGCCTCATCTGTAGTATCCGTGTCACCGGTCATACTATACTGCAACGGTTGTGGTTGTGGTTCAAGGTTGCTCATTCTGTAAAGCCACTCTGTTAGATTGATTCTTGATTCTGAGCAAAACTTCAATCCAGCAATAATGAATTAAATCGTTTTAATGCACAAAACTAGCTTTTTCTTTGGCCAATATCACAGCGTCTCTGTCACGATACACACTGTTTTTTCGCATGCACAAACAATCACTAGTAAGTGTTATCTACACACAGCACTAATCGTACAAATGCACTTGGGTCACGTGCGGTAACACCTTCTGATGCACCAAAACTAAATCATATGTACAACATCCCAGATAAGACACCAAACGCTCACCGCCAGACCGTTCCGCACAACGACGACGTATACACTGCTCGGTGGTTACAATATATACTGAATGGCCACATTAAACATTAACAAATACGGACCACACGGATGTGTTTGATACGATACGAAAGCTACCCCAACATTGTGGACAGCTTGCATCAGCAGAGACGGAAGAGTCACAATTTTCACTCTCTGTCACCCCTTTTTGTTACGTAGCAACCGGCATCTGTTCCGTTCTCGTTGCGTGAATGTTGATTGTTGATGGTGGTTCATTCGGGCTGTGCACATGGCCCCAGGGGTTCATTCAATATGGCACCGAGATGCAACATCCAATAAGAAGGCGTTTCTACCGGAGTGTTCATTTCAAAGAGGCGGAGTGTGTTAGTTATTGCATAAAAGCAGGGGAAGAAGGACACCATCGTTGCATTTTAGATCGTCTTTTGCGTACACTTAGGATCGTTTCGCTGCGGAAACTGGATACTTTTGGTGATCACTTGGCAAAGAAAGTGATCTAAAACATAGCAAATCTGCTCATCTTTATGTACTACACCGCAGGGGTTGCACATTTACATTTCCCCTCCGACTCGGACGGAACACAACCCTTGCAATGTGTGGAGAAAATCGTTGGCTTTGTTGTTGGCTCATCAACGAAATAAGCAGGAGAGCCAATGAACATAGGACAGCCGAAACAATTGCAATGGATTTTGAATGACCGAGAAAATGGGTTTTATGTAATGTTTTTCCTCCCCCGGTGCAGGGTAACGGCTGCGTAACGGCATATACTGCCGTTCCTTGAGCTCAACCTCATTTGTTAGTCCTTTCGCATGCTCGGAACATCGTTGCCAAACGATAAAGTCGCATATGAAGCGCGTATATTGTCGATTAGCAGTTATTAGGCTTCCCGAAACTCTTCGCCCGAGCAAGGGAGATGGGGGAGTGGGGTGGTTAGTTGTGGTGGTTTTTATGATGGTGAGATCTGTTCGCTTTTACAGCGAGAATGTAACAGAAGCTTGATTAAGATACAGTTTGCCACTGTACCGCATACGGGCAGGCGAACGAAACGTGTGAGTGGTGTGAGTAATTGGAAATAATCAAGTTTCGATACTCCGTAACAATTGTTGAAACAATTTGAGTTTAATGAGCGTAAGGTGATTGGCAACAAATCGTGAATGTTATTATTATGTTCAATGGGTTGGTATGTTCAGCCATTCCATCACTTTAATCAGAGTTTTTGTTGTACCGATGTGCTAATCTAATACACTTTATGAAATGAATGAATTATATAACTTTTGTATGCAGCAACAATATTTAGTAGTAGGAGCACATAAAAAAAATATTATTTAAAATCATACTTTGTATACCTAATGCTGATTTCAGGATACGATGAAACCCAAAGTTTTGTGTAGGAAGTTGATTAACTAAAAAATAAAAAAAATGTGATGTATAGAAAAGGAATCAGTGGGGAAAAACGATCTTGATGATAAATATATCTAAATCTAAATAAACATAATAATGCTTAAAATGATTCGAAGGTGTAATATTCTCCCTAAGAAATGATGATTTTCCAGAAAGAACAATGTTTTTTTTTACAAATCTTCTAGGACAAGATTAAATGCTTCGAAAAATTGTTGTTCTATACAGCTAGCATAGTTTATTAATAATATTATACACACAGACAAACTAAATATTATTGATCATTTTTTCAGCGCAAACGTACTGAGACAGAATTTCAAGACAGTATTCAAGATATGTTGAAGCTAATGTTAAGCAGTGATAGAGCCCACATGAATGTAATTTCATGAGGACAATTTCGTGGTAGTAAAGTATTTTTGTTATTTTGGGACGGTCGTAGCTTCCGATGACAAAGATATTAGCGAAATCCGTTGCAGTATTGTATGTATCTAATATGGAATCATAAGATATAACAAACTCGTAAATTCGATGAGTCTTCAGAAATATCCACAATCGAAAATATATCACAAATAGAAAAGGTAAGCTGTTACATGACATCACTAGAAATGATTTTGATATGATGAGTTTCTATGTCAGTGTGTTGGAGCATGACCAGTGGAGGCGAATGACGAACCACGAATTAACTTACCTGTTTGGAGCATCAGACATCCGGACGGAGGAGAAGACTGCAAGGATTCAAAAGTGACATTAGCCATAAGAATGTCGTTTATGTTTTATGCAATGAAGAACGGAGTGTTAATTAAATGAAGTCATCGTAACAAATAAGTTCCATACAATTAAAAACTATTTCCAAATAAATACATTTACGCTACACCTTCTTAAACAGTACAGCTACAGCAGCTACAACAAAGTATTAACAATTCTAACAAATAATGGACAGTTAATGTTAAGGATATTCAAATATATTGGTTGCATACCACGTGAACCACCACGTTTTGTGTTCAAACACATTTGTATGTTAATGAAAAAACAACAAAATTCGCCGGTTATATTTTACTTTTATCTCCCTTTCGGCAAAATTATATGTCCTCAATGTTCCGATGTCAAAATGGTTTGGTTGTACCCATATGAAATAAAGCTACTCTCCTGTCTGCCTAGCTTCAAGTCAACACCTTTATGACTTAATTAATGTTGCCGCTTATTGATCCCGCTACCTTAAACCTGCCAGAAGGCATCATGAATGCTTATAAATAAATAATAATTAATTATAGAAACAAAACTGTAGAAAACAATTTACACATTAATTACACGAAATGTACTGATAATAACACATTTAAGTATATAACGGCTACATTTTGGCAAATAAATAGCATTTCTTATCGATTGCCGTACGCTCATTAAACTCAAATTGTTTCAACAATTGTTACGGAGCATCGAAACTTGATTATTTCCAATTACTCACACCACTCACACGTTTCGTTCGCTTGCCCGTATGCGGTACAGTGGCAAACTGTATCTTAATCAAGCTTCTGTTACATTCTCGCTGTAAAAGCGAACAGATCTCACCATCATAAAAACCACCACAACTAACCACCCCACTCCCCATCTCCCTCGCTCGGGCGAAGAGTTTCGGGAAGCCTAATAACTGCTAATCGACAATATACGCGCTTCATATGCGACTTTATCGTTTGGCAACGATGTTCCGAGCATGCGAAAGGACTAACAAATGAGGTTGAGCTCAAGGAACGGCAGTATATGCTGCGTAACGACCCTGCACCGGGGGAGGAAAAACATTACATAAAACCCATTTTCTCGGTTATTCAAAATCCATTGCAATTGTTTCGGCTGTCCTATGTTCATTGGCTCTCCTGCTTATTTCGTTGATGAGCCAACAACAAAGCCAACGATTTTCTCCACACATTGCAAGGGTTGTGCTCCGTCCGAGTCGGAGGGGAAATGTAAATGTGCAACCCCTGCGATGTAGTACATAAAGATGAGCAGATTTGCTATGTTTTAGATCACTTTCTTCGCCAAGTGATCACCAAAAGTATCCAGTTTCCGCAGCGAAACGATCCTAAGTGTACGCAAAAGACGATCTAAAATGCAACGATGGTGTCCTTCTTCCCCTGCTTTTATGCAATAACTAACACACTCCGCCTCTTTGAAATGAACCCATCGCTAGAAACGCCTTCTTATTGGATGTTGCATCTCGGTGCCATATTGAATGAACACCTGGGGCCATGTTCACAGCCCGAATGAAGCACCATCAACAATCAACATTCACGCAACGAGAACGGAACAGATGCCGGTTGCTATGTAACAAAAAGGGGTGACAGAGAATGAAAAGTGTGACTCTTCCGTTTCTGCTGGTGCAAGCTGTCCACAATGTTGGGGTAGCTTTCGTATCGTATCAAACACATCCGTGTGGTCCGTAGTTGTTAATGTTTAATGTGGCCATTCAGTATATATTGTAACCACCGAGCAGTGTATACGTCGTCGTTGTGCGGAACGGTCTGGCGGTGAGCGTTTACTGTCTTCCGTGGTGTTATTTTAGGTTACTTTAATTCGAACTAACTAGAAGCTTGATTAATATTAGCATCTGGGGCAGTTCAGCACCCGCTGTATGATGTCGGCATTATCCCACAGTATGTTTAAGCCAAGCAGAAAAAGGCGCCAGGCGAAATATGGAATCCGAAATCAGTACAGTATCTAAATATCTAAAAAGTGTAAACAACGAAAACTGCATTTCTTTTTTGTGTTCCTTCTCAATTCTATCATCCGAAAATATGATGTTTGCCCAGTGGCGGATCTAACGGTAGGCGGACTAGGCGGTCGCCTGAGGCCCCGCCGATTTAGGGGCCCCGAAGATCGCCATTCTATAGTATGCCGTATGGACAGAGTACTAGCGACAAGGCCCCACGGAAGGATGGCCGTTGGGGCCCCAATGCAGGCAAATCATTTGCCCCCCCCCCCTTTCCACCCCCCCCCCCCCCTTTCCACCCCCCCCCCCCCCCCCCCCGTCAGCAAAAATTTTAGAGCCTATGACTGATGATCGACGGGGCCCCCGACGGCTTTTGAATCTCCTAACAGCAAGTTTAGTGCTGCTACCACCCCCCCCCCCTCGCCACAATAACATGTACCATTTCCAGAGGGCCTCAGCTCGTCTTTACGCCTAGGGCCCCCGATACCCTTAATCCGCCACTGTGTTTGCCATAGTCTTTAGGGGCACTCGCACGGCTGAACAACATGCCCGTCATGAGTGCTTGTCCATTGATTGTACAGACAGGCTTTACCGTCAACAGTTGTTGCGCTAAATAAGAAAAAGAGAAACTTGAATTTTGCTCCCATCGTATTCTTTTCTCCATTCATCATGTTCTTCATCTTTTTGGCATAACGAACTACGCGGTCGTGCCGGACTATATACAGGGTTTCGAGACTCATTAGGTACCACGCACCTGGATAGTTAGCCCTTGCTACGGGGGAACAGTCCATACGAGACTAGAACCCACGACAGGTATGTTGTCGTTAATTCGAGTGGCGTCTGAATCGATGAAAATTGAGAAAATTATCAGTTATAGCTCTTTGTGCGCACAGTCGGTTGAAACAGCAAAGCGTTCGTTAGGTGTCCGTTAATTTCAAACGCTCTTTTTCCTTCAACACTGGATTGAATCTTTGGTTTCTATTAACCATGAAACTGTACCATATTCTTCAATCTATAAAACAGCTAACACAAACTCTCTTTTGTTTTTGAAATATTAACGCACCTCAAACATGCTACTTTCGGGGTAATTTTTCAAAAAAATCAATTTCCCGCCTACATTATGGGCGTATGCACGGCTAAAATTTGGTCAAAATTTGCGATAAAGTGACAGCTGTCATCTTCCCCTGTCAATAAAATTCACACAGCTGTCAACTGACGATACGAATGTGTGGCTGTGTACGTGTGTGTGTGGATGTGTTTTCTTCAAGGATGACGATGATAATAGCGAGGGTGTTGTGAAAACGAAAAATGAATTACGGAGTAAAATCTGCGACTGCAGCAGTGTCGTGCGTGTAAAAGTTTCCGTTCTTCTCCTAGCATTTAAGTGGTGCAGTCGACTTGTTTCAACACATTACGAACTCTCTGTTTCTCCCACCCATCGTTCCGTACCTACTACCCTTCGCGACTGCGTCACATATTTTCCGTGCGTACGATCTGTCCGATGCTTTGTCTGTAGAAACAGTGTACTTCTTGTGCCGTTGTGAAGCTTTGTGCAAACGTTTTGTGGTTGCGCGTGTGTGTTTTGGAATAACGATGACAAAAATCGCGGAAGTCATCACGGTACAAATCGGGCAACAGCAGCGATCGATTCCTGTCCGTTGCGCCCCATCATGGTACCCTCATTAGGGATGCAATTCTGCGCTTAATCACCGTCGTCAATCCGCACCGTGTTTACAGTTTGGTGAAGTTGTGGGCTCAAAGCGGGACAAGGGCAAGTGGCAAAACTAGCGACGGTAGTAGCAACACGACGGTCAAGGATGGAGAACAGTGTGGGGGAATCGTCGGAGGTCGTGTACGGCACGCACGAAGACTCCGCAATGGTGATGTCAGAAAAGGTAAGATGAGACCGCCGAGAGCAAAAAAAAAAAACGAAAACACGATACAGTCTGCCCAAAAGGCGAAGGTAGCACAAACATCTTATCCGCACTGGACTTCCTCTTATCTGGTCCCTCGCAGCCCGGGGTAAAACTGAAGGCAGTAGTAGTAGTAGTGCCGCTCCCCGTCGAAACACGACGCTGCCCAGTGCGACTGACCGATTATGTGTTCCGGTTTGGGGCAGTTCCGCTTGGCGAGTGTCTGAATGAAAGTGGAGCCCAAATCTAATTAGGCTACCGCCACGGTCCATACGCTTGGACGACTAGGTGTCCGTTGCAATCTGTCACTACACGGCGGGACAAACTGCAAATTGTAACAGGACACCCGTTATGGGCGCTGGGGCTTACTTCCATAAATAACTTAAAATCACTCATTGAGAACGTTGAGCTAGCTTTTAAAATCCCCTAACCTGCACAATATGGACGTCTAATGAGTTTTCATGCAAGGAGTCGTTCGAGCGGAGAACGGGGGGCTCATTTATTTTTATTATTTCATGTTATGAAATGTGGGTTGTTAAAAGCCGTGGGGTCGATACATTTTGCCAAATAGAATATACTGCAAACTAATACCATATGTGTGTGTGTCCGTCCCCGTTTGTCTGTTGTCACAGGTACAATCACTCGCCGGGAGCATCTATCAAGAGTTCGAACGGATGATTCAACGGTACGACGAGGATGTCGTAAAGACGCTGATGCCGCTGCTTGTGAACGTGCTCGAATGTCTCGACTCGGCGTACCAAACCAACCAGGAGCAGGATGTCGAGCTGGAGCTGCTGCGCGAGGACAACGAGCAGCTGGTAACGCAGTACGAGCGGGAGAAGAATGCCCGCAAGCAGGCCGAGCAGAAGCTGCTCGAGACGGAAGATCTGGCCGAGCAGGAGAACAAGGAGCTGGCCAGCCGGCTCGAGTCACTGGAAAGCATCGTGCGAATGCTGGAGCTGAAGCACAAGAACAGCATGGACCACGCGAGCCGGCTCGAGGAGCGCGAGTCGGAGCTGAAGAAGGAGTACAGCAAGCTGCACGAACGGTACACGGAGCTGTTCAAAACGCACGTCGACTACATGGAGCGCACGAAGCTGATGATGGGCAACTCGACCCACTCGCAGGCCGGATCCGCTTCCGAGCGGCTGGACGTGTCACGGTCCCGCCTAATGCCCATGATGCGGTCTACCGGGCCCGTCTCGTACGGGTTCGCCTCGCTGGAAAACTCCACCATGCTCGACACGGAAACGCTGTGCAGCGAGGAGGACAGCGGGCCCGATTCGGGGCCGCCCTCGCTGCAGAACGAAATCGAAACGAAAGCCACCGAACGGGTGGAGGAAGTGGACTCGGCTACGGCCGCGCCGGCCGACGCAATGGCCACGAGCTCAACGGCCAAGGTGCTGCAAAGCCCCACCGGTGGCGGTGTTTCGGGCAAAACGACCACCAAAAAGGAGCAACGGTCGGCAAACACGCTTTACCAGGAGCTGTCCTTCCAGGACGATAATTTGGAAAGCGAAGAAAACGAAATCACCGGTGCCTGGGTACATCCCGGAGATTATGCATCATCAGGTACGGGGGGGCCGGGCGTCTATATGTATGGGGCAACATAATCTTACACGTGTGTGTTAACCAAGATCAGCTACACTTATTATAACATGATACACGCATGTTCACTGCATTATTATCATTTTAGAGAAGTCCATGTTACTGAAGAGGGGTGGTTATTGTATTATAATGATATACTTAAATTCAGACAATCCTTCGAAGATATGTTTATTAGTTTTACATTCATCAAATTATCAGTTCAAGCATTGGTCAACATGTTTATGTTAAATTATTGGGAATTATTATGACGTAACCATCACACTGCTCTGATTTCATTCAGAAAATTTAATTTCCGGACTAATCTAAATTTTAACCTCCCTTGATTAAATTCTTTGCGATTATCCACTATCAAAACATGCACCAAAATAATCAACTCACATTATCTTGATTTACATGACAATCACAGATTACAAAAATCAACAGACACACACACATTCATACACACATGCTTGTTTTATGTTGCCGAAACTCTTAACGCTTTTTTGTACTAATCTGGCCTATTTTCATGCGCTTTTCTTATACCTTCCAGCTAACGATAACTTTTTCGGTAAGTCAATCATTTTGCCTTATTTCATGTATGTTTGTTTTACTTCCAAAACTAATACAACTAAACATTGCCATGCAAATGCGTACAATCGTACTCGAGTTAATTGTTTTATGTTTGTTCTGTTCACAGGCATGGGCAAAGAGGTTGAAAATTTGATAATGGAAAATAACGAACTGCTAGCCACTAAGTGAGTATTTTGGCGATTATCGCGTGCAATGCGGTACAGTATCACGGTTGTCCTTATCAATTTCACAGGAACGCTCTGAACATCGTGAAGGACGATCTCATAGTGAAAGTGGACGAGCTGACCGGTGAGATTGAGATTCTGCGCGAAGAGCTGAATGCGGTGATATTGGCCCGCAACAAACTGAAAGCCAAGGTTACCGAGCTGGAGGAGGAGCTGAAGAAAACGAAAGCGCAAGTGAAGCAAGCGTCCTCCTCGGCGACCGACCAGGAGGAGGAGGGCGACGTTCCGATGGCGCAGCGGAAGCGCTTCACCCGCGTCGAAATGGCGCGCGTACTGATGGAGCGCAACCAGTACAAGGAGCGGTTCATGGAGCTGCAGGACGCAGTGCGCTGGACGGAGATGATGCGTGCCTCCCGGGTGGAAACCCTGGACAAGAAATCAAAGCAAGGCATTTGGAAGTTTTTTAGTAATCTCTTTAGCTCCAACGATAGGCCAACGAACGAGTCCCCCGGGCGCCTTCACCAGCGCTATGGCGGTGTGAGTGCGCAGTCTCAGGCGCACGGTACCGCCTCGCTGCTGCCTGCCATGCCCGAGGGACGAATGCTCATTGGCGCAGGCAACGGTGGCATTGGTGGTGGTGGTGGCGGTGGCGGCGGCAGCGGTATCGGTCTCGGTGCCCTTGCCACAGGCTCCTCGGCCGCGCTCCTACGCAGTGGCCACGCAAGCAACATACTGGTGCTATCGAAGGAACCCGAGCTGACGCAATCGGAGCGGGCAATGCAACGGCGCCGCGACCAGTACCGGCAGGTAAGGGCGCACGTACAAAAAGAGGATGGCCGATTGCAAGCGTACGGCTGGAGTTTACCTAGTCTGAAACCATCGAACGCAGCGGGAGCGAACGGTGGCGTTGGTAGCGCCGGAGGCGGTGGTGTGGGGCGCCCTACCGGCAGCGGAGTGCCGGTACCGGTGCCCGTGTACTGTCGCCCGCTGGCCGAAGCTAGTCCGCACATGAAGGTGTGGTGTGCCAGCGGCGTCAATCTGCAGGGCGGCTACACAAAGGACGGAGGCTGCATTGTCGGGGCGGCAAGCATATTTTACGCAAAAGACACGACTGGCGGTGGGGCACAGATCACCGAGCTTACGGGCGACGAAGCGACGGTCGAGCCGAAGGATTTGGGCGAACTGTTGGAAAGAAAGCTGCTGGCACTTGGCGGTCCGGCTTCGCTCGACGCCGACAGCGAGCTTAGCTCGTACGTGTGGATCTGCACCAGCACCCATTCGGCCAGCACGGTAACGGTGATCGATGCGAAAAATCCATCCGAAGTGTTGGATTCGTTCCCGGTGTGCCAGAATCATTTACTGTGCATCTGCACCGTTCGCGGAGCGCTCGAGATGGATTACGCAATGCTGGAAAACAGCGAAGTTACCAAATCGGGTAAGTTTACTGGCAACCGCGGATTACGGACGGATGGTTGGGGCAGCGAATCATCTGACTGACATTTTGTGCAACGCACTCTCTCTCTCTCTTTCTTTAGGTAAAATGCTTGAAAAGCCAGGCGAATCTCCTGACGATATAGGAAAAGTATCGTACGAAAAGGTTGTACGCAGCGCTGCCGATTCCGCGCCAACTTCGGCAGACGAGCATAAAGCTACGGAAGAAGCACAGGAAGCGGTGCCACCATCCGATACAGTCCCAGAACAAGCTACCGAAGCTAACAGCGATCGTGATCTTAATCACAACAGTAAGGTACGATATCATACGATTGTCACGCGTTCGTCTGGTGAGTTCGGTTGTTTTTATTAATCAAAATTAACCGACTTCTTGCAGGCGGCCCATGAAGTCCTAGACAGCGTAGACACGAAAGACATTGCGATTGCGGTCGATGGGAACGATAATACGATCGGCGAGACCACCTCCTCACCCAACAAACCGCAGCCCGAGACAGCGATCGAAGAGTCGATCTCCTCGATCGGTCCGACCATGTGGCTGGGCGCTCAAAACGGCATGCTGTACGTGCACAGTTCCGTGGCAAGATGGAACGTGTGTCTGCACAAAATCAAGCTGCCCGACTCGGTGCTATCGATAGTGCACGTCGAGTCGCGTGTCATCGTTGCGCTGGCGAACGGAACGTTGGCAGTGTTTCGGCGGCAGGTTAGCGGCGAGTGGGATCTTAACAGCTACCATCTACTGACGCTTGGCTCGCCGAAGTACTCTGTGCGTTGTCTTACGATCGTCGGCGACAAGGTTTGGGCGGCTCACCGCAACAAGATACACGTGATCGATCCCATCACGCTGTGCATTCTGAAATCGTTCGAAGCTCATCCACGGAAGGAAAGCCAAATTCGCCAGATGGCTACTACGGGGCTGGGTGTGTGGGTATCTATAAGGTAAGTGTTTGGTGAAATTGAAGGAAGATTCTCGCATCGTGTCCCAAGGTTAAGTAACTTACCATGTTGTGCTGTTTTTTTTTTCTTCTTTTTAGATTGGACTCGACTCTAAGGCTCTTCTCCGCGGAAACGTACGATCATCTGGAAGACATCGACATCGATCCTTACGTGTCGAAGATGTTGGGCACCGGAAAGCTCGGCTTTTCGTTTGTGCGCATTACCGCTCTGCTGGTATCGTGCAATAGGCTGTGGATAGGTAAGTGTAGCGGTTGTTTTTGTTATAGTGAAACACGGAATCATACGATTACTACATCGTGCATTGTGATTTCAGGAACCGGCAACGGTGTGGTGATTTCAGTTCCACTGACTGACGCTAGCGGTGCTTCCAATACACCATACTCACCGCGCTTCGCAAATGCTCAACTTTCGTTCCACGGGCACCGCGATGCAGTGAAGTTCTTTGTGTCCGTGCCGATGAACCCGCCCAATCAGGGGCTACCAACTACTTCGAAGGATATGCTGGTAATATCCGGCGGAGAGGGATACATCGATTTTCGGTTAGGTAAGTACACGTGTGTATGTGTGTGTGAATGTATTGCTTTTAATTAAATGCCATATAATTTAATGCTTTTATATGATTACATACTTGAGATCGAAATAGTTTCTCATGTCGCAAATTTATATCATGCTAAAAGAATTCATGTTTAAACTAAGTGCTAAAATACTTAACGTAGCAAAGATTGCTGTATTAATATGAACATAACTAAAGAAGCATGTTTCCTCTTTCTAATAGCGAAGAACGATTATGCTTATCGGCTAAATAATACACATCATACAGATTCTCTGTGTTATAATATGTTTAATTATCGCCTAATATTGGGTGTGTCGTTTGCATGAGAAAGCATAACTTTTCATTTGATTTACTATGTCTGAACAAAACGTATAATTTCATAACGCCAATCTTTTCTTAATATATACTTATTATGTGTTAAAAAAATATAAAACCAGCTGTAATGAGAATTAAATCGCGTCAATAATATGTGGTATTCGTAGAGGTTTTAGAACCTGTTTTTGATTTGTGCTGTATTTTAGTTGCAGTGTACTACCGATAAATGAATGGTTTGATGTTTAAACTATTAAAAAAAGAATAACATATGAACCTCTTTCTCAAGTACACTAATGCACTTATCCGTGCACGTGCCTTATATACATATGTTTGCAATCGTAGTAATTGAATGCTAATGTTGCTGTACTCCTCTTTAGTTCCACACAACCACATTATTGTTCTCTCTTCCCTCTTCTCTTTTTTCTCTCTATTCTAGAAGAAATAGTAGAAGATGTATGCGATGCCGCAACACATTTATTAGTTTGGCGTGTTAGTTCATCGTATGATGATTTATCAGTTTGTAGCTAAAATTTATGCTTATTTTCAAAAAAAAGAAGAAATTAAAAAGAAACAAGTATTAAAACCCGTACTGTAAAACCGGTACAAATGGTCCATGACAAACAAAAAAAAACGCATTATGAAACAAATCCACGTATCCTACAAATCCACCCAAATAGTTGTCGAACATATTTGCAAAAGGTATGTTGCTTTTAGTTTGTTTTATTTATTTTGATGATTTTATCGTTTGCTTGCGGTTTTCTTGCGATTTGTTTTTGTAACGTTTGTACAGGACTAAAACTTAGTCATGTTATTGATATGCTTAGAAATGTTTGTTCATAGCTTTAATGATATTTTTATATTAACATTCACTGATACAACACAATACAGTTTTTGTATATACATTTTATATAAACTGATCATATCATAATAGTTGAGTGCAGTAGTTTTGTACTATTTGAAAGATTTATGCTTTTTGTAGCTTATACAACGTTTTTAATTAATGCTTCGCTATCTCACTTTTTTTAGAGAACTTTCCCCAAGCTTTCATATTGGTTGAGGGTTTTATAATATTAACAAGGTTTGAAGTACAGTAGGTGACCGCTAACTGGATGTGTTTTAACTGGAGTGCTTTTTAACTGGAGGTTCGCTAACTGGAGTGATTCTCAGTTAACGAACACTTAAACGTCAAAACATGAAACATCCGGAATCTCATGAAGAGAAATTTGTCGCAAATATGCATTTTTCAAAGAAATTTTGGGTTTTTCACCTACGTTTGCTATTAATTTATGTTATTACACGAATTACTATACTTTATATCAACATAAATGAAAAAAAGTTTGGTATGTTTATTCCAGCCCACGCCAATCAAAACAATCAATCCATAGAAACGTCATTCCAGTTAGCGAACATTGTTCGTTAACTGGAGCTTGTTTACCTCTCAGTTAGCGGTCACCTACTGTAAATGGAATGTGTTTCTGATGTTATATAATGTTATATAATATAATTCATCAAAATTGTGGTATGAATTTATTTACTACACAATAAAACCATGCAAATTAATTGCTTTTTGTTTGCCAAGCATTAACCATTTTTCTTTGTATGCACCCATGTACCATTACTTTGTTATTCATAATAGTGTTGGTTAAACTTGATTCAGATTCATGAATCTGAATGAATCTTTGAAATGATTCAATGAATCTCGGTAGGAAAGATTCGTGAATCTCAAAGATTAATGAACCTCTATAGATTCACGAATCTCGAAAGATTCATGAAACTCAAAGATTAATGAACCTCGATAGATTCACGAATCTCGAAGGATTCATGAATCTAAAGGGATTCATACATCTCCAAAAATTCTTATGATTATTCTTCTGACCGTAACAAGCTACGTGGTCATGCCAACCTATGCAGGCTTTCGAGACCTTCTTGGCAAATAGAAGGCAGTCGGATAGTTTGTTTTGCTACGGGTCATGCGCGGCTTGAATCCACGACGTTCATTGTTGTCAATATTTTGAAAATCATACCTATCTAATGATTCATGAATCCCTGGAGATTTATGTTATAATCGAATGTTATAAATTCATGAATTTTTGAAGATTAATGAATCCTTGGAGAATCGTGAATCTTTAGAGATTCATCAACCCTTGGATATTCATGAATCATTAGAGATTCAAATCATCTTTAGAAGTTCATAAATCTTTAGAGATTCGATTCGAGATTCTAATCACTCATCGCTGCAGATTCCTATGAATGAATCTCAACGAAAAATTCATGAAACCCAACACTAATTCATACCATAATAATTCTACAACAATAATTTAAAACAAATTCCGGCGGAAGGTTATATTTTTAAGTTTAGTCTCATCGCAATAACGCGCACAATTTTGGATGTGGTTTGATATTCGATGATGCCTCTATTTTTATACCATATAAACCCGCTGTAGCTTTCAAAGTATTCAAATATGTTGTACCTTTTCTGCTGATCGTATTGTAGAACCGTTAATGGGCGCATTTTAACGGTCTGTATAAAATGTTCTGAGTGCTTCATTAATGTAACATGCATTGGTTGCTAGCTGTTTTCCAATTCTATCCGTTAGTCAAGTAAAATATGTTTAAAGAAAATATAGAGTCATAATAATTGTGCACCTTACACCTAAACAGATACTTATGATTCCATTCTTGTTCATACCGTTCTCTCCCTCAGGTGACGGTGATATGGAGGCGAGTGTCGAGCTAGAACCGAACCAAACCATAGAGAATCGCAATGAGAAGAGCTACATTATCGTGTGGAAAGTCAGCAATCGTTAAGATACGGTGTATTGGACTGGTGCATCCTCCAATAAACTCACCCATTATAATCATGCTTTACTTTAGGCATTCTCCACACCAATATCTTTAAAGAAAATAAGAAAAAAGGAACAAATTTACTTACTTCCTGTAAACGTTATCTGAAACCCACTGCATCAAAGCAAGCCAGCGAGCGAGCGAGTAAGCAAGCAAACAAGCAAGCAAACGACGTACACATACAAATAACATCTTACCAATGCGCAGTGTAAGAGTGTAGAAGAAATGATGAAACCTAGTGTTCCAGTGTTCCACAGTTGTGTCTGCCGTTGTTCATTTCAAACACGTTGTGTAGTGTTGGTTCATTTGCATAACATATTACTGTACTAGAGAGCTAAACAACAAACGATTAGGAGAAGAAGAACAAACGTTTATCACAAACCTACGAACTATCCCAGTCCTACACACGTCTATAAAACTTTGCGGTTGTTGAATAGATTTTTTGGCTAGTTTTCAAAGATTTGTAACGCATGTTTGGCATCATTAATGTATTAGAAAAATCGAAGGTATGTTAGCTTGAGTGAACAGAAACTGAGACACGACCGGATAGTCAAAAATAACTCTGCCCCTTTCCCTCCCTTTAACACGCCAAAGAATAAGTTTAGTAGAGCGTTTTCGTGATTCCTTTCGAAATGCTACAAAGTGGAGACATTTGCAAGTTGTACCTTCCCACATATACACCATATAATTGCGGCGAGCTACAGCGTGCGATGGTTATTTTGTATTATGCGTAACAATACCATTAATATTTATCACATGTGAGTAGAATGGCGATTTACTAGGGGAGATTGTGGGAACCAGCCCAGGAAATTGCTTAAACAAACACACACAACACTTACTACACACAAAGCTCACAAACCGCTAAACATGCTAAACTAGCGAAATTTGAATACTGTTAGCAATTCTCGGTTTTCCATTGGGCTGGAAAGTGAGCCTGTTTTTTTTAAATTGTGTATATATTAGACAGTTACACTATTGAGTTGTATTTAGTTAGTTTGGCTAGTGTCCGAGTAAGTCGGTTCCACCTGTGTATGTTTAGCCATTTTAAAGGTGTTATAGTTTTAAGATTGTTTTATTGTTTTATTTAGTTTTTCGCAAATCATTCGATCATCAATTGATGAATGGTTTTAAATCTTTTCAGTCAAATGTGTGTACCGTAGGGAAGGCGATTTTATACGCGCATACAAGAGAAATAGAACATTTTAACACGCTTATACTGATACCGAAAAGCGGTCGAAACAGTTTCACGAAAGGAAGGGCTTATGTTTACAGTGCAAAAATGTGTCAGTTCAGCAGTAGACAGTGTATTAGGACGAAAATATACACTAATAATTATTTAAATTCCTATTCAATTTTATCCTAGCCGTTTGCGAATTGCTACAGGCTGCAGCCTTCTACCAGCTTTGCTGTTACGTAGCTGCATTCTTCTAGCTTTGTTTTAATATGTTCGAATATTGCATAGTTTGTTAGCGTACAACAACAACAACAACCATACCACTCCCGAAAGCGAAAGCGTGCGATAAAATTCGTGATGTAAAAAACTACCCATTTGAGAAAAAAGGCAAATATAAGTAACCAATGCATTAATAATCTTTTTTCGTGTGACTTTTTTAAAGTTTACTTTTCTTTTCTGTTGCCTTGTATAATTCTTTGGAACTATATCTAACTTTAAATCATTTTAGGAAAGGGTTTTAGATTCCAGTGTTTTTACAGTGTTGACGGTATTAATATTGAAGAAATCAGTTATTTGCTATGTGTGAAGAAACGAAAGGCTCTGGATATTCCACATCAATATCATCATATCATCAATTTCAAGGTAAGTGCAATGGTGTAAATAATCCGTTGATGTTGTATAAATACAAATTATAGTTACTGCCAGACATCAATAATTAGATTCTTTTTAGTCTGCCTATTTTTACTGTAAATATTTACATTGCAAAGGCGGCAGATTGAGGTTTTGCTTTGGATTTAAACATCGTAAAAAAGATGAAACATGAAATAATTAACCTAACTTTTCCAATAATTTCTACCTCTATTTCTTTATTGGCACAACAATCGTTGTCGGTTAAGGCCTGCTTGTACCCACTAGT
Source organism: Anopheles coluzzii (assembly GCF_943734685.1). Classification (NCBI taxonomy): domain Eukaryota; kingdom Metazoa; phylum Arthropoda; class Insecta; order Diptera; family Culicidae; genus Anopheles; species Anopheles coluzzii. The sequence goes on from NC_064670.1 coordinate 85,529,121, forward strand.
GAAGTGAGCTTGGCTTTCAGTGACTTATTATTACCATAGCAGAACAGTCAGTCCTACGTATGGGGGCACGTTCTATTCGGGGCTTGAACCCATGACGGGCATGTTGTTAAGTCGTATGAGTTGACTACTGTACCACCAGACCGGCGACCGGACCGGCCATACCTCTATTTACAGCAAAAATAACCAAACGAAAAATGAAACTCTGATTATTGGATGTTTCCTCGAAACCGTTGGGCATTCGGTGCGCATTTTCAGCAAGCACTTTGGTGTCAGTTGTAACTGCAAACTAGCTAAAAATTGCCATGGATTAGGCACAGTGCACGCTCTACAATCCCCACCTCGCTAATCCTTGCTTTGACGACCAAATTCATAAGATGAAACAGTGTTCGGTCAAAAACAGGGATTTTTTAAAGGAAAAATACATCTCTATTTTTAATAATATTAGTATTCTCTGTAAAACTTGAAAATGCGTGAAATATAATAATCCACTCGTTAACCGAAGGGAAAAATTGGATGTTTTAAAAATGCATAACAAAACATAATTCGATAATCCATATTCAAATGCGGGCTACCCAGCGTGCACTGTACTTTGTTAAAAGTTCCTCAGGTCGCAGATAATCAACAACCATAACCGCGCGGCTACATAAGGTGAAATATACAGCGAAATGAACTATTTGACAGGTGAAATATCTGACAGGTACAGCTAAAAGGTTGGGGGAGATACAACATCCGCTTTCGAAATTCTATTAAAAATAATGTCTTCTTAAGCAGAATATTCCCTATTTGGAAGAAATTATGAACTGTTGACTGAAAATTGATGAAGTACTCGATATTGATGTTATTTAATGGATTTATTTACGATTTTGTGCACGTTATTTGTTTACATTGAACATCAGCTGGTTGCTGTGATGCTTTATCCGTCAGATATTTCACCTGTCAAATAGTTCATTTCGCTGTATATTTCACTTCATGTGTCCTCGCGGTAAGGATGGTAAACATCCTGTACAATTCCAGAATTTGCTATAATCAACGTTAGTGAATGTATGGCTCATTTACCAAAGTACCATACAAAAGCACATCTATACAAAAACAAATAAAATGGTTTGACTGTACATATTAACTGTACGAAATAGTTTACCTAAAGCATAGTAGTCTGTGGTCTTGACAGAACATCGCAATATAAAACGATTTCTTTCTGTTCTAGTAGCATGCGATAGGGACAGTTCGTCCTGTTCAGTTGAAAATTTTCCATTGTGGAGTGTCGTCAGAAAAATATAGCTACCCAAACAAAATAGAATTTTACTCAAAACTACAATAATATATCATGAGTAAGCTCTTTTTATAGATTTTTATATTAAAATTTCGCTGTACCTTTTTTTTGTTAACGAGGAGTGAGCATATCCCATACTCCTCCCCAACCCAACCCTACCGGTACGCTGCAGTGCATATTACTTCTCGCAGCGGTAATGCAGTGCGTGCGGTGCACCTAGGTTGACGACGCACATCTGCTGCGGCGATCTTGTCTGATGATGCTGCATTTTACGCTGCTTTCCGTGATGCTACGCGGACCCTGCGTTCCTATCGCCCACACTTCGGGAGGGCAATGGGGGGTCTGCATCGTCACCACTCCAAGTACGTAAGACAGCATATCTGAAATGAAAAATTGATAGAGGAAAAGAAGAAAAAAGAGCTAGCGAAAGCATCCCATCTCGCTTGGAGAGTGGAGAAGATTGTCCTGGCGGCGGCGCGGACGGCCTCCCTGGAATCGCTGCGGGCGCACATTTCCGACCCGATGTTGTCCATCGTTACTCGGGAATGGCACCGTTGCTGCATTTCATTCCGGACCCGATCTAACCGTGGACAGCGGAACAGCACGTGTTCTACGTCCTCCACGGCGTCCTCGCACTCGGGGCAGTTGAGAGAGCCATCCAGGATGCCTGAGGCCTGAGCGCAAGAACCTGTGCCCCGTGAGAAGCTGGGTGAGGAAAACGTCGACTTCCCCATGCTTGCGGCCGACCCAGAGATTAATGTCTGGAATCAGCCTCCTCGTCTTCAATCCTGGTGCTCCTGGTTGCCCTGCACCCGTTGTCCACTGGTCTTACCAGCGCCTCTCCTCCCGTTGCCGCTTCCGTATGTCCGATTGAACATCACCACTCGCTATCTTTTCGTCGTGGTAGTGGATATCCTCCTGCATGAGGAGGACTAACGGGGTGGTGCTGGCGACGACACAAGCGGCATCATACGAAACGGTCTGAAAGGCGCTGGCAACTTGGAGGACCCCCGATCGGTGCGCCCTTTGGAGCATTTTGCGATGGGTCTCCTTGTCGAGCACCCATCGCCCCCAGGTGGCAACTCCGTATCACATAATACTGTTGCCGACATTGCCGAGTTGTCTCCTACTGCGGCTCTTAGGACTACGCTTATTCGGCATCAGGCAGGTCAAGGCATTCGTGAACCGTGAAGCCTTATTGACCACCCTTTCTAGATACCAGCTGTGGTGCTGTTTGCGGCAAAGGTCCACTCCCAGGTAATTCAGCGTTTCCGTGGATTGAATCGAGTGACCGCCCGCTTGAAGATCTCCGAGCTGCCGGACATGATGCGTACAATATATCATGAATCCGGTCTTTTGGTGGGCAAGTTCCAAACCGACTCCTTGCAACCACCGCCCGATGCTCTCCAGGTTAGCCGTCGCCAAAGCGCTGAACTGTTCCGTGGTCCTTCCCAAAAATGTGAAGACCACATCGTCAGCAAAGCCGATGATGTCCGCTCGTAGTCCTTCGAGCGGCAAGCGGAGTAGGCCATCGTTCATGACGTTCCAAAGTGTTGGTCCTAGAACCGAACCCTGAGGAACGCCAGCAGATACTGTCCTCGACACTACTCCTTCATCCCTATCGTAGTAGAGCGTTCGGCCAACAAAATAGTTCTGCAGCAACGCCTGCAAATAAGGCGGAGTGTTTTTACGCTGCAGAGCTTGGCCGATTGCTGTCCAGTTTGCCGAATTAAAGGCATTCCGGACGTCCACCGTTACCACCGCACTGAGACGATCCCCCTTTCACTTCTTGTCCAGAGCGATTTTCCCGTTATCCATCACCCGAGTAATGGCATCCACGGCCGAACGCCCTTTACGGAAACTGTATTGGGTTCCGATAGTCCCCCAGTGGACTCCAGGTGGATTGTCAGCCTCCGCTGAATCAACCGCTCCAAAATTTTCCCCAACACACTCAGCTAACAAATGGGCCGGTATGACGAGGGCTCCCCAGGTGATTTCTCCGACTTGATACGTAGCACCAGTTGTTGCCGCTTCCATGCGTCGGGGAAAGTGCTAGCCTCCAGAAGCTGCTTGTAAGAAAAAAAACGGCAGGAAAAGCCATAATTGCCGCAGCTGCAGCCATGTTCGGGATGTTATCATCCCCCGGAGCTTTCTTGGGATTGAGTGAGCGTGCAATCTCCTTCAACTCTTCCGCTAACCCCTGCTACGAGACCGGATGCTGCGGATCCCCACCAACTACCGTCTCGGGCCACTTCATCGGGGGAGGCTCGGGAAAGAGCTCATTCACGATGAATTGGAGCTTATTAGCATCCCGTTCCATCGGAACCCGAGCTCCCTCCCACTGCTGCTTACGGATTTCATACCATGAAAATAGCTGCGCAACCGCTCAATCTCGGACGTCCACCAATAAACTGGAAACCGGCCCTGTCGCTTTGGGGGTTGCCTAGGCATGGCACCATCGCAGGCCACCGTGATGGCCTGGGTCAGCTCCTCTGCCGTAGCATTGTGCCCAAAAATGTCCTGGCCCTCAAGATTTCTACGAACAAATCCTTGTCGAAGAATCTTGTGGACGACCTTCCCCCATTCACCGCAGTGTGTCCCAAGTTATTGGCGCTTTGTCTCGGAGCCCTGCCGACCACAAACTTGATAGTATTGTGGTCACTGATGTTGTCGTCACACACGCGCCAATTATTGTCCCCCATCAAGGACGCGCTGCAAAAGTACACGTCGGAACCCACGGGTGGTAGGTAAACGGAGCAGAAAACAATGCCCCGCATCTCGACCACAACGAAGTCCACGCGTTGGTTGTCAATGATGGGCTGAATAGGATATTCCCCAACTGAAACCACTGCTACACGACCAGTGGCATCGATTACCCAATCACTGTGTTATTACACGGCACCCTATAAGGGTCCAAGATAATTAAAAAATCACAACCCTCGGCACGAGCACCTTGCAGAAGTAAGTCTTGTGCTGTTTGGTCATGATTGAGGTTCTGTTGGAACACTCTAATCATGATTGGGCTGTGGGGTCACCTTTCCAAAGTAACGGTAACTGCGCTGGTCCAGCATGTGCCCTATTGCATCCGGGCCCTGGCATCCCAAGCACTTTCGCTCCCTAGTACACGGTCCCTCGTGCTTGTCAAATTTCGTTGTACCTAGGATACTCCTAAACCCAGTTGGCCCAAACTCTTAACGTTTGTGTTGGTCTTGGCGTTAAGCTCGTATAGCTTTCGTCGTTGTATTTGCTGCTCCTCCCTCCATTGTTTTTTTCCATAAATCTTCTTCTTTGGCGCAACAACCGTGGTTGGTCAAGGCGAACCTGTGCCACTACTGGGAGCTTGGCTCTCAGTGGCGAATTGATAGCAGGATAGTCAGTCCAACATATGAGAGGCACAGTTCATTCGGAGCTTGTTGCCATTACGGGCATGTTGTAAAGTCGTACGAGTTGAAAGCTGTACCACGGGACCAGCTCGTCCTACCTCACATAACGGGCTAAAACTATGTCTGAGCATCTTGCTCTCTCTCTCTCTCTATCCGCATCACTGAGTAGAGATATAACGACTTATGTGTTTAGTATACGTCTACTTTGTTATCTTCCCTATTGTCTGTATTAGTATTTCTGTATTAGTATTGTCTGTATTGTATTATGTCTTTCTCGTCATTTGTTAACGTACCCTCTAACAATTCAACGTGAAAGTTGAAAAAAAACAGATTGCCAGTAAACATCCAGGTGGTCTCATAGCATTTTTTTTATAACCTATTTTGAACATCACTTTTTGACAGGAGGGTGAAAACTTTTGCTCAAACAGGCTTTCTGGTAGCTTGACGAATACTCAACGAAACACTCTAAAAATCTTCATTCAGAAGCAGAAGCGATAAAAATCAGCCTTCTAAATTCATACACCTTGGGATAAGCCCACCTGTATATTATACACACTTAGACAGCTGCTCGAAAACTGCTATACAATGCAAACAGCTGACAGGCTGAAATTTCAGCCTACGAACTTCAAACGGAAAGGGCCCCATTATCAGTTTCTGGGATTTCAAACGATTAATTAAAATATTTACAAGTGTTGAAAAAGTAGTTTGAACTGTTTAAATACTCTTTTTTGGTAAAAATACGAAAAGAATAATGAGGTGTGTCCAGTACACTGATGTACACAAAGGTTATAGGTTATAGGTTATATTCGACCGCATGTCCTCGGCGCGGAACAGTGTGTTCGAGAAATGTGCCGCAGATTCAGCATTGCATGCGATGAATTCAGGTATCATCAACGTTTCCAAGCATCATACCACAGTCTTGGCTAAGACAGATTCAGGAAGGGGTCCCGCGGTCTTGAGAAAGTGTGAAACCCTGTATTAAAAATTACCCTTAAAAATTGCTTTCAAACCTTAAATAAAGTAAGAGTAACTATGTTAGTTTATTAAAGTGAGAAAAACTAACGACGGCTCGGGTCTCAGAACAAGTTTAGAGTGCCTGAGAAACTTTAATGAGTGATTGAGAATGTTTTCTCAGCTTAAGTAATTCCCAAGGCCCCGCGGTTTTGTTTACTGATTTTTGCATTGAAATCTCCCAGGATGATCGTGAGATCATGCTTAGCACTGCTTACCACGCCTATTATGCTCACCGCTCTCTAACCACGGCATCTCTTGTAGTGCTACGCGGTCCATGCTGAGTGTGGTTAGGACATATGTAATTGTTTCAAGGCTCCGACTCTGCAAAGAGTCCGTACTTCCATGAGCTCATTTTAAGCTGCGAATCCAGAAGGATAGCGTGGGGTCGACATCATTAAGCCTGTTTCCAGTATTCCTGTTTCTTTCTGTAGTCACTTGGTATATCGGACAGGGCAGAGACTGGCCCCGCGCCCCTCGTGCCTCTGGAAGGACCTCGTGATAGTTTAGTTAAACATCGGATTTTCCCCTCGACATTAAAACACTTTGTTTGCCAGGATGCCCACTCCCCTCCCGATTCGCCATGTGTAAGCATCCGCCTAAGGGGCTGGAATAGGTCCGTGTTCTCAAGTTTGGAGCTTGGGATGGCATATGTAACCAATATGCACAATCAAATAAATTATCCCAATGGATAGCAACTTTCATTCGATGACGTTCGTTGATGGAAAGAGTGCTCTTAAATTTGGATATTCATATTGATTTTTCATGTTTCATACCATATTCCGAAGTTTTTAATACGTTAGCATTCTTTACTATTTATTAGCATTCTTACTATTATTATAAAACATGGTCACACATTTTAACTTCAATATATGCAAACCAATGACAAAACGGCTATATACGGCGTGCCGTAATAATGGAATAAATAAATATGCAAACCAATACTTCAAAGATGTAACTGTTCGTCAAAAGAAAGCAAACGGTTACATCGAACAGAGTGTCTCATGACCAAAAGGTAAAGATAAAAGGATATAAAAGTAAACGATAGAGTAGACAATTCAATTAATTATTGAACTCCAACAAACAAAAGAAAAACTATTTTAGTACTGCTCAAACACCATTATAAATTAAATCTACAAAATCGGGCACGAAGTTATTTTGTGATTGCCACCATGTTTAAGATTACGTTAAAAAAACTTACCCCCAAAACATACATGTCACCAAAAGCATCGACCATGAACAGACCAAATTCGTACTGTCTATTTATTTAGCGAACACATTTCACTGCGGTTCTGCTGTCCTTCGTTTTAAGTTGTTTCCTCCCTTTTTTTCTCTTTGGACTATAAATATATTAACGTTTATTTACAAATATTAGTTGTTGTTGTTTTTTTTGTTGTAATTTTTGTTGCAGAATTTTTCTCCATTTTTTCCTTTTTTTAGATTTTGTCGTTAGCTTTCTTTTATCCACGTTTGTTTTTATTTTCTTCTATTCTCAATTTCACAACCATTATGTAATGAAAACTTGCTGGGAAGCATAAATTATGATTATCTTATTCATTTCTGTGTGTGGTTTGTTCGCTTTTGTTTTTTTTTTGCCGTGTATTATCGTGTTGTGTTTCGTATTTTTCCTTTTTGGTTTCATTTTCGGTGTATTTCGATTTAAGTGTAAATGTGTGTGTGTATGTGTTTCTTTTTTGCGCGTGCGCGCCCGCCCTGACTGACGTCGCGGACTAGACTCCTAGTTTGTGTGTTTACTCATGTTTACAATAGAATGGCACAACAATTATTTTTTCTTGTTTTTCCTACGTGTACTTTTTTCCGTCCGTCCAATCGCTTTATGCCTACTTATTCTCTTGTTGATGTTGCAGTTTTCATTATTGTGTGAGTGTGTAGCGGAAATCTTTTACACACCGTTTTTAGTACAACGAGAAGCGTTTCTACCGTTCTTACCTTTCCTGATCGTACTGATTTGCGGTTTGTTTGCCATGGAACGCAAAATTACACAGATATTTCGAGTCAATCTAAAAGCTTCAGCACGGAAGACGCAATAATCGTTAAGTTATAATCGACACAATTTTGTACCATCATCTTCTTTATAATCGACTTAGTTAAAAAATGGCAACAAACAAAATGGAAGAAGCAAAGAATTGGAAGAATTGGTTTTACGAAGGTTTTGCTGAGTTAGTAACAAAACTATGCAAAACTAGCATTGCAATCTATATATGTTGCTGACGGGAAGCTCAAACTCCTCACCTCTGTGACCTCTGTAAACTGAAAGATGGTTGCGCATTTAGCCCCGATTATGTTGCCAATTTGTTCACAACGGCTTCAACTGTATCTGACGCTAATGGGATCGTTTTGGAGTTTTCGGTTTTTAAGTTTGCTTCGAACCATTCTCACACCGGAGCAGAGGAAGCTGTGTAAGAACGGCGCATTCGGTGGCGTCTCCCACAACATATTGATTGCAATAATATCATCAACCCTAAACTACTCCATGCAATGCATCTTATCCGAGTGCCGTTTGCTTAAATTTTACATCTTCGCACTGCGCTGACGGTCACAACTTGCACCGTGGACGAAAACAGTTAGACTTTTTGTTTCTTTTTGAAGAAGTCGCTTCGATGAATATTTTACACGTTTAAGCTGAAGATCGGCTCATGTTGCATGTTTGTAAGTGTTTGTTTGCTTGCTTGCTTGTTGTTCTTCAGTTGCTCTTCCTACACGACGTAATTGCTTATTCAACCTTGCTATCTTCTTTGTTTAAGTTTTCTTACTGCTGGATTGCTCTTGTCTGTAATTCTAACAACTATGACGTGAAATAACTATGAAAAATCCTCGACTTTTTATTACACACTCTAAATTTGCTAGCGCTCCTTCCTTTTGCTTCTTTACTCATACACACACACACACACACATACAAACATACATACACACACACACATACTAATATGTGCGTCTGTTTACGCTTCATTTATTACATGTTGCGTGTTATGTTGCTTGTTCTAACCATCTGAGTTCTTAATTGCAGTTGTTAAATTTGTGGCCGTTCCCCTTTCGGAGAGTGGGCCCAACATTTTGCTTATCCCTTGCTAATAAGCTGTATTACGATGTGGAAGAAAGATTTGCTATGAGTTGTTGCTTGTATTTCTCTCTCTCTTTCTCTCTCTCTCTCTCTCTCTCTCTCTCTCTCTCTCTCTGTGTACCTTCGGGTGTGTATTGATTTGCTAGTGAGTGTACCGGTTCGCTTACTTCTTCGCTAAACAATAACTTTGCACAGCTTTACGCTTAGTTTACTTTTACCTAGCGATAATAACGTAACTAAATCCTAGTTTCACGTGACGTAGACACAGTTTGCGGTTGCACAGTTTCAGCTATGTAAAGTTAAGTGTTTCTGTTGTATTGTTTGCGTTAGCGGTTTTTGCTTTGCTGCTTTTGCATACGTTGGTGGTGCCATTTCGGGTTTGTTTTGTGTTTTGATTCGCTGTTTAAGTTTTCGATTTCATTGTTTTGATTTGCTACAATTACACTTAAATAGACGTTAAAGGAGACGAAAAAACTCACTCATCAGTTTCGTTATTGTAAGTAGGACTGTTTCTGTTTTCGTTAATCAATTCATTTGATTTTGTTTTGCTTGTTTGACTGCTTTGCTATTAAATTCCTTGTTCGCGTTATTTAAACTATTCTTCTTCTTTATAATTTTCCTGCATATACCCAGTTTGCCATTGGATGACTTTAATTAATTCTGTACGTTCATTTGTCCTATCCTTTTTTCTTTCTTTCTTTCACTTTCTCTCTCTCTCTCTCTCTCTTTCTCTCTCTCTTTCTCTCTCATTTTCTCACTCTCTCCATCTTTCTTTTTATCTCTGTATCTTTTCGTCGCAATTTGTCTTGTGTCTTTTTTGATTGTTTTTTTCCTCAATACGCATTTGCGTTCTTTTCCATTGTCTTTAGAAAGCTCCTTGAAGTGTGTATACGTTATCCTCTCATCATTGTCTGGCTCTGTATATGCTTTGTAATAGATGTTCGGAAGTGCAGCAGGCATATTTAATTCCCCACTTTCCATGCAATTATAAAACAGTGCGTTTCGCGACGACATATACATGGGCTGTTTGTTTTGTATGGTCGCCATACTTGTAATGGGTGTACTCTGATCCGGTCTGTTGTAGCGGTCGTACCGTGATTTTGCGTTTATGTTGCTGCTCTGCCGTGGTTATTATGTTACCATATTTCTCTGATATGTCTATTTGTCTTTAGAACCTATCAGTTACCGTACGTCCATCTATTATGTGGTGAGAGCAAAACACAGCAATCGAAGTCGCAGCAGCAATTAAGTTTGCGTAATACGAGCTAGCGAAAACAAACAAAATTGTATAACAAGAACACAACAATATTTGTTCGCTACCTCCTTGACGAAAAACGGTAAAACAATTTGCACAACAGTACTGTTGAATCGCACATCTTTTCGTGTGGTTGTGTGGTTGCTTTTCCTTACTCATGCGGTACATTCGCTTCCGTTGGTTTGTCTTCGTCGGAATCGAGCGATAGACAGTTCCGCAAGAAATCCTCCATCGACCGGTACACATGCTCGATCACACCCGTAAGATCGTGACCCTCGTCGGCGTAGCTCTGAAAGGTAAGATGGCAATGATAACGGTTAGTTATGTTTGTGCGCAGACAGAGTAAGCAGTAAGCAAGTTCAGGAGAAAGATCTAGTAAGTAAAAGATTGCACAAGATGCAAAAGAAAAATGATGATCAAACTAGTTTGTGAGTTGAATCGCGTTCAACAGTACTAGACTATTGTGGTTCTGGTGTTTTTGGCAAACTGAGTTGAAATAGTAAAACATGCTCGTTGTGTATGCTTATTGAATTCCATTGTGTTTCTGGTTGCCGGTTGTTGAGACTTTTCAAGCAAATCGTTTCACTATTTTAAAAGCTGTAGAATCTTCTGCAGTGAAACGCGATAATGGGTTTGTCAAGGTTTTTGAGTATTATTTAAAGATTACCTTAATATTTGTATGTTACTGATTTGTGTTTATTTTCTTAACTATTTCTTATGTAGAGTATGAAATGTCATTTGTTTTTGCGTAACCTAGATGCTACTAAAAAATGGGTAAATAGATTCTATATTTGAAAACAAAACATAACTCGCTAAACCAAACTCATTCAAACTAGGGAAGCAAGAATAAGCGCAACAAACTATTAGAAGAAAACCCAATTGCTACAAACAAATAAAAGCTAGCGCAATGCCACCTAATAAATCACTACCAAAGGTAAATCAAACACAATTCCGGAATCGATAAAAAAACATGTGGCACTTCAAAAAGCAAGTAAAGATTAATTATTTCAGGAGGACAGAACTGGTAAACGTTTGCTAATCAAAACCAAAAAAACATATAACTGAAAAGAACCAAAAAAGGGCACTAAATGTAATCAGTCGAATAGCTGCCGGTGAGCATTGAGCGAACTAGGTTCATCGTACTAGTGAAAATGTTGGCCAATTATCTAGTAACGCTATCTGTTTGTTGATTGTAATGTTATCACTGTTTACGTATTTGGACTAATGCTTTCATAAAAGGTAACGAAATCTATGCAATCGGTTTTGTTCACCTGCACCAGCATTCGGGAACACAATTACGATGTCCTGTCTTTTTTCCGGGCAATAAATTTCGAAGAAGGCAGTGCTTGCATTACAAATAGAAGGGGGATCTCGTATGCTGTAGAATGTTTGTCATTGCACTCTCGGTAGCTCGGATCAATGTTTGGTTTTTGAATGCCGTTAAAGCATGGTTTGGTTAAAGACTTTCGGTCGTATGGTTGCGCCTTTTATTAGTACCGATTAGCGATTCGTCGGTTAGTTAACTGTCGGATGCTTAAGCAGTTACACTTACCAAGTATCGGAATATCGTCCCGGACTCGGACAGGGAACGAGCGAGCTGGATACCGTGCTGGTACGGTGCAGTTACGTCGGCTAGGCCGTGTATCAAGAAGTACGAATAAGACGGTATCTGGCGTCCCTTTTGCGTTGCGTCCGCCTCGACGTACGCTTTATAGTTTTCGGCCGGCACTCCAAGGATGCGCTCGGTAAAGATGGAATCTGCGCAGCGGAAGAGTATATCGAACATTACCAATCAAATCGGTATGCCCAACCTAGTGACGACGAGGGAAATACTTACTATAGTACAGCCAGTCAGTAACGGGCGATACCGAGATACCGCATTTGAAGACATGCTGCTGTGAACCGAGAATCATGGCTGTGACGTAGCCACCGTAGCCCCAGCCCCACACCCCAACGCGGGTTTCGTCGAGGAATTTGAGTGTGTCCAGGAGGTATCTATTGGAACGATCGATTTGTTTAACAACATTGCACCACTTCTGTGTGTGTCCGTGTGTACGTGCTAACACTTACCGCAACACTGCAATTTGATCCTGCACCTCAACACCTCCCAGATGACGGTACAGCGCTTGTTTGCCTTGCCCTCGAGCACCACGCACATCCAACCGTATGTACACCACATCGTTGTGGCTGGACATGTACGTACCCCAGTCGATCTTAAACTCTTCCGACACGGACGTCGAGCCGGGCTTACCGTTCCTAAAAGGTAAAAAGGGGATGACCGTGCCAACCACGTTAGTTTCATTTGAGCAACCGCTCTGAAGACGTGTAATTCTCCATACTTACACCTCAACCAGCACTGGAAAAGCGGCATCACGTAGCTCCTCACGCCAGCTCGGAGGTAGTAGCAGCTGTACTGCTGCCCTCGTCCCATGCGGCAACGGAATCTCAAAGGAGCGTTGCGACGGCAGCGCCAGCTCCTGAAGTTTGCTCGCGTAGAACGGTCTCGTGTCGTACAGGACCCGCATCAGTTTGTGATTATGAGCGGCATGTACCACTACGGCAGGCAAAGCGTCAAACACACAGACAACTCACTTAATTATTCACGACCGAGGGGGAGCACACGCGTGGTACACGATACTCACCAGCCAATGGAAGACCGGGACCTTTACATTCGAGAATGTAGTACGATATCCCGATGTGTTGCGAAACGTACGGCTGTGAGCTGACAAATGCGTCAAAGAACGAACAGTTGCTGTAGTAGTAACGGCTACCCCAAAGGACATCGCTAAGATCACACGTGATGCACGTCGGTTCCGTTCTGGTGGTAGGAAGCAGAAGTTTAAAATATGAAAAGCGTTTTTAGAACATTGTCAGTAGCAGGCCTAGACTGGTCAGTCACTCCCCACAGCGGACAGTACCTTCGCACTTCTTCGCTGACTGGATCCTTCACCACGTATAGATGCTGCTGGCCAGGCTTTTTCCCGTGCGTACCCAAATAATAGACCAGGTGGTTTACCGTGTCCCAGGCAAGTATGCGGATCACCTAAGAAAGCGAACGCAAACGCAGTGGTTCGATTGATTAGAATTCACACATCGACTTCGTCGTCACCAACGCGTATATATCAATGCGTACCTCATAGCGACCGTGGGAAATCACAGCCATCCGCTGTTGCGTGATTGTGATGTGCTTGATGTGGGTGAAATGCTCCGTTCCCGTCTCCTGAATGCCCGCCATAAACAGGAAGCTGTCCCCATCGGGTGAGAATATCGGATGAGGTAATATATCCAGCCATTCGTTTTCTGGCGCCCGCTCCGTATGATGCTGCACAGAATGGGACGGAGAGCAAGTTGTGCGTCGTTAGGCTGCCATTTAATCGTTTCACCAGACAATGGCCAAAGGGGTTCTTCCCTTACCCCCAAACGCCCCAAAACGTTGCCTTTCGATACTCACCTCGACACACTTCCACGTAGGGCTGAAGCAGGAGGAAACGACCGTAATGTTTTGCGAGCGGGTCATCCATACCACCGACACGTGTTCGTTCAGGTTGCCTACCCAGCTAGCTGATATAAGATAGTGTTCTCTGTGGACGTCGCGCAAGGGAAGAAATACGAATATTAATGGACTCAAACAAGCGTATAGCTAGCTTTGTGCTAGTGCGTATACACGCGCGGGTGTGGGTGTGTGTAGTCATTTTAATTGCGAAATGGGGCCCCGCAGATACTTACTGTCCTTCGAGAGCAGCTGGACGGATTACTTCCCATTTTCGTATATTGCTTACATTACTTATATCCATCACCCACAGCGAAACTTCCGGATTGACCGAGCCCGGCGTTGGATAGCGTATAGTTTTCGACACGGGGAAAAGCTCACGGTTGCCTTCGCCGCTGGCCGCAATTACGGTGTTTGACGTGAACCAAGGAAAAGTCATCATGCCAACTCGCGAGTCGTTAAACGTGGCGTACATGAGGTGCGTGCCATCTACTGAGGTCCATAAAGCACTAAAAGACTCAAAAATCTCCTCTGCACGGGACGCGGGATTGGGCACGAAAGGAAAATGAGGGGAAAAGTTATTGCGATTGAAGTACTTTTACTTGGGGGGTTTAGCAACCCTACCTTGATATAACCAGTCAGGTACACCATTATAGACTCTGTTCTCTTCTCCAGTGAAAGTTAAGCGATAAACCTCTTCGTCTGATGGTGATTGTCTCAAGTATATATCGTTCTCGGCCACTATTATCATGGCGGTAGTATTGCCGGCCCAGGAGGCATGCTGCAGGCGGGCCCGTTGAACCTTGGGGGATTCTTTCAATCGTACCGGCATATGATGGCTGCAAGATGTGTGTGATAGCATCAATTTAAGTCATTCTTTTCAGGTGGTTCACTTCAACTCAAGAGATTGCAAATGGATACGATGGGGCAAGGAAATTGAAAGGATGGGAGTGAACATACGACAAACATTTATTGTCTGAGTCCCGTTCTGCATCATCTTAGTTCAGTAAATGCGACATAAATGAATTGAGTGAATGATTGTTTTGATGTGTTACGTAGAGATTTGTGGAGCAAGAATATGGCTACCTCATGGGTAAGATTGTGGATTTTTTTTTTGCCAAAATAGTTGGTGGAATAGCATAGAAATGATGAAAACAGCGAAAACGCTAGATTTATACTCACTCATTCGATACGTCATATACAGTATACAAAGCCGTGAAAGATAACCTATGATGCTGGAAGTGGAAAGAGACAAGCATTTGATGATAGAAGTACACACCACTCACCAATCTTCCCTTGATTGAAGAAATGGTGATATTTCGGAACCTACCTTCTTTACATTGTGCTTAAACAAAACATACTTCAAATCATGAGAACAGTGGTAGCCTTTAACGTTAATTTGTCTCTGTTGGGAAAGGGGAAAAGGAAGTGTTAGCACATAATATGCGCAAACGCGTCAACAAATCGCGCCAAGAACCCCTATCATGTCTTACCATAGTATGATTTGTTACTAGCGTGGCTACACTGTTGGTGGCAGTGTCGAAAACAGCAAGGCCTCCATCATCCGCCTGGAATACAAATTTCTGATTGTTGATCCACACCGACGGTAGCCTCTGAGGCGTTATATCTTTCTGCAGAAACTCGTCCAACTTCATACGCCTGCCCGACCAGTAGAGCAGCTCGTCAACATAGCTACGATCAGGTACGATACGAATCGATCAGGTTATGTTGTCCTACCATCCCCGAAAGTGTCTCTGGTATTCTTACCCAAGCAGATATATCGCCGTTATTATACCGGTTATGACAAATCCTATCACTAGCAGCGAAAACACAATGCTTCTCCAATTGTGTCCTTCGGCAGGAAATAGATCCTGCAAGTGAGAAAAAGAACCGCGGGTCGCGGGTTCCGTATTGTAAAAAATACAATAGACTTACTTTTAAACGTCAGTGTGTCGTACCTGCTCTTCCTTCTGTTTCGGATCGGCCACCTGCAACGTTTCATCTGGCGGCAGGCGCCACGATCCTCCGCCGCCCCCGGCCCGATCTGTATGCACATTTGCGTGCATTACAGAATTCCGAGGTGCTATAGTTTCGAAAACCCGCCACGATTTCTTCTTGCTTTGGTTTGATCGTCTTTGATTTCAGTCCTGTCGTACATTTATAAATTCTTCTTTATTCCTACCGATTTGGTGACGCTGTAACGAGCAAGTGAGAGAGGGGAGGGGGGGGGTGTTAATGGATAGGTAAGAAGCAGTTACATAGGCCGCCAAAAAAGCAAATTAAACAGCAATTCTGAGCGTCAAACAACAGAAATGACTAAATAATTCGATTTCGTTATTTTTTTTTTGTGTTTGCTCGAATATGATTCAGCCAATGTTATAAATGGAATATTGCACCTGTTTGCGGATTTTTGGATCGACGCCATCCAAGTAAAGCCGTTTTGGCAAAGATCTCCACTCCGAATTTAAGTAGGGGTTTAATGCAACAAAAAGGTGTCCTTCATCTTCATTCTTGTACAACTGTGGGACATTCCCCTTCTGTTTAGTCCCACATGAGTTGCACGGAAGGTAATACTGTATTGCCCGCTTTAATCGATACTATTATTCAATTCATTTGCACTCCTGCAATGCTGCCTGATTACGTTAACTATTTGTGCAAATTGGATTTATTGGCTTCAATGTATTGTAGCCTCAGAAACCTATGCAGCACTTGATTAAATACTGGTGTAATAATACATAGACAAAATTCAGTCCTTTTTTTTATATAAAACCAAGTTTTAATATTTTCCGGAAGTTCTTGTAATGTATCCTCTCTTTCCATCTCCTAGTTCGTAATGATTCCAATATATTCCGGTAATCCTTGATACCGAAGCAACTCAGGCAGCAGAAAAGACGATGGAAAATTAACATAATTAACACAATATATCACCTCCACGGCTATCCAGGATACGGATACTTAAGGTGATAAAGTGAGGAAATGAATGAACATCGTAGTTTTGGTGGGATTTGTTTATAACAGTGTACGGCAGAATGTCCCGCGCAACAAAACTTAGGTGAAGCTAATGAACTAACAAACACACACATACACACAACTTGCACGAACACTTTATGCTGACCATTCACAGTATCACACACGTGCTCACGCAACACTACACTAGCGGGAGGTCAACCCGAAAGGTCTTGTTTTCATAGCACCTCCACTGCCACTGGCCCTGGTGGCCGAAATACACCACGAGCAAAATTCTTTACATAATATCAGTTCTGCCGACGGCAGTTCGGCATTTCCGGCCGTATATCTTGTCGAAAAGAACAAAAAAAAAGTTCGCTCCTGGTGGTGATAATCTCTACAGTTTGTAGGGAGTTGGACTGATACCTTGGAAAAGCTCCAATCATTGCTTTAAATTACGAATCCTACCCAGGCAACAACCTTTTGTCCTAGCTTTCTGGTGCAGTGGCTTTCTTTCTGTAGCTGCACGATGAAAATAAAGAACATAGACATAACATTCGATCAAGGATGATTTTTTTACAATTTTTGGAAATTTCTTATACGATGGATATTGTAACTACGGATCTACCACGAGGAGGCATTTTTAAACTCAATTGTTTCGGTTCTGGCGCACTCGGGACTGGCTCTGTTTCCGTAATACCTGATTTTGCTCCACTTCGGGTACGGCACCAGAGAGCCTTCAATAGGACTGGTAGTCCCGTCCGTCCCTTCGTTTTTTGTTACATTCGTAATTTATTGCCTGATTACCGTTACTACGGCTAAACGTTGCCGAAAGCAAATAGGTAGGAACAGCCAAATTCCCGCACACTCACACACACACACACACACAAACACGAACATCGGCATATCGGATAAGAATGGGGTGGAAAAATAATTAAAACTAAAATAGAACCATTCCCATATCGAAAACACCGTCCGCACCAGCCCGTTGGACACTCGCTGTGGCTATCGCGCATAGCTCCCTTCCGTTCGCGATCAGGATTTATGCGCTCTGCGTGTTATAAAGAGCGGAGAAAAGCGTAAGAGAGGCGACGCTAACGAGTGATAGCGGACCTCTATCGGTAGCATCGGTGCCAAATAGACAAATCCAAGGGGAGGCCCGCACTTACACACACACACACACACACGCGTCAAAGGGACACTAACGAGAGGGAGTCAATCGCGCCACGGAAAACTACACTTTATTTCACCCATCCAAGTGGTCGGTGGTTCAAGAACACAAGAACTTCGCACCTGTCATGTATATACTCGAACGGCGGACTCAATCTCACTGTCGCGCCGTGCATGTCCATTTCGTTTGGAAAGTAGCTTTTTTTTCTTTGGTTTCTTCCCCTCCCCGCCCCCCCCCCCCCCACATTTTCATCTAGGACAAAACGCGTTCGGCATTTTCGCATGATACCTCGATGCACCCTTCCTTCCACCTTCTCCATCATATTCTATAGAGTCGCTATACTTAATCCATTCGCTCTCTCTGTCTCTCTCTCTCTGTATGTTCCCACACTGCGTGGTAGGCAGGAGCAGGATGGGTGAAAAATGCTGAAGAACACTAGAAGCGCCAGACCTGCGCAGTGCCGCGGAGTAAACCGACCCCAGCACGCCGAGAGGGAGCTGCGACCGAGAACCGGGATATCCGTGGGACACCTCGCTCCCGCAGTTACAAGCACAAGCTTTTTCTCCGCACGGTTAGCACCACACAAACACTCTCTTTCTCTCTATCTCCAGCCTTGGCCGCTCTCACACTGCACTGGAAAATCGTAGTATCCTTTTTTGCTTCCTGTGTGTATGTGTCATCCGTACCGTGTTTCGTAGGCTCATTTTCACTCCCAAGATCTCCCGTTTCGGGGGTTCTCTCTTCTCCGTGCGCCTCCGTCACGCACCGTCACTCCGTCGCATTCGCGCACATACGTAAATGGGGCTTTTTTGGTGAGAGGAGGAATGGGATGAGGTGAAGGATTTCTTTTCGATTACCGCAACACCAAGCGGAGACCCTGGCGGAACCAGATTTTCCGTTTTCTGCTGCTACAAATTTTCCCAACATCCAGCATTCACAGCACTTTTTCGGCAAAGCGCTGCCTTCTTGCAAGCCCTGATATTTTTGCTAAAGAGCAAACTCCACACTTTTACACACTGCACATTGCGCCAACACCAGGGGAAGATCCGTCCTTGCCAGATAGGATCGATGTTGGAAAATTTTGGGAGCTCACATTTTTGTTCTCTTTTTTCTTTTCTTTTGCATTTATTTTTTTTACCTTTCACACAAGCACACAGCCAACGATTGTTAGACCACCATGTCGCTACCATCGAAGCAGAACTGACCGATGGTTTGTGCCATCCAATCCTCCGGGTACGACGACGACGCGGACGCGGACGTTCTACTACCGACCAACCGATGGCCCGGACCACGGCGAAGTACACCAGCTCTTCCCTTGCCAAAAAGGCCAGCGACGCGACTAACGCTACTACTGACGCGCAACAAACAGCACGGCGGGCCCTTTTGCCTCCTCACTCGGCTGAGTGCTGCTGCCACACTGGCTGCTGAGATGGATGGATGATGGTGAGAAAATTTTCCCACCGCTTCGGCCCCAGCAACCCTCCCCCCCCCCCTCCCTTCCGTCCGCTGGTCCATCCCCCTGGCGCACCTTCCCACCCTATCAGCCCAGCGCTGACTCCTGTCACATCCCGGGCACACACGTACACACAGACACCCTGACACACACACACGTGTGCGCGCGCGCACACACTTTGACACATGGACTGTGTGGACGCGGATTTTCTCACCCCGGCTTCCTTTTCGCGAACGGGGTAAAGCGGGCGAGCGTTGTTGTGAACGGTTTTAAAATTGTCGCATCGCGGTCGCCCGCCCTGTGTGACGACACCAACCAAGCAAAAGCGGCCGCGTCTGTTTTTATAAATGTTGTGATTTTTTTCTCTCTCTCTCCTCCTTTTCGCTCATTTTGATTGCTACAACTGCCATTAGGTCACACTCCAAATAGTGTTAGAGGCGCGAATGACGATATCTAGGTGAGGTGGGGGACGGCCACCACAATTCCCCTCGCCCGGTCCGGTTCTAAAAATATCGCCGTGACTCATCACGATCCGATGACTTTTGTGCAGATTTGGCGCTTGATGATCTATTTTCTATGACACTCTTATTTTTTAAATACCTCCACCCTATCTATCCGCCCGGCTCCACGTCCGGTAGGGTTCTTGTTTTTTGCCCATTATACCATCGGAAAAATCAATGCTTCAAAACGCGTCAAAGAATTGCGACCGTTTCGTTCTGCGACACATCATAGCGTTCTGGTCGTTTCATTTGTAACGGCGAAATGATAAAATTAGAACCACCCTAGCCGAGTGCTGCCTGTGCTGGCATGTAAGCGGGCAGAGGGGCGAACGGCGAATGTATTACGGTCTGCAGTCATTATTCGTTTGTCCCCACACGCCACATACATTGATTTCCTTAAGCTGGACACCTTGGAAAAGTTATGGCATAAAGCAACTTGCCCAGCACACCCACCCCCCACCTCCTGTTAGTAGCTACGTTCCACCCATCCATCTAGCGTGCTTTGTGCAGGTCACGCTGCAGAGAAAATGACCACCGTGTGTGGGGGGATCGCGATCCACAATTCCACGCGAACCCGTGCCCTTCTTCCTGTTACTGGTACTGCGACACTCGTATTGTTTGCGTGGATTTTACCCAAAATGGGGACGGCACCCTCCTATAAACGGGACATAAACTATCCACACGTAGTGTATGGGGTTTGAAAGCTTCCGTTTTGGGGAGGGCGGGGTTTGAAAATGTTCCTGATGTACTTGTATCAATAAACAACATTGGCCGCGTGTTCACGACCGATGCCACGTGTTTGGTAAGGATTTAAAATGATGGAAACGTTGCGCAACGGTTTTTTTTTTAAATGCTATAGTAAACATTACTCCTCAACGGACCGCGCCTCAAGGTTAGTTGAACGCTCGATTGTTGATTGAAAGTTTAATTTAAAAACTTGAGTTTATATGTAAAAACCAGTTTTTGTGACAAAAAAAAAAACACATAAATCTCATAGGCTATTAGGAAAAATGTCAATTTTTGCGATGTCATGGAAAAAACATGCCTAAAACATTTAATAGTTGGCAGGGAATCGAAGTTTGACCAGTGAGTTCAGACTGTAATTGGTATTTTTCCATACAAAATTGAAAATCGTAGGGAATTAGTAACAACATAGCATGCGTTTAAGATTTTGAAATTAATTGTAACTATCATCTATCGAATATCCAGCCAAAAACCACCAACTACGTCATCTATCGTTATTTTAAATATACGCCGTGGTAGATCATCGTCTTTCTTCTGACTTTGAGACTTCGTGGAGAGTTGTTTGGACCACTTATCGAAACACTTTTTCACACGTCGCTGAGGATAATTTTCAGCTATACTTACTCACTACAACCGCTTTGCGATCTTGGCCTGCCTCAGGAGTGTCCGAAACCGCTCACTGTTTCGCGCCTTTGTCTTCCAATCCGTTATCCCGGCCTTAATAATGCCACCTCAGTTTGGGCCTACCACGCCACCGCTGTCCTTGTTCATGGCCTAAAAATACATAATGGGCTGGGTCGTCCGTTTCCGTGCGTACAACATGGCCAGCCCATCGGAGCCTGGCGAGCTTGATACGCTGCATGACAGTGAGGTTGCCGTATATTTCGTATAGCTCGTCGTTATAACGGCTCCTCAATTGTCCTTCCACACATACTGGGCCAAGAATCTGTAACTATGCTCTTGTACAATATTGGCTTGATATCTTGAAAAATCACTGAAAACATAAATGTAAAAAGGTGCGAAGCTTATGAGGTCCCCTGATAGTCGGGCAACCGGTATTCCTTATCCAAATGTTCGCTTAGCTTCACAATAGCGAATATTATGGAGTTGAATAGCCTGTTTTTTGCATGCAACACAACCCATGAGTATACTAATCAATATGTGAAGACGATATCCCTATACACAATTTAAACAAAGCTATCCAGGAAGGCTCAAATTTACCACATACAGTAGAGCGTTGATTATCCGGGCAGCTCGGGACCGGACGGTTGCCGGTTAATCGATTTGCACGGATAATGGTCCAATAAATGTCAAACGCATATAAAACATATGAAATTCACTAGTTTTATTATTAATTCACCTAGAATCAATCGATTAATCGTTAGTAGAATATTATTTTAATCAATTACTGTAGGTTTAACAACTGTTCATGAAAAAAAATGAATTTCGAAAATACCCCTAGACACTACAGAGCTGCACAAGAAACTGGTTACCCAATTGACTATCGCTGCAAACTTTCGCCGTACGTATGAATAGCTGTCAGATTTATGCGCACGGTTAATCCGCCCGCCGGTTAATCGGTCCCCGGAAAATCGACGTTCTACTGTATCTAGTGTAGTGCATAACAAAAAATAGATACAGGCGGTCCCCGAGATACACGGTACCTCTTATACGCGGATTCGGAGATACGCGGTTTTCTAAATTTGACAGTTCTTTGAGCAAATTGTACTGATTTGACACATCAATTGTAAATTGCCAAATAATTTCGGTTTCGTTCGAATGTTAAAAACTATTCCAAAAGCTTTGAAACTGTTATAATCTGTCAGAATCATATCAAATAATTCATAAAGTAACTAAAACCACCCCCTACTTGCGAAATTACACGAAAATCAGTGATATTTTAGCTGGAAATCACGAGATTCGATTTACGCGGAAATTCGAGATACGCGGTATTTTGCGGCCGTTTTCGGTCCCCATTAACCGTGTATCTCGGGGACCGCCTGTATATAAAATTAAGGATGACCGTTAATGCAAACGGTCAAACCTTAATTCAAACTTTCAAACTCAAACTTTCTCAGCAAAAAAAAAAAAAAAAAAAAAAACAAACAAACAAAAATTTTAAAAATTGCATGTTACCAAAAACATAAAACTGTATTATTCTTCTCCTTACCTGCGTTGCATTGTTTATAAGCAAAATGGTATCTATTGTATGGATGCAAACTAAGCAAAAAGCATCCAAGCTATTGGTGGAAAGTAACGTTAATCAGCCGTTACTAGAAATTTTATTATTGAAATTTTTGACTGTGATTTTTAACATTCATGTTAGCAGGAAAAAAAGGAAAAAGCATAACATTAACAAGCCACATTTTAAATTAAAGTAGAATTTAATACCTTAAGGTGTAAGAGTGAACATCTCACTCTTAACCAGAAATAAAATGGAGCCACTTGATTTCTAGGCTTAGCATCCACATCCAATCTTCGAAGAAAAAGCAACCATCAGGAAGGCCCTAGGACTAAGAAAAAAGAAAGAGCCTAAGACATACAGCCTGCACGAGAAACTCGATACTTAACAATATTCAACTTCTGCTTTTTTACCTTATTTGGCGTCTTGACTGTTTATGGCTCATTGATTTATCCAAAGCAAAATAGTTATACCTATGTTTAAGGGTCTCAAATCATGTGGGAGGATTTAAGCCCATCATGTTGCTATTAGGTCGCTCAAGTTGACGATCAATTTTTATTATGTTCTCTCTTTCTCTCTCTCTCTCTCTCTCTCTCTCTCTCTCTCTCTCTCTCATTCTCTATTTCTCTCTTTCTCCCTCTCTCTATCTCTCTCTACCTCTCTCTCTCTCTCTATCTCTCTCTATCTCTCTATCTCTCTCTCTCTCTCTCGCGCGCTCTCTCTCTCGCTCTCTCTCTCTCTTGTTTGCCTGCTCACGATAGAGCACGTCGATGTGACATGGTCAACAATCATTCTCCAGGATGTTCGGTCCCTGGTTGCAGCCTGCCATCCATGTAGACATCCGATCTCCGACAGGTCTCGCTTCACTTTATCCAGTCATCGAGTTCGCTGTGCTCCCTTGCGCCTGATGCCGAACTGGGGATCGCTGTCGAACACCTTCTTGGTAGGGCATGAGTTCAGCATCCTCATAACATGCCCCAACCATCATATCCTGCCAGCCTTTGTCACTGTCAGGATGCTCGGTTTGCCGTACAGCGCAGCTAGCTCGTAGTTCATCCTTCTCCTCCACACTCCATGCTCGAACACACCGCCAAAGATGGTCCGGAGGATGCATCGCTCACATACGCCCAGAGCGTTTGCAGTGAGATTCGACCGTTTCTGATGTTCGATACTCTTACCTTGCACTGCACCTCATTCATGGTCTAGTTAAAAAATTTGTTAAAGAATGTTAAAAAACACGCATTGTTGGTACTTCAAAGGGAATGCTGACTATAAGTCATGGTGCGTAAGGATCGAAGTATTGCTTCCGAATGCAAGTGTGTAATTTGTGTGAGCGTATGAGCGGATTAACAAGGGCTCTCGTTAGTGGCTATTTCGTAATACAGTCGTCAGCTCGAACGGCTTGGATCGATGACAAAACTGTGCTTTACTTCCCTATGCATCTTTGCAGAAGAGCACCTCTGAAACGGACTCTGAAACTCATCGTTTCAATGCATGGAATTCACCGACCTCCTTCTGTTGTACATTCCGTTGTCCAGGATCCATTAGCATCAATTCTTAATGGCATCCTTTCGGGCGGGGACCCTCAGCATGCTCCGATATATGGTGTGCTTGCCAACGGGTCCTTCGTCCATGGTTCTTATCGACATGTCACGTTCGGGACTATCCCTCGCCCCCTGGAACGCGTGTGGCTAGTCGTGGAACTCCGCTACGATGCACACTGTATCTTGACATCTTTTTAACAGAATGCTCTTCACAGTCATTGCTTTTTAAGCAACTCTCAATACAATTCCCTTGAAATAGTTGCTGCTTCAAAAACTTTCTGATCCTTCACGATTCGATAACCGCTTAAGTCAGAAAGAACTTCTTCATGCTTCTTCATGGACAAGAAGTTTATCTCTAAACTCGGGACGAACAAATCATGGTCGAGGGCCACTCTTGATGTTTTATCCTCCCGAGACAGTTCTCGACACAATCCAATTCCTTCAATCCTCGTCGCAGTGCCATCGGCCAAAATAACGTTCTGGTAGTAGCACTCGTTCAGCTCCACGAAACTTGATCATGTGCGACGTTGCGTCGGTGTGATAAACAATTCTTCCATCTCGAATATATGATGCTCGATATCCTTACTATCAGCATAACGCTTTTTACATTTTTTTGTTAAATCGACACCTTCGAAGTCGATGTGGCCTATTCGTAATGTCATCGCACTGACCATCGTGTTGCCCGGTCCCTCACATACTGCCTTAAATCTTCTTGGATGAGAATGAATTCGACCTTCGTCTTCCAGACATTGTAATTTTTTAAGCTTTGTAATTCCCAATCGTTCCATTTATATCAAATTTTCCTTCGGCTACAACGTTTGCAACGTCTGACTTGATTGAGGACACGGGTAAAACAAACCTTTTAATTCATCACCAGACTGCTGAGATGAAACACACCGCAGCAACAGTTGTGCTGGCTGAGGTTACTTCGATCTCTTTGATCTATAACAGAGCCGATGTATTGGTTATGTCCCGCACTACATCCCCGAACAAGGTCCTTCTGTGGCTTCCGATAATCGAGAAGGCAATTTTAAAGCTGCATATTCTTTCGATCATACTTATGGTGAATTATGCGGTATAACGTATTCAAGGGAAACGGGGTCAAATGGCCCTACTAAGAATTTCTCTGTAATTCATTGAGTGCTTTCCGTAGTCTATAAATCGATGGGACTGGGTGACTGGCCCCGCGCCCACGTGACCGTTTTGTTTAGCGTCGGGTTTGCCCCCCCCCCCCTCCTGGTTTGCCATGTCACCATCCGCCCAAGGGGTTGGGTCAAGCCCGTGTACCCAAGCTTGGATATGTGGTGACACACGTTACCACTCTGCACGACGAGGACGTGTCGGAATAGGAGTTGGATGGGAGAGCCTGTATTAACCCTCGAGAGGGCTTCGGATCCCATCCCATTGCAGAGCGATTCATTCATTGAGTATATCACTTAAAACTTATTAAATGTTTGCTATGCTTTACATACATCGGGAGCACAATAGATGTGTGTATAACCTTTTAACTTTTTTAAAATTAATCTACAATAAGCGTATCTACATTAATCTACAATTAAAACATGACCTGTCGGTGCTGGTGTATATCTGTAGGGATGGGATGTTTGTTGATGAAATTACTGGATCCAGTGGCAGAGACGTAAATTACCAGTGATACTTGTGACTGTTGTTGCTATCTCTCTGTCACTCAGATACGTATCAAACGCATAAATGGACTTACATATCGATAATCAGGTAGGTTGATTGCACGTGGTCAGATGCAATTGAATTTCTAATACTTTTGTTCAATATTTTTCGTAAAACCATTTTAGTTCTGGTAAGCTGCATGTTGTGTGCTATTAAATGGAGCAACTAGGTAGTGCCATTTTAATGCACTGAAAAACAAATACGTACAAATGACCTCAGTGAATAAACAAACGTACTTGGCTGCTTGATCGTTTCAAACTTTTGTAATCTTATCGCACACATTATGATGAATGCAACGTAGAAAAGAGATAAGTATCTACGATAAACACATTAATCATGATGTACTTTTTTGCCTCATCGAAATCAAGTCTTGTCGCGAGTGGCGTAAGAATTCGCTTATCATATGATTCATGGAAAAAAGTAAAATTGGATGTAAATGCCGAAATGTTTTGTTTTTGTTTGACATTTTTTGAATAAATTAATTTTATGAATTATTTTTTGAATTAATTATTTTTCATGTTGTATAAACAGTATTACATGAAGACTAATAGTCACAGAGAAATGAATAAAATAATACAAGTAACGTATTTATTTGTGAATTTATTTATTTTTGAATAATCAATGATTAACGAAAGCATTCAGCAGTACTATGTTACTACATGTGGCACTAACTAAACAACCGTGCAAAATATTGCCTTCGAGACCAGGTTGGCCAGTTAAAAAAAATAAATCACAGAACTGATCAAGCAATGTGCATCAGCTGCATTATATTCCAATTAAACGCTTCGTGTGCTCTTCTTTTTTCTTTTGCACCTCCAAACGACAAATGATAACAAGCTAACCACTTTTATCACACCAATAGGGATTTATTTCAGATCTGAATTTGCTTCACCGCTCCTGCTTATCGTTAAAAACGCTACCCGTGTCGTTCGCGCGTCCGCTGTGCGCCATCTTGTCAGCTTACAATAACGGCCCCTTTGACGGTTGCCGTCCTGTCGTTGTTTTGTGCTATTGGTTCGTCGTTGTACCGCCGCTTGCAGCACGCATCTCCAATAAGATGCATGCACTTGCTGAGCATGCCGGATATCACCACTATGCCGGCAATTATTGACGAGAGCCGCACAATAAAGTGTGCAATACTGTCCCGATCCTGGCGGACTAGCACCCGCAGGGCAGACATATCGTACTTGAAGTAGATCCCCGCTACACCCTGCATACCCTTGTCGATATCTGCGAGAAAAAGAAGAAAAACAAGATCAAAGGACGAAGAATAATGGCGGTGTTGTAATCTGAATTAATCTGTGTGCTCTCCTCCGACACTGCAGAACGTACGTCAATGTGGATTCGAAGAGAGGAAAACAAAGCACGGCACACACGGGGTTGGGTCGTAAAATGCAAACATCGGGTTAATGGGGAGGGAATGGTATCTAAAATGCGTTTTACCTGATACGGACGGGGGGTGGCCTAAACACCTTCACGACAACCGTTACCGATTTTATCATCACCAACCCAAAAAAAAACAAACGCTACTGATAACGTGTATCGATAATCGCATCGATAGAGTTCGCCCGAAAAAAAAACATAAAACAGAAAGAGAAAAGGGATTTGCCCCGCGCTAGTAGGCGAGCAATACGTGCAAGTAGCACCGGTGTAAAATTTCGAACGTCTTCCACTGGCCATACCCAAGTGCCGGTTGCCTTCGATACCGGGCTGGCGGATAAAGATTAAGGAATAGATACGACGAGAGGCCAGAGGGGGTCTGCCAGTGTTCACTGGTTTTGCGTACAAACGGGCAACCTTCAGTGTTCTGGCGGAGTTGCTTCAGTCGTGTTCGGGCCGTTCAACGCCGCCGTCCATCCGTCCATCCAAAGCGTACGTACAGTAGTGAGTGGGTGCATACAGACAGTGCCGTTTAAAGCCCTAGAATCCTGCTGGCGAAAACATGGCTGGATTCTTTAAGCAGCTGTCCTGCATTTTGTGCAGTGAGTAGTGTACACGCCAAAATGAAATGTGGTGCATGGTTTGGTAAACGTTATCTCCCCCGTTCCAACGTCTCCATAGGTATGATGCTCCTGTTCTGTGGCGGCATGCACATCGGCTGGAGCATTATGCATCTGTACATGTCCGGCAATCGATGGGCGGTCGGCATTTCGGTCGACGAGTTTCGATTCGCCATTTTGTCCTTCTTCACCGGGTGCGGATTTATCATACTGATTGTGGCCGGCACCAAAAACCTGCTGCCAACGCGTGTCTGGATAATGCTATCGGCGTTCTTCTTCATTATCAACGGCGTATTTTTCCTCGCAATGCCCACGTATTATGCGGCCACAGTGGCTACCCGTATTATAGCAGGTGTGTTCGGGTATGTCAGCACGGCCATTCCGTTCAGTGTTTCCTAATTTTCCGTTCGCTTTGCGCAGGCTTTGGACATGGGATCGCTCACGTCGTTTCGATCATCTACGTGGGCGAGATCGCTTCGCGCAACTATCGGGGCAAGCTGGTCGCCATACTGGTGTCGTCCATCATTGGTGGCATTGCACTGTTTACCATCCTGTCGATGGTTACGACCAACCCGGTATTCGTGGTGGAACCGAACATGCACGCGAACCGTGCCATCGGCATCGTCATCCTGCCGCTCGCCACCTTTGCCCTACTGTGCTCCTGGTTCCTGGTGGTCGAATCTCCCATCCACACGCTCACGACGTCCGGCAACGAGTCGGAGGCACGGTCGAACCTGATCAAGCTGCGCGGCCTTTCGATGGAGTCGCCCTCGCTGATGGACGAGTTTGAGGATATGAAGACGCTCGCGTCGGAAAGCGAAAGCCTTTCGCCGTTCTTCCTCAGCCAGGGCAACTTCCCACCGTTCCAGCTGGTGCTGCTGGTGAAGCTGGCCAATCTGCTGTTCTTCAACTACTCGATGAACACGGCCAAGATGTCGCTGATGTCGCTCATGTTCACGCTCGGCCTGTTCACGCACAACTGGGCTCCGTCCATACTGATGCTGAGCAAGTTTGCCGGCTCGCTGTTTGCGATCCTGATCATCGATCTGCTACCGAGACGGTTCATGTACGGCATTTCGTCCACGTTCACGGGCACGTTCATGCTGGCGCTTGGCATTATTCTCGCGACGTACGACGTGGTCGCTACCTGGATTCCGCCCTTCCTCTACATCGTAGCGGAGGTGTTCAACACGTTCGGTATGCTGCCGGTGTCGGAAATTATGCTGTCGGAAGCGTTCCCGCCGAAGAAGCGCGCCCTGTCCGTGTCGTCCATACTGATCTGCGAGTACGTGGGCCACATGGTGGTGTACATCATCTACTTCAACGTGCCCAGCACGCTCACGAACACGTACATCAAGACGCTCGTGTTTTCGGGTGTGATTTTGCTCAAGTGCCTGATCGCTGTATTCACGATACCGGACACAAGGGGCAAATATCCTCGCGAGGCGGTTCAAATGTACATGCACAAGAAAAAATAAAAATCGGGCATTCAAATCGTCCTCCCCCTAAACGTGGCTTTCTCTTCTTTGCCGTTGTCTTCCCTGGTTGGAAGATAAAAATTATAATCAACGTCAAATCGGTGCAAGTCTAGTTTCTAAAGTCTACCGCGATTGCGTATTGTTTCACGTTTGCGCGCCCTGTACCGCGCACGATAAGTAAATCCCTTTTCCCCGTCATAACGGTAAAGATAAGCATCTCACCCCCGCTACCCGCCCATTACGATTTGCTCTTATCGGCAATTGTTTGCGACCCGTGAACGTGTACCGTTCGTGATGAATAAGTACGCTGGCACGCGCTGTTACTCACCGATAAGTTGCAAATTTTCCCGCACAGTGTACTGGTACGTTTTGGAATGGGAGTAAAACTTTTGCACATCCGTCGGAACGACTTCAATGAAGTACTGCATCATCACTTGCCCTGGGAAGGATGGAATACATATAAAATGCCATGCGGCAGGTGGTTAAGGTGGCAGCATTTTACCATTGTCGAAAAGTTTCTCATCTCCTTCGAGTGGATGGATGATTCCGGCGGTGTGATCCCCGAAACTGAATCGATTGATTCGGTGGGAAAAGTTGGTTTGCGTGTTGGCAAAAATGCTATTTAAATGGATGTGTCCGCGGGAGAAGTGTATCGTTTTGCCGACAGTGATGTGAAAATTGCCCGCAACCTACAATAATGCAAGAGACAGCATTGGAATTAGCATTGGCTAGTGCATTTGAAGGAATACTCTTTTCCATTCCTACCAACCTTGTTCAGCGTAAGCACACCGTGAATGCGGCACGCATCGTGCGGCTTTTCTGGAATGATGACCCGCTCGGGCATGCTGTATACGACGGCGTGATCTGATTTGTACAGAATTTCCGCTATCGAGTGATACTCGTTTCTTAGGTACGAGTTATGATGCTGCATGTAGTCGAAGTGCACGCGCTGACTGGGACACAGCTCGAACCAGGTGTCTTCCTCTTGCAGTATACCAAACGAGAAAACGTTTTGGTTGGTTGAATCTAAAATATCGGCTCCTATCGCTACAAATAGGGTTTACTTGCGTTTAGTATTGTAACGAAAGGGAGAAACAGCCACAACGTGGCACGATGACTTACATTTGCATGGCATTGCAACCGTTAGGTCAATGTGTACCTTCAGCTTCGACTGCAGATCCGTATCGGGAACGAATGTAAATACCAATCGCGAGTCCAAGTAGTATGTTACTTCGTGGTAGATTAGAAACACAATCACCAGTCGGCTGATGAGGGATACTGCAAAAAATATGTTTCCGTAATGGATAATTAATATGCGCCATTCTTTTTCTTTTTTCAACTCAATCGAGAGGCTCAAGCTTTACATGTTCCACCGACACGCGTCGGTTGTACGAATTCTTCCTTTACTTTGGGAAATGCATCCAGTCGAGAAACGGCATCTAGGGCCTGTTTAACACCTCTGTAGCGGAGCATATTACGAAAAAAAATTGTTATGCCGTTCCACACTATCTGCACCGCTTGCGGCTTTTGGGCAATGTTTATTGGACGGCAATGTTTTGGTTTGCGTTTTTTTTTGCATACATAAGCCGACGTATGAAGTTTGCAGCTTTGAACAGCTGTGTACAAGATAAATAGACAATAGTCTGTACGCACCTTGGTATTTTGCTTTCAAAACGCACTGCTGCCAACTGAGCTGAACATCACCCTTCGATTTCCTTCTAGGGATGGGCATGGCGTAATTAAAACGGATCAGAATGAATTTGTTCGGAATTATTTGTTCAAAGATGTTGTATAATTTATTTCACATTTTAATAAATTCCAAATAATTCTGAGTTTAATTAGCAGAGCGCTTTATTAACTTACAAAAATAAATGAACGAAGATTATACTCTTTAACCCTAACCCTAAACATGACTTTTAAAACACATTGCATTTTGTCTTTTCAATTCATGTGATAAAGTTTATAATAAAAAAATAATATTCCACAGGTTGTACCTCAGGTGTATGCACTCATTTAAAGGTAATTAAAATTTAAAAAATGTTGCTCAAAAATAATATTTTTGACATTTTGTTTTTGTTATTTACATTTTAAAAAAACTGGAATTCTTTAAAGATATTCCTTAAAAAATATACAGAGATTCTTTCAAATAACACAAATTCTAATATGTTTCTCTTAAAATGCTGTAAAGGTTAAGAAAAATTATTTTAAAAAATCAATTCCATTTCGATATTTGCCATGGAACATTTGTTCCGTGTTCGGATCGGAATGCTTCAGCTCCGCGAACGGAACGGATGAATGATTCCGTTCATGAACGCCCATCGCTAGCTCTTTCTTACTTCAGCTATCGCCCGGAAAAGCCATGTCTCCCGTGGTAGGTTAAATAAAATCTTAAATTACTCGTGTTTTCGGTGCAAAAATCACAAAAATGAATATTCACCGTGTACCGTGTGCCGAGTGGATCGTGAGCCGCTATGAATCGTTCTGTTCGTGACGTGGGAAGACCGTAAAATTGCCTTCCAAATGTGACCCAGCGTATGCACGTGTCAGCACTGTGTACGATTGACTTGCGGGGCTTACTCGATGGGGCTGTCGTTCCTTGCTGTCCGACAAACCGAACGATTCATAGGTTACGATTGTGTTGTGTTTAGCATAATGGATATGTTACTGTGTTCCCTCCGATCGTTGTGAATGCGCGTGTTATTACACTATCAACTGATGGATTTGTTTTATTCGCTTTTCAGGAGAAATCGGTCAATGCGGTGAAAACCAAGCCTGCTGCTCAGAAGCCGGCTCAGAAGAATGTGCTGCGCGGCAAAAATCCCATCAAGAAGAAGCGTGAGCACCTTCGGTATGGCATCGATTGCACCAACATCGCCGAGGATAACATCATGGATGTGGCCGACTTTGTAAGTATACAGTAGACTGTTGACATGCCGTGGCACCGGAAGCCAGGGGTAAACAAATCCCTAATAACATCCGACTCCCATCCCGTTCACAGGAAAAGTATCTGAAGGAGCGCTTCAAGGTAAACGGAAAGGCCGGCAACCTCGGCAGCAACGTGAGCTTCGAACGCCAGAAGATGAAGGTGTACGTCAACTCGGATGTGCATTTCTCCAAGCGCTACCTGAAGTACTTGACCAGGAAGTACTTGAAGAAGAACAGTCTCCGCGACTGGATCCGTGTTGTGTCCAACGATAAGGATTTGTACGAGCTGCGATACTTCCGAATCAGCTCGAACGACGACGATGAGGAAGAGAACGAGTAAACCAGAACTGCTGGAAGTGGTGAATGGTGCACTGTACTGGAGATTTGCCCGTTTTTGTGAAAATTCAATACAATGGTGGGAGAAAAACCGTAACATCATCGGCGGTTTTTACCAACAGTATCAAATTACCGTGTTTCATGTGTTATGGTGTGAAGCCAAAATCCGAAATGGTATGATGTGTTCTTTCACCGGAGACAAGTGCTGTGAATTATTGGTTACTTACTTACTCATTTGATGCAGTTTCATTGTGCTTTGGAGATGTTTCATGGAGTTGTTTATTTGTTTGTGCAGTATTCATGCCTGTCTCTTGGTTGTCCGGCTGTCTGCGTGAATTCGATTGTCGTTCTGGCGCGTTGAAATCAACTTTGGTGGCATGTATTGTTTGCATCATCTCATTTTGAACCTGTTGTTTATTATTGTTTATTTTAGGCATGCCAGTCCTGTCCCATGGTACAGTCGTAGAATCGTTGACATTAACACATGCCCGTCGCAAAAGGATCTCTTATGGAATGACTGTCCTTTTGTGGGTATACTAATCAGTCTCATAATGCTAAAGTGGCTTAGACAAGGCTTGATTACCAGTTACGCTAAGCTCGGTCAGATAAAAAAAGAGAAAAATGGGGTCCAAATGGTGAAGGGGGAGTGGGGGGGGGGGGTTTCGGGCCTATCTTATCACTGTGGATAAAAAAGAACCAAGAAGAGGAAAATCAGACGTTTTGGAAAGGATACAAGGCAGACCTAGAACAAGTACATGTGTTGTGCTTAAGCAGACTTAGGAATAGAAGGGCGGAATCGAATTGATTGATCCGTTGGTCCATTCAAGCACGGAATGTTGAGGAAAAATATGAAAATGCATGCAACGAACTAATATTCTGACGGTGATAAATACCTGCAGAAGGTTTTAAATAGGATGAATTTAGCCCAACAGAACGGTGTTCGCCAGCGGCCAGCAGAAAACACTACAATTTCAAAGAAACGCAGCCTTACGGTCATCTGGATTAGACGGAGTTGTAGCGGTGGATAGAATATGAATTATTCGCAAGTGCTACCGGGGGAACTAATGCAAAAAGTATGGAGGGTAACGTGTAATTCCACCAATAGCATATCACCATATAGCATATTTTAGGTGTTTACACCTAAAAGTCAAAATATGAAACATCCGGAATCGTGCGAAGGGAAATTCATAGCAAATGTGCATTTTTCTCACAAACTTAAACTCTCAGTTAGCGGTCAAATCTCCCCTGTGCCTCGTGACGAACTCGCTGTCGAACACCTTCTTGGTGGTGCTTTAGCCCGGCATCCTCGTAACATGCCCCAGCCAAAGTATCCTGCCAGCCTTTCCCACCGTCAGGATGCCTGGATTGATTACCCTACAGCTCAGCAAACTCGTGGTTCATCCTTCTCCTCCAAGCTCCATGCTCGAACACACCACCAAAGATAATCCACAGAATGCGTCGCTCAATCACGCCCAGAGGATCCTCCACTCGGATGGTCTAAAACTTATGTCCCTAGAAGACCACCGGGCGAATCAATGTGCAATATATGTCACATTTCGTTAACATTTTTAATTTTCCTGAATCTCAGGCCATCGTGTCGGTCGTAGTATGTACAATTCCTCTGCACAACACCCGCCCTAAGATAGCGGAACTTCTAAATCGGATAAAGCTTACGAAGCAGTAGTTTTGTGGGCCAGATTTTATTCGAAAGGACAAAAAAATGACTGCGTCCATTTTTGTTTTGTTGGACACACGCTTTGGATCTAATGGAGACGCACTGGTGACCACAACACACTGATCGTTAAGTTGTTTGTCTGATATTCGTTTGAATCTCGTAGTACATCATTTTTAATGCCAATAACACCAAAAAGAGCGATGAACATGCTTGAGAATAGAATTTGGTGCATAAATGTTCATTGCCTTAAGCTGTGATTGTGGACTTTTCTAGATCTTTAGATAGATCAAATTGAAGCAGCACAATTAGGTACGAGGTTGCAGCACTGAAAACCTACAAATTAATTACGGTAGAAGGTCAAATCGTACAATCAAAACACAAGAATGCGCAGAATTACCGAAAAAATGAACGTAAAGTCCAATCTGAACAAGCCGCTTCCGTCGAACAGCGAAAACCGCTTCCTATGCAACAGCTGCAGGGCGATGGCTTTCGATCGTTCGAACAGTGCTTGATCGTCAATGAAGTAGTTGGATTTGTACTGCAGAAGCTTGTGCAGCAAAGAGGCGGATTTAAATAGCTGGAAGAGGTTAAGGTACGAAAAAAACATGATTACAGCACTGGAAGAAATGGTATGCTTTGCCCGTAGTTTACCTCACTGTGGGTTGATGCACACACAATTAGCATGTAATAAACGAGCAAGCAAGCAGGAATGCACTCGAACGCATATCGACAGGCCCGTAGTATCAGGTCGAGCATTTGATAGTTCCAAAATAGGAGCTGTAACGTCATCAAGAATAAAAAAAAAACACGTTACGTTAGGATGATCGGAGGCCAGAAAGACAGACGAGTAGTGGACAGACCTTAGTTACAATGAAAAATCCAAACAGTGTGTTGACGAATGTAACCGTCACGATCGCAATGATCTGAGTCGAGTATGCACCGTTGATAAATTCGGCCAGCTTGGCCACGTTCTCGTGTATCACGAACATGTACGTCAGCCGTTCACCGCTGATCAACTCGTGCTCCTGCACGAACGGTCGACGATTGAGAGGATACACCTTATTGGTGGGATTCTTTTCTCCCTTGAGCGTCACACTTGGTGTGGACTGTCTTTGCAAGCTCTCCAGAAACGTATCTAACATCCTTTAAAAAAACGTGAGCTTTTTAAGACGTGTCTGTGTGAAAGGTTCCGTTTGGGACATACCAGTTCAGTTTGGTTAGAATGCACTCCGTGGATTTAACCAACGTTGTGAATTCCAAAATCGTTATATGAAACATCCACAGGGGATACACTATAGTAATGATCGTGAAGTAATAACCATGGCTGTGCGTATGGTAAGAAATCGAAACGTTAGTGGAGTGGAAGGTTAATCGTGTATGTTACATGTAGGCATGTCCACGGACTTACTTATACTGGGCATATGCTTCACAGACCGATAGGATAATCAGCATTCCAATCGAAAAAGGAACCAGGATGGAATACTTTATCGGTATCTGCATGTTGCGGAATTGATAGTAACGATCGTTTATCTTCACATTGCTGCCCTGAATCCCTTCGATGTAGATACACTTCATCTGATCGGTACGCCACAACGATGCGTAACAGATGATTGTGGCCAGCACGCCGGAGTAGATCTGTGTCATGTACGCTATCGAGATGGAGCGGAACAGGGAAGCGATGTAATAAGGTAACAACAACACTAGACTAGTATACTTTACCAAATTTAAAAATGCTTGGACTGTTTGCAGCAAATTCTACTACGAAGGTCAGTTCTACTGCTTTGTACAGTCCAACGAGATAGGCACCGAACAGAATGATACTGTACAGGATTCGTACGATTGAAAGTGAGGGTGTTTTGCCATTGGTTTCTGTTTCGTAGGAATCGTGCAACTGTAGGCCAATGATCTGTATAAAAGAAAAGACAGCAATAAGCATCAACATGGAGTAGGGAAGTGTAAACAACACAATGCACATTTGGTTTAACTATATTCCACACTTATTCATTTACTACAGTACATACTTTAGCCCAGAAGCTTGATTTTGCAGCCGGA
This sequence comes from Anopheles coluzzii, assembly GCF_943734685.1. NCBI lineage: Eukaryota > Metazoa > Arthropoda > Insecta > Diptera > Culicidae > Anopheles > Anopheles coluzzii. Next base: position 85,565,304 of record NC_064670.1, read on the forward strand.
TTTTCCATGTTATGGCTGGTGAACGTTTACACCGCAAGTGATTAGGGTGGTAACGCTTAACCAATGCACACACGGGCGTTCGCATGATGGATGAGGAGAACAATTCTGCTGCAAGATTAATGTTCCCAATACGCATTAGTTAATTGAATCGTGATTAAATTTGCATACATAGAGATACACCGGCGTACATCACTTGCTATGGGGTTGTTATTTTAGTCGCCTAAATGAAGAGGTAACTTGTGGCAGTGAAGCGTGTAGTATACTTGCGAAATCTATAAGGTAATGTAATGTTGAATAATTTCTTCAAATTGGGAAACCCTAGACACATTCATTATTTGTTACACAATCCACGACATAAGACGGCGTTATGTGAAGGTTTAGAATAATTATGGCCGTAGTCAGAAATTTTTTGAGTGTGCGATCTTGTACGGAATGGAATTAGATAGCTTATTCGTAACGTGCTTTTTAAGCAAATCGATTAATCGACTTGATAAACTTGAGTGTTGTGTTTGAGTGTTGTTCCAAACATAAAAATTGTCCTTGATGTTACAAACATGACTTTATGATGATATGATGTGCATTTTACCTTTTATTGCGGTTTAAGAAGCTCATTCTCATCGTAATAAAGCATGGTTCATTTAGAAATAGGGCTCTTTGTTTGAATTATAGTGCTGCCCCTTAAGGACAAAAATGGAATTTTCGGACAGCGTTTTGTTGAAAGCAGAAAACACTACACTTTTTCAAATTTGCATGCAATTTAGTGCAATTTCTGCTCCAAGATATTCGACATGCAAGACGAGAAGCGTAATATGATTGTGCACAACTATCTGCTTTATCCATTAGTGTCATCTCGGGAGCTGGCAAAACGGTTAAGTTTGCCTAAGTGGACTGTTGCACTGAATGAAAAGTACAAGGAGACACTGCCCGACGACTGCCCGCAAGCAAGGAATCTACTCATGTGGCAAAAAGACCACCGCGTTTGTGACGAATAAGAACATGGATTCGGTTTTGTATAAGAAAAAGTGCCTTAAGAAACCAATTTTGCCATTTATTAGGTTTGGTTAAGTCATGTTTTTGGCCTGACCTAGTAAGATATTATAGCTAAGTATCCAGGTCGTGCTACAATAGTACAATACAATAAAGTGTTCATATAAAAACCTGAATCCACCAAATTGCCCCCAGTTTCGCCCAGTAGAGCGATATTGAACAATAATGAATCAAAAATTAAATAAAAAGGGAGCAGAAACTAAGGATATTATATAAATGTAGAATTGATGGAATTTACTGGCCAGAACAGAGACTGAAGCAGCTGTGCGCCAGTGAATAGACCGCTATCAACAGAAAAGTTGGAGAATTTCTTAGAAGAAGTGAAGAATTTTTTTCATATTTTTTTAAATACATTATAACAAAATCTATGATTCATTCAAAGAAAGTTTTTTAATTGGATGAATGGTATAAAACATACACGCAATGCTAAGTGCCCCAGTTCTGAATGAATTAAGCCTTAGTAGAGAAAATATCCACGACTGATCTTGCGGAAGGCTGCCGCGTACATCATTAGACTTCTAGACCGTCCCGCGTAAACAAGCAAACATGTTTTTCAGTGTTTTATACGAATTGTTTGTTTCTCGCAGTGTTTATTGAATAATTACCAGGATTATGTTTTGCATTGCTCTTACTGTAACAATTCCGACATATATATTTTGCATAGTAATATTGTCCTGCAAATTGCAAAAATTAAATAATGTTTTGGATACAATTAAAAAACACAAGTTGTACTATGATCGAATGTGCACTGGACACGGCGGCCTTCAAACACCATTTGAAGAAGGTCAGCGTTTTGGCAGAGATAGGCCGCACTGAAGCGAAAACTTTGCAGAGCGTACTGATTTGAGCCTGCGATTAATCGTCCAAGCGACCATGGAAGTCCATTAGAGGTGTCCCTTGCTAGAAGTGTTGAAGCAAAGAGTTTTTACCTTCAGGCAGGGGGACTACTTTGCATGCTCTTGATTTGAGATGATGAATAAGCTGTTGGAAGGGTATTGTACTATCCTGAGACAGTTCGACCGAATTTGACCTACCAATATCGGGGTGGTGGTTTTTTTTAATGCTCATCGGTGTTGTTGTGGGTTGCCTACATTTAGCTCCAGATTGTGTGTTTGAAAGTTAATGATTTGTTGCGTTTATCTTTTGTTGTCAAGAACTCAGGGTCTTGATGCAAATGTTCCTGTGTTTTGGATTGATCTACGCGATCATGCCTGTCTATTCTAGACTTTCGAGACTTATTAGCAAGTACAACGCAGCAGCATAGTCATTCCTTGCCACGGAGAAACGCGATATATGTGAGGCATGAACCCAACCGGGCATGTTGTTAAGTCGCGCGAGCTGTCTACTGTACCACCGGATAGCGCAAATTCAAAATCTTGAAAACCATGAATCTCTGGAGATTTAGGATTAATGAAACTTTAGAGATTCAAATCACTCATCGCTGCAGATTAATATGAATGAATCTCAACAAAAGATTCATGAAACACAACACTAGTAGAACTGTTCCTGCTTTGGGGTACGATGTATAAACTGTTCCAACTATTAAGCGTTTGTCTATCTTTGCCTACGCTCTTCATGTGTTGGGTAAAGTGAATTAACCATGTATATTGTATGTTCCGCTCTTCATGTGTTAGGTAAAGTGAATTAACCATGTATATTGTATGTTCCGAGTTTCTCTTAGTTCTAGCATGTGCTGTGTATTCTGTTTAGCAGACATGCTACAAGGTTTAACCGAAAACTCATTAATATTATTTCTCCCTTTGTGGCCTTTGTTAATTGATTTAAATACTCACAATCCTAAACAGGTGTATGAGTATACACTTGGCCATTTTGAAATTTAAAAAAAAATACATAAAGCATTTTAACTGCTTGCCAACAGATTACAAAAGGATTTTAAATGTTTAAATGTGCCACAGCAACTGTTGTCTACAAGTTGGGGTGGACAACAAATTGATCCCACTTCAAAGTATGACCCAAGTGTCTGCAATACAAAATTTATCACTACTTCCTTTTGACTCTTATTCGTACGACTTTTACAGTACTCTTATTGACCAAAACAGTATTATGTATAATTATAATGAGTGTCTGGATATTCCTATTTTGTTACGACTGCTCTAAACACGTCTTAAAATAGATGTTTAAAAAAAACAAAAACAAAAAACAATAAAAATCTGTATAAAGCATTTGATGTGTTTTATGAACTTATTACGCAACTTCTGTCTGCCAGTCAGTCGTATACGATCAGTGAGCCAGCTTGTAGCAGACAATATTATGAAAATTATTATTTATTCATGCAGACAAAACTGTCAGGCCCGATTCAATTCCCATGATACGTAAAAATCATGCATTTTGGAATACCAAATAGGTCATAAGAAAAAGTAGCTCTAATAATCATAGTATATTTATACGCTGTACAATATACAACATACTTTAAAGGAAAATCAGTTAAGCTGCCTTAATTCATAGTAAATCATCAGAATTAGATCATAACTTTGTATTATTTTCAATCCTGTCTAAGATCGTTTATTAAACTGACTTTATCAAACAAACTGGAGAGTCAGTGTTGGAGAAGTGAACTAAAGAGGCTGCAGAGCATGAATAGTAACTGAAGCACGCTTCTCGAAGTTCCAATTGGCTGTTCTTAATATAATCGCGTAAACGGAATAGTGCACTTTACAAAAAGTGTAAAATTCATTTAAATTTAATCGCTTACTTGTGATAGAATGATCGGTTTTTAAATATGTTTTAAATGGTTTTGCTTTAAGACATATGCCTTAGATCTCGAATTGTTTTCTCGGAAGTTTATGTCACTGTTGATGTCTCTGCGAATACCCGAAGCGCTACTTCTCAACACATTTGTACGGCATTTTCCAACGTGTTGAAACATCGACAGCTATATGTAGATCAGTATCTTAAATTTAAAAAAAAGTATCACTTGAATAGCGGCATATTCAAATTCCGTTTCCGAGTTAAGTAGGTTTCAACCATCGCCCATATAGAGCCATATAAAGAAATGAATCATAAAAAAACCTCGTCCCACAAAAAAAAACCCCGAAATAAAGTTTCCGTCGTGGTTCAATCACCCGGGCCAATCGGAAAGAGATTTCGGTCAAAACACTGCCTGCAAACAGGAGCAGGGGAAGAGTTCAAGAGCAATTCTTCCGGCGGGCAGTTAACTCACTCTTTTGTTTTTTCCCATGGCTTCTCAATTTTCTCAAGCGCCTTCAAAGCAATCTTTAGCTCTCTTTAAGCAGAACGGTTAAGCAAATTAGCACTGTAAACATTTGCGATGAACTCCGCACAACGAGCCGGTTAGTGTGCCAATGTCTCGAGAAGCGCTCAGAAGCTCTGCATTTCCGTTAATGATTTTGGTTTTAGGCAAGCGGACACTTAAACTCCTTCGTGAAAGAGAGAGCGGGAAAGAGAAGCGCGCAACGATAAGATTACGAACCACGTATTACGGTTAAGTGTCCTCTCGCGTGTCAGCGAGTGCCAGCTGAAGGCGAAAGAAATTGGCAGACTTCCTTCCCTCACGGCACACCGGCAGCACCCGGTTGCCATCGTTCAAAAGCATGACCAAACCCATTCTGACGCTGATCGCTCTTCTTCTCTCCCTGCGCACGTTCGTTCGTTCATATGGGCAAAATGTGCTGCCAATTGGTCGTGGACTCCGGGAGAGCTCCGAAGATACTGGCGCACCCGCTAGGCGAACGTGTGGTGTGGAGAAAGCTAGCACTGATCTGCTTGCGCATTAGTAAAAGCGTCAGCAACCCATTCGCCTTTTATAGCGGAGCCACTGCTGCCGGGCGGTGGGAATTGATCGAAACGATTCATGCATAAATAACCGAACCAACACGACCGATCGACCGAACACCGACCCCATCATCCAAACCCCCAAACCAACTGCATGCGTGTGCGTGTGTGTGTGTGGGTTTGGGTGTGAGCCACACAGGTGGCTTCCGTCGCGAGCATAACGCGCCGGCGGTTGGACGATCTTTTCTAGAGCACCTGACTACTTTCTCATCGCGGAATAGAAAGTAGCTTGTGCTGCTGCTGCTGGTGCTGCTCTCAATAGCCCAGGGAGAACGGACCACCTGCGTTCCACCGCGCCCGGGATGAGATGTGCTGGGGAGAAGATCTCTCTTAGAAACGAAAACTCACCGGCACCGCGTGCCACGAACAAATCGCGCACTGCTGCTGCTCCCCGTATCATGGAGGCGCTACACTACGCGTGGCCCCCAGGTACTGAGCCCAACATGCTGGACATGCGAGAGACTCCACCACGGGGCGAGAGGCACGGGCCCGTTCTCTCCGTTCCAAAGAGCATAATGCGTGAGCGCACACATCTTAATCGGCACACATCCCAAAGAATCGGTCGGTCATTCGAGAGCCCGCAGCCCGCGCAAGATCCGCACCGTTTCAAGTTCAATGTCAGTAGCGTCGTGAGAGGTGATCGAGACACAGTGGGTTGATTGGTTTGGTCCGCGTACTTTAGTAAGTGCATCCCGATACTTCAGCTTTCAGCCAGGGGTTTTTGGCGTACAGTCGACAGTCAAGTGGCTTCAGTGATCGCACGCCCTCATTAATTAGCCCTGCCGGTAGATCGAAAGATCGCTCACCAAAAAGCAGAATTCAATCATAAGAATCGATCGATCGTGTGGTGATCGTGCTGCTCAAAGATAGCCGTGAGTGGGGCTGGATAAAGAAGCTGCGGAATTAGACGCAGGTGGACCTCTGTTTCGTTATTTTTGGCCCATTTGCTTCGGAGCCCCAGCCAGGTAGTCCCCGGTCAATCGAACGGTTTTGTGTGCGCCCGCTCGCGCGAAGGCAGTTTTCTGATCTGTCAACTTCATTTAATATTCAAAGAAGCCCATAACGGGACGTGAAGAATGTATGTATTCGTGCGCGTTTGTGTGTAAAAGTGTGCCAAAGAAATCGCCGTTTGCGCCGACTCGGAACTGCATCGCGGCTGTGTGGCGTTTTGTCCCCTGGATGTGACCACGCGTTTGACCAAAGATTAAGCTCCCCACGGAGATGGTAGAATCACATCATTCGCTTCTTTCTGTCGCAGCTCGCTACCAGGCGCTGTTTGCAGCCACCGTCACGGCAATGTCTTAAACCGCGACCCGCAAACCATCCCGGACGGGACGGGACGGTTTGCGTTTAACGGTTTTTTGTTGTTGCTGCTGCTGCTGCTGCTGTTCCTTCTCACCACCGTTCTGCTCGTGCCGCATTTATCTGCTCAAAAATCAGCCCTCGGCGGCAATTGCACACGATGGCAGCATTATTTTACCGTTGCGAATGATCGTCTCCTTTTTTTTGTTCGTTTTGCTTCCCCAACTATTTGTTAATCGTTCCTTTCCTCCGTTCGGGTCGATCCGGATTCTGCTATATTACGCGCGTGATTTAGCTTGCGAGCGGGCGAATAAAAGGGTGAAGAAATGGGGAGGGGGGAGGAGGTCGATAATAGGGTAGCCTGTTAGAAAATTAATGTAATTAAATCTTAAATATTCTTTCCAGGGAGGTGGCGAGCGTGAGGGTGTGAAACTACGTCCCGTACGTGACGGTGGCCGGCGAAGAAAACAAACACCAAGACACGCACTGCGCTGAATGCAAGGTAAAGAGAAAGCTGAGTGTCTGAGAAAAAGGGGATTCTCTTGTACTACACACATCAAGCATAATCTTCACCCCAGTTTGTGTATGTTGTTGTTTTTTTTGTCTTATTTTCTCTGCATTCTCAGCTTTCTTTTGAAGTGTTTGTTTCGCCAATCGCAGTCGATCGCAGGTGGCACACTATACGCGCACACGGTTTGGCTTCTTGCAAGCTTCAAATGGGGAGCTTCGGAGCTTTGCTGCTTACTTTGACACTGATCATCGGCCCGTTGGCGCACGGTGCCAAGCTGGGCAATGGAGTGTGCAAAAATTGCAAAAATAAGTAAGTCTTTAGACAGTCTTCCCCAAACAATATCGTTGTCTCCTTACGAATAAATTTTGTTCGATTATGTCCGGCTGTTGTTCTATAGAAATGCCGCTGCCAACAGCCAACGGTTAATAGCGAGCCCAATTAATCTGCTCAATCCCGACCGGTACGAGTTCTTCACGCTGGACGATAAGGGCAAGGTGGTGAAGCGCATTATGACGTTCAAGGAGATACAGAGCATCGTGGCCGGCAGCGACATTACCGAGCTGAAGCTGTTTGCCAACAAAAACAACAACGATCGCATCGTATCGAGCGTTGTCTCGAACGTTAGAAACGTTCTGAACAATGAGCTGAATCTGTTGAACGGGCATGATGCGATCGACACAGCCGAACAGCAGCAGCTACCCATCTCGGACGTGATCAATTCACCGCACGATCCCCCCGGTGGTACCTCCACCATGTACGATGTGTTGCACAAGCTGGGTGAAAATTTGGTAACGTTTAAGCCGGAAAGGACCACGACAGCACGCCCATCGGTGACTCCGGAGCGTACAACGACGACCACAACGACTACAACGACCACAACGACCACTACTCCTCCACTGGAAGATCTAACTACACGCTGGATTTTAAGAACGACACCTAAACCGTTCACTACCACGGCACAGCAGGTAACTGAACGAGCAACGTACTCGACAACGGCAAGACCGAGGATAAGCTCAACGGAACGTACCACCACGGCACGGTCCACCGTTCGTCCCGTGGAGACGACAACGAAACAGAGAACTACCACCACTGTACGAGTCACGGAACGACCCACGACCACCGAAAGACCGAGTGTGAGATCTACGGAAAAACCAGCCGTTTTCAAGACGACTTCCCTGCCATCCACGACAGTACCAACCACACGCAGAACTACAACGGAACGGCCAACGACGACTACGACGACTACGACGACCACGACGGCAGCCACCACGACCACCACGGCAGCCACCACGACCACCACGGCGACAACTACGACTACTGCGAAACCGATAAAACAATCGACTGTTGGTCGTCCGTCCACGACCACCACCACCTCTAACCCTACTACGGAAGCGTTAATGCTAAAGTGGTCTGCCTCATCGCTAGCCTCCGTACGATCGACAGAAACACCCGCACTGAAACCGTCTACAACGGCGACAACCACAACGGAACCACCGCCAATGTTGAAACAGGCACACCCATCAACGGTTACAGTCCGTTCCACCGATGCACCGACGCCCAGGACATCTACGGCTCAATCCACGACTGAGTCATCGAGCACGAAAATGACATTACCCGCCTTGGCAGAGCAGCCGGTGGTGGTAAAGATTTCAGCTACAGTTATGAAACCAACGGAACAATCGGTCGAACACTCCTCCCACCGATCGGAAGAGGTATCGGAAAGCACCAACTTTGTAGAGTATTCGACCGAACAATCGTCGGAAAAGTGGGACGATAGTAGTAGTGGCTCGAGTAGTGAAACAACTACCTACACTACCTCGGAGGAAACATCATCGGAAGCTTCGACGGAGCTTTTAATGAACAAACTGAACGAAATAGTACAACAGCCACTGACAGTAGAACCGGTAACGATGAATGTATCAGATAGTACTACCCCCGACTCCACGGTTAGTGCAAATCGTGTAGTAACATCGGAAGCTACGGAGCCTACCTTAAAAGATACAGTAACGGAGGAGGATGATCGTGAGTCTTTGGCGGATTTGGACACAAGCGATGATGAGTATAATTCCACCGACGAAGAGCTTGCGACTACCAGTGGATTTATCACGTGGTTTACGGATCCTATTAGCTCGCCGTCAAAGCAACAGATCGATGCAATCTTCAAGGAAACGAACGCGGCGTACGATGATGAATCGAAACCTGCGATCACGGGAAGCACATTGGTGGATGATACCCTTCCTACCACCACCGTCACCTCAGTCGAGATGGATAGCTCAACGGCACAAGATTCTGCCAGCAACAGTGACGAACAGTCTGATGAGGTGCAGCTCACTTCTCTAAATTTGGACAACGAAGAAACGACAACAGCAGCAGCAGCAGCAGTAGCAACAGCAGCCGAAGCATCAGATGACGATGACGATTCCTACTTCTTCCAAACCGAATCGGAGCAAACCGCGCTGCAAGACACCTCCACCATACCATCCGATGCGCAGCACGCTATACATAAGATTATCGAGTCACTCCAATCGATTAACGATGATTCGACCAGTATTGAGACGGAGGAAGCGGACTCACAGGAAGCTCCCTACACGGAGGACATTCCCGGAATGAGCTACGACACGGATGCGCAGAGTTCAATCAACGCCATTATTCAATCGCTCGGCCAAGGTGCGCTCGGTGGTAGCGAGAGTGGCATCTTTTCCATTGCCACCACAACCGATATGATCACCACCTCGGGAGAGGCCGAACCGACGACAACGGTTAGTGAAGCTACTGTCAAAAACAACTCTCCCACCAAAGCATCCATTTCTACCACGGAAAAGATCTCGGTACCGAGCTCTACACCCTTGAGTAGTTCCAGTTCGTCGGTACCCGATGTGGCAAAAACACCTAAACCTGATGTGGTGGAATCCACTGAAACGGAGCCTGAAACGGGAAGCTTCAACTACAACACCAACATAATGGACACGATCGAGAAGTTTTTAAGCAGCTTTGCAAGCCTTCCGAAGGAAAGCAGCTATGCGGCGAACCTTACCGAGATGAACATACTTAGCGACTATCCTGCCGAAATCAACATGACCGACTACGTCGATCGTACGGCAACGGTAGCGTCGGTGTTGAAATTCCCCCACACCGCTAGCCAGGAAGTGGCCGCTGACCGAACGGAAGATGAAACTGACAAGAGGGAAGATGAGTCATCGTTGGAAGATGCACCGGCAACCATCGAGCCGGAAATGATCCTGCCCGATCAACCCATCCTAAGCGAAACGGTCGCTTCCTTTATGAAGCTGGGCGAAATGCTAACCATGGGCACACGGGTAAGCTCCACGGACGAGAACCCCACGCCCGTGCAACAGCTGGAAGTGAAGGCAGCGATCGACGAGGAGGAAACGGAGCTGTTGCGCTTCCTCTCCATCTGCAGTACGCTCGGTACGACCGTGTACAACTACCTGCTAACGGACGACCCAACATCCAACGAGGGGCGATCGATGATGGCTGGACAAAGTTTGGTGTATTCTCCATTTGCCACGCTAACTACGCTCTCGATGCTATTCCTCGGAACACGTGGCACCACAGCAGAACGCATCAACGGTGTAATTGGGCTGGACGAGATGACTTCCTTTAATCCGCATCTGTTCTTCAAATCGGTCGCCGAAGATTTGAAGCCAAAATACAGGCGCACGACTGCACGCGCGGTTGACCAGGAAGGATCGAGCTTCTCCCGGACGTTGCTAAGCGACGAATCGCGCGGAGGGTTGCAGCGATTCTTCAAAGCACGCGTACAGGAAATTTACTCCGCAGTGGCAGAAACGGTTGATTTCCGGCAGAAGGATATGCTGCTCCGGCACATGAGTGGAGATTTTCCGCGAGACTATGTGGACACGCTGAAACAGCTGCGCTCACCGTTGCTGTCCATCAGCAGGAATCGCTATCGCGTAAGTATTGGGATCAGACTAGTGAAAAGTTTTCGGCGGAATCGATTCTGGCTAGCTCCGAAGTTTTCTGGAATCGATTCCAAATACTAGGTCCGGAATCAGTTTCCCGAATCGGCTTCGAAATCAGAATCGGTTCCGGATTCGGACACGGGTCCGGAATTGTAATCGGGTCCGGAATCATAAGCGGGCCCGAAATCGGAATTGGCTGAGAAATCAGAATCGGCATCTCCATTAGAATTGGCGTTTGGGTCCAATGCTATGTATTGATAACCGCAAAGAAACCAAATTTACTTGTAAACGATCCATTCTCATCGAGATTCCCGGACTGATTTCGCTTCTGAAACTTCTTATTTCAATTCAAGAACTAATTCTCATTCCGGAGCTAATTCTAATTCTGGACTCAAATCTGATTCCGCTTTCGAAACATATTGTGATTCCCTGATCGATTCCGACCCCGGAGTCGATTCTAATACCGGAGCCAATTCCTATTCCGGAATCGATTCCGGATTAGGAGTCGACTCCGGAATCGGCTCCAGAATTGATTCCGAAGACGGATTCGGAATCGGGCAAGTCCGATTTCTAGCTCCCATCACTAGATCAGACGTCCAATCACCTCTTAGTCATAACGTTTAACACATATCGAAAATTAATTTGCTCATATTATCGCTCATTGTAGCATGAATGTAACAGTGCCGCTACGACCTACGGTACGATGCAGTTCGCACAGGGTGTTAAACGTTCCGGTGGTAGCCAAAGCCCTGCATCATCCTCCGTTGCACTGCCAAGCGTATCATTCCGCTCCGGCTTTTCGACCGGTTTTTCCAAGGCTCTCGATGCAACCATCCTTGCACTGCCCGGCTCCACCAGCAACGTGTCGGTGTTTTTCCTCAAACCTTCCCCCGACTCGGATGTATCCACTCTCGAGACACACCTCCGGAACCAGAGCATATCGAGCGTGCTGAAGCTGTTCCCCGACGAAACGGTTCGAAGCGCGTACACCGAGGTACAGCTGCCCTACTTCACACAAACCACCATCTACAACATGACCCAAAGCATTCGACGGCTGGGCCTGCAGAATCTGTTCGAGCCGAATGTGGCCAACTTTAACGGGCTGCAAGATTCGTCCACCTCCAACCTCTATCTGTCGGAAATCTTGCAGACGGATTCGTTTGCCATGTGCGGTGGTGGTGAGCTGGGAGCAGCGAGGAATTTGCCGTTCCGTAGTTTCTCCACCAATCTGGTCAAGCACAGTGTGCTAGCGACGGATTTGGCTGATGGTAGCAGCAGCAGTAGTAAACTGATGCGTCGCAATCGTCGAAAGCTTGCGTATCGAAACCGTTCCGCTTTCGATGCGCAACAGGTACAGGATAGCAAGCTGGTGTTTGATACACCGTTTCTGTACTTGGTAAGACACAATCCGACGGGAATGGTCCTTTACATGGGACGTTTTGTAGGTTAATATGTTTAAATTAAATAATAATAATTAAGTAATAAAATACGTTTTAAGATCTAATGAAATCACCAGTGGCAGATGCTTTTTTTCTAAGTAGTATCACAAATCCATGGAAAATAGATAACAAATCGTTTTGATGGAATACTTACTTACGTTATTAACCGCTACATCTGCGACAGTCTTGATCTGCTGGAAAACTCGTAGCCCAGACAATTTGTATTTCAATCTCTTCTTTCAGAATTTTATTAAAAAAAACTGGAATTGGTTAATTGACCAGTATCGTAGCGGGTCCGAGTAGGTACTGTTTCGTTTCCTGGATCGGTACAGGTTAGTGATCCATTCCATCACTAAGACAACTCCAGGTTCTTTTTATTTGACGTAACGACTTACGTGGTCATTCCATGCCGGCTTATACAGGCTTTCGGGAATTATTTAGTACCACGTAGCGGGATAGACAGTCCGTACTACGGGGAAATGGTTCATGTGAGACTTAAATCCATGACAAGTCCAGGCACAGTGATTGAGAATTGATTAAAAGGCCGATAATAATTCAGAATCTGTTCCAGGCATAGACCGTTGGGAATCAGTTCCATGATGAGAATAGGATCAGGATTAGAGATGGGTTTTCCGGATCGTACCCACGGTTCCGCTCCGGTTTTGGCATGGTTGTTTCAGATTTCGACACCAGAGAAATGGAATCATACGAAAACTTCCGGATCGCACCCACGGTACCTCTTCTGTTCTGGCTAAACCGAAATGGGTTATTCCGGATGTATCCGGGTGGTTCCTGCGTGTCTGATTGAACCTACCCTTCGGAACTGATTCCGAAATTTGTTGAAACCATCCAGATCTGTTTTTTTTTTGTAAATTTTCCACAAATCTAGTCACGATATGTTCCAGGATATGTATGGGTTTAAGATATGCTTCAAAATCTGTATGGCTTTGCGATTAGTATCAGGACTGATATGGGTTCAATATAAGTACCAAAACCGGAATGGGCTCAGGATTACTTCCAAGGCCGATATCAATTCAGGATAAATGACCAGACCACGATGTGTCACGTTCATTGTTACAGTTTCTGATCCAGAACCACTTTAGGTTCAGTATCCATTTCAGGAACGGTAAGGGATCAGAACCAGTTCCGGGACAGGTATGGGATCAGGACCAGTTCCGGGTTAGGACTTGGACCGATATGATTTCAACGCTGGATGTGTTTGAGATTTGTTCCAGAACCGCTTAGAATTTTGTAAAAAAAATCCAATATCGGCATAGAACTAACGAGTCTTCTAGCGGCCACTATTGAATCCGCTACTAGTATATAATACTTTTTATTATATAAAAACTCTTGCCAGTCCAATTTGAAAAATTTATATTTCTGACTATTTCTGACCTCATTTCTGGTTTATTCAGACCAGGCTCTTAGTAGGCCGTGTGTTTGACACCTCTGGTCTAGCACCATCGTCTGCGCCAGTAGTATCAGGTAGCTATAATCATTGAATTCCATGGCCCTTTTATATCTATGTGGATGGCGTAAAAGGGTTTAATAGTTTCGGTCAGTTCTGGAACCATTCCAATGGCATGGTCTACCCAAGCGCCACAGATTAAGCTTAAACGACTGGAAAATTTAATATCCATATAAAAAATGAAAGCTCCACAGCTTCATTGGTTTGATCAATAGATGGCGTATTAAAACTGATTATTATATTGCTATCCTTTTCTTGCAATGTGTTTCGACAAGTTTTATCTTATCATGCCTATATAGCCTTCTAACTTTCTGAGCAAAAATCTATATAAATGGTCGTGTGGTCAGATACGTGGGTATCAACACCAACGACCATTACTCAAATCTCACTTGCTTCAGTGCTGGTGGTTTCCATTGGAGTTTAGTATTTAAATAATTGTATCGCCGTTCTAGTTCTAGCGATGCATAACTTCAATGCGAAACCATACAACAGTACAGAGGAAATGAGAAAGCTCTCCTCCAAGCGATGAAGCACAACTGGTTGGGGTATCCCACCAACAGAGAGCGCCACCATCTTTTTCGCTATTTTTAGAATGCATGAGTCGTTTGCCGTCTGCTAAACGAAGTCTTTCTATATTCCGTTTAGGTAGAGAACTTGAGTCGTTTAGAAGCCGTTTAGTGGTCGTTTAGTGGATTTGTGGCACTTGGGCGGGCTCAAGAAATGTGTTGCCATCCCTAGAATTTCATGTGAGCGCCGTATGTTCCCGCTACGAACGGATTAAATAATACCAGCCATACTCTTTTAATCACAAAAAACATCATTCTTCCATACAAATTGTATGGCCTACCCGGGTAGGCGGTTGTACGATTACGTAATGTTTTTTGGTTGTACACAAGACGGTTAAATGGTTGCGTTCTTAACAGTGCTCCTGCCGAAATCTGCCAATATAATCTGGTCACACTGGCCCGCAGGGCAAAAGCTCGCTCGAAAGGTCAACAACCGTCGCAAAACGTCAAAAACGACCGTCGCCAGCGCCTCGAAATCGTTACGAGTTTCGCTCGCTGGCGACGCCGGTTTTGACGTTTTGAGACGGTTTTGCGACGGTGGCCGCCAAAAGCTCGCCTTGCCCTGTGGGCAAAGTGACCAGAAATACCGATTATATATACATTGGGTTTGAAGGAAAAAATCTCAATTTTTTGTAATCATTGAACGATGAAACTCAGCCAAACAATCAAATCAATCTAAATAATCCAGTGAAAATCAAATTACAGCACGTACGATAAAATCGTATCCAATGGAGCACTGCAGTGGCCCTAAGCGGTCGCGTGGAGCCCCAATAAAAAGAACTTGTCACCACTGAGAAAAAAGAATGAGCATCTTAGTTACTCTTTGGTTTAGAATTCCTAGTACCATTTTCAGATCAACATTTCAGAAAGACCTTCATTTGTGTAACCGCTGAACCAAATCTAATCCATATCCTAAGTAAAGGATGCATATTCTTTAGAAATGGAACTTTAATTTTGCGCATTAGTACCCCCCCCCCCCCCCCCCCCCCCCATCACGCTTAACACTTCTTTCAGTTTCACTTCTTTCAACTCGAGTTAAGTTTCGAGTTTTAACCTATCGAAAACTACCGATAAAATTTTGATGCGCCTACCGAAAACCGCCAAAATAATCTGGCCACACTGGTGCCGGGTCGAAGCAACCAAAACAAAGCAAAATGCCGAACGACGCGGAAACGCAGCGATTGTTAGATAAAGTTTTTCCCGTTTTCAAGAATGAAGTAAGCGTTTTATTCTTCTCACTGTAAAGAGAGCCATCGATATCAGATCAACATTCATGATTTACCCTTACAGCTTAAAGCAGAACCCATTACCGTGGAGGAATTGGAGCAGCTGCATCAGCGCCTGAAAACCAACGAACTGCTGACGGAGGTGTACGAATCGTTCTTCGCAAAGATCGAAAACATTCTGCAGCATGTTGTGGTGCCCCAGTTCTGGTCACGCTTCAGAGCCAAGCTGCCCCAAAAGCCATCCCGTGATAGCTTCATCCAGTATCAGCATGCGGTTAAAGAGCTGTACGACCGGTTTGCTTTTTTCCGGCGCCAGTTAAAGCGACTGGAAACGGTTTGCCCGGCAAAGGATGTTCCGTTCGTGCACCGGAAGCTACCGAACGAAGTGGTTGTGTTTTGTAGCCACTTTCACACTACGCTGCACGCGCAGCTTCCAGACGACTTTAACGAGCTGGTGTACCGGTTCTACTTCGTCGCATTCCGTGTGTTCATCTACAGCCACTCGGATGGGGAAGAGTATATGGATGTGGCAGAAAGCAATCGCTGCATCGCGTGCGACATGACCGCCGGAGACTGCCAGTGCCAGGCGATCGCGGATGCGTTCACCAGCACGAACCGATATCTGTCGATGATGGGAATTTTGGAGGAAATAGCAGGCTACACGCTGAATCTGCTGATACAGGAGCGGATCGATGCGAAGGTGGACGAAACGAAGGAAAACTATGCGACCTCGCACGTGGAAAGTCTGGAACAGTGGCTCAACACGGTAGTAATGGAGTGGTTGACCCGCATCTACAACAAAGGTTCGCTCCAGATCCATCCGCATCATACGGCTCTGCAGCGCCACATCGCCCAGATGCAGAGCAAGCTACTGTTCTACATGTACGACAAGTACGCAAACACGATCGTCGATCAGTTCTTTCAGATTATCATCAACTTCCCGATGTCCCAGTCGGCGGTCGATGATCTGAAGCTGTGTCTGAGTAAGATCAATCTGAAGCGCTGCTTCGTGACTACGGTACGTGATATGCTGCGGGAGCGATTGCTTCACCCGGGTGTCGATACGCCGGACATACTGACGGGGTACGTGGCAGCGCTGAAGACGTTAGCCCACTTTGACTCCAGCACCGTGCTGCTACGATCGATCACGCGACCGATCAAGGAGTATCTGCGCAATCGAACCGAAACGGTACGCTGTGTCGTCACGAGCTTCACTGGCGACGGCACTTCCGATCTGGCCGAGGAGCTTGCAAAGGGAGAAACGGAGCCAATCTTCAAAACGTCCAGCAGTGACAAACTGGACGATCCCGATTGGAAAAACTGGCAGCCAGATCCGGTAAACATGGCACCGGCCGCACTGAAATTTATCGCTTCCAACAAGCGAGCGGACATCATCTCCATGGTGGTCGACATCTACGGGAGCAAGGAAATCTTCGTCAACGAGTATCGCAACTTGCTGGCGGAACGGTTGCTGTCGCAGGCGGAATGTAGCGTAGAGAGGGAGGTGAAGCATCTGGAGCTGCTCAAATCACGGTTCGGCGAGAGTTTGCTGCACAGCTGCGACGTCATGCTTAAGGACATTACCGAATCGAAACGGATCAATGCACACATTCTGTCACCCGACTCCGGTACCGCCGAGGAGCTATCGGGCCAGGTGTCCGCACTGATCGTTTCGTCGCAGTTTTGGCCTACGTTCCGGAAGGAAACCATGGAACTGCCGACCTCGATTAAGGAAATGTTTGAAAAGTACACGAAAGCCTATGAATCGTACAAAGTGAACCGCACGCTGCAATGGACACCGTTGAACGGGAAGGTCACGATAGAGCTGGAGCACAACGGGAAGGTTCAGGAGATGCAGGTGACACCCGCCCAAGCTGCAATAGCTATTCATTTTAGCGAACAGCGTAAGTACCATCATCTGGCTACAAATCATATCACCACCTGGACAGGTTTTTAACAGAGCTTCTATCGTTTTTTTCATTTACTCTCGATCGTTTAGCGCAATGGGAATTGGATTGCTTGAGCCAGAAGATGAACATGCCACCGATCGTACTGCGGAAGCGCATCGTGTTCTGGCAATCGCAGGGTCTGATACGCGAAACGAAGGAAAACCTGTTCGTGCTGATCGACAAAAGCACGGAAAGCGACGTTAGTGCCGACGCGATGCAAGCCCAACCGAACGACGTGTGCGAGGAAGAGGAGGCGGAGAGCGCGATGGAATCGGCCAGCGATCAGCGCGAGGAAGAGCTGCAGGTGTTCTGGTCGTACATCGAGGCCATGCTGACCAACCTGGACTCGTTGCCGCTCGACCGCATACACCAGATGCTGAAAATGTTTGCGTCCCAGGTGGACTTTACGCAGGACGAGCTGAAGCACATCCTTCAGCGCAAGGTTCGCGAACACAAGCTCGTTTACGCCGGCGGAGTCTATCAGCTGCCCAAGTCGTAGTCGAACTGACCGTTTACACAATTTATTGTTTATCACAGAAACCGGTCAATATAGTCAGGATCTAAGCCTTCGAACGAGATTTTGTTTTTCACTGCTCCGAGCGGCACGCCAAGCTGGAGCATTTTAAAGTACAGATCGTACTTAGGGTCTCTCTCTACGGCAGGCGGATTGAGCGTAGAGATTTCGGGTTGGGATTGCAACTCTGCAGCTGAAACAGGTTCCCCGTCGGAGCTTCCCAACGCAGTTGGTTGGCTATCGCTGGGTTTCATCTCCGCACTCGCCGGAGGGCCATCGTTGTGCTGTTTCAGAACATCTATCGACGCTAGTTTGGCTTCTACTATCAGTAGCGACGCTTCCAGGTTTTGTATTTTTTGCTCGTAGGTCACAAATTTGCTCTCACAGTCGGAGGCAAACTTGTTCAGGAACGTCACAGTGCTAACGATAAAGTGATTGATGAATGCAACCATTCGTTTTTGATTGGTGGGAGGCAGCTGCAAATGAAGAGTTGATATTAGCATCGAGGCTTGAACGTAGCCAAACAAAGTTTCTACTTCGTGTTTCTGCACTGTTAACGAATCCATTGTTGCAGTGTGTCCGGTGAAAAATGCGTTGGTTTACGATTCAGTCTTCGGCGAACTTAGGAACAATGCAAATTGCATTGCAATGCAGGCCTTAGCAGAGATTTCGTTTGTAAACAAGCCAAATTTTCTGAAACACCTAATTCTGTCAAACTCAGATGTCAAGAGTGATATGAGGGTAAGGTCGCTGCCAGATACACCGAAAAACCACTATAACGATCGAATATAACGCATTGTAACGCTTTTTCGGTCGACAGATAACGGTTCACCCATCGGTGAGGGAAATCCTAACGAAATTGCTGTTAGCATGCTTCTGCTGAGCCACACATAAATTTAACATGGATTTTTCTTAAGTTTTAAGCTAAGTTTTCCAACAATTCTTCAACATCAAAATTGAAAGAAATAAAACTCAGTTTTTCTTTGTTTACAATAATAAGCGTTATTTTTCGGTTGTCAGCATTTATCGTCACGATAATTTTTCTGTGTCTGGTAACGGCCTAAGGCTGGAGGCAACGCTTTATTGCAAGCGATTTTATCGAATGTCAAGTTTTCATAAATGATTTGACAGATAACGTTGGACGTGCAATTTCGTCGTACAACAGAAACCATTTTTTATTTTATTTTGTCGGATCGTCACATCCGATTTTATCTGTCAATGTAATTACAATGGAGCGCCGATTATCCGGGCTCTTCGGGACTCAACCTCGCACGGATAATGAGTAAAAATATTTATTTTATCACTAGTTGAAATGTGCCGTAAATTATAGCGTTTTTTGTTATGAAAATGTGCTCTTATAACCGCTTTTTTAAATATCCTCTTCATAACGCAATGTCACCTTTGTATTGAACTGTCATTTCTCAACAGCACGGATAAACGGACAGCCGGATAAAAGGTACCCGGATAAACGGCGCTCACTGTATATAGGTTATATAGGAAAGGCATGTGGACAAAGGTGGAAGAAGTCGCTTGGAGCGAAGTGGGAGAGGGAGGCACAAAAGCTAACCACGAAACGAGCACTGCAAGCGAGTAAAGGACGGCTAAAGAAAATGAGCGAGATGCAGCTATTTTCGAACGTCAAAAACCCTCGACTTGCCCTGCGGGACATTTTGACAGTGAAAATGTAAACACCAACACGCACGCTGTTTATTTGATAACAAACGAACGAGCTTCGTGTGGAACGAAACCCCGTTTTCAACCCAATTCTGAAGAGTATGTTGTGACGATTTTGTGTTTTCT
Source organism: Anopheles coluzzii (assembly GCF_943734685.1). NCBI lineage: Eukaryota > Metazoa > Arthropoda > Insecta > Diptera > Culicidae > Anopheles > Anopheles coluzzii. The sequence goes on from NC_064670.1 coordinate 85,584,883, forward strand.
TAAAGCTTTCTGATTTCGTGTACAGTTAAATCATGTCCATCTAGTGGTTAAAATGTCCCAGACAAAGGAAAAAGGTATCAAAACTCGTAACCCTTGCGCGGTAATGTTTGTTTTCGGTGGTGTTTACAGTGATCGGTTCTGTTGTTTCGTTTGCAGAGATCTCACTGGAAGAGCAGTTAAGCAAATTATCGGTTAAGGATTGTAGGTATAGAGTGTCTCATATCAACTTCCTAAATATCTAATGCTATATTATTTATCAGTAAAATCTCAGGTCACAAGAACTGGGAATAGGAGCAACCGAAAATCTCCGCTTCTGCTACCGGCAGAGGTAACGAACCGGATCGCGCTGGATTGTGAAATGGTAGGCATTGGACCGGACGGCAAAGAGCACATGCTGGCACGCGTGTCCATCGTGAACGAGCAGGGCGATGTGATTGTCGATTGCTACGTGAAGCCACAGGAAACGGTTACGGATTATAGAACCGAAATCAGTGGAATTCGGCCGGAGCACGTGAATAAGGGTGTAGATTTCAAAACGATCCGTGAGCTAGTGAGACAGCTGATTCATGGCAAAATTCTGGTAGGACATGCATTGAAAAACGATCTGATGGTGCTGAACTTAAAACATCCTAAATAGTAAGCTTCATTCTGCAGTGTGCGTATTTTGCGCTAATTACCTACAGTACAGTACGGCTTTTCCCTCTCTTTCCCTCGCATTGCAGCAACATTCGGGACACATCCCGCTACCGTCCAATAGCGAAAAAGGCGGGCTCGTTCGGGACGCCTAGCCTTAAAAGCATCGCGTATGTTTTTCTCCGCGAGGACATCCAAGACGGTTCACACTGCTCGGTGGAGGATGCACGGGCCGCCATGAAGATTTACATGCTGTTTGAGAAGGAGTGGGAAAAATCCGCACTGCCCGCGTGGATCGGAGCGATGGGTAGCGATTAACGGCTGAACGCCCCGCAGCGAGTCGCAGCGGTTATTCTTCGACAGATTGCTTCGACTGTTATTGCATTATATTGTCATAGTTATACAATTTTAAGCCTGTTTTTACTACACAACTTTCCCGGAAGTATTGTTTCCTTCTTTCCGAACATCATGCAACAACACCGTCGGGTCCGTGCGTTTTTAATATTACAAAATAATATCGTTTATTCCTTAACCGCTAACGTGCGCGCGAGGCTCGCCATTCAACCGTCCTGCATGTTTTCCATGTTCTCCAAATCAATTACCGCACCTTCCACCGTCGTATCCGTATCCGGTTTGGCCGCTTTCTTGTCTTTTCGTGATTTTATCATCTTTCTAAAATCTTTACGATCAAAAACGAATAGATAGATATCACTCCGATTAAGCAAGCTCCACCCAACGCCACCCAACGGAACTGCGGTACTTACTCTCCAGTTCGCCTTTTAACGGCTCGATGAAACTTTCGAACTCGATTTCCTCCAGCCCTTTAAGCACGTGGTCGGCTGTGAGCGATTTTTGATTCTTTTGCTGCGCTGCCGTGGTGGCCGCCGATGTGAGATACAGGACGAACACGGAAGTTGCCCGGGCTAGCGCGACGCGGCATTCGCTGGAGATTTTCACATCGGCCGGAATCGCTTCCTTGATCAGCCTGGTCACCGATGTGTTGGGCAGGTTCAGATCCTCGATTCGTTCGACCATTGCGAAATGAAAGGTTTGTGAAGCAAATACGATTTTTAACACGATACACAAGCGCTTGAAGCAGAATGGAACCAGCTGCCGGAATGTTGTTTACATGGGAATAAAGAGCGCCATTTCCCGTTTGACATTCGGTGCGGTATCTATGCACAGTGGGAGCTTTTACGGTCATTCTTTTCAGCACGTATATTAAACATATTTTATTAGCATTTTATATCAAAATTTAATGATTTATAATTTTCTTTACTCTGCTTTGGATGGGATTTTTTCCGTTTTAAAAAATAAAAAATGCAGCACACCCGTAGTGCACCAATTTCGTCACATGTTGAAAAGTGACAGATTCCGCGAAAATGTGTTTGTATACACAGGGGCTGGAAAACGCGCGTGTTTGGTAAACGATTCGCTGCTCGCTTGCGTTGCTGCACCTTCGTTTTATGTTTTTAGTTCGTGCTTCCCGCTTCTCTATCAAGTGCTCACTGAACCACGCACCGTGCAGGTTTGTGATTGAATCTGGCATCATGGAAACCACCAATAACACAGCATACTCCGCATCTCTCCCATGCTCTGTATTACAGATTCCTTCTTCTGACCGGTCCAAACATGGAAAAGTCAGCTAGCTCGTCTTCGTCCACCTCCTCGCTGGAACCGGCAGCTAAAAAGCAAAAGCCAAATGACGACCCACCGAAACCGTCCGACAAAGGCAGCGCGGCCGGTCGGGAGGATTACGTCGCGATGCTGAAAGCGGACCGTAAAGCGACGGCCAAATCGATACTGGATTTCGATTTCAACAAGAAACGCGTTCGCATCCTGTCCGATGCCAAGACCATCGAGGATGGCAAGCAGGGCGTGCTGTACTGGATGTCGCGCGATGCCCGGGTGCAGGACAACTGGGCCTTCCTGTTCGCACAGAAGCTGGCGCTCAAGAACGATCTGCCGCTGCACGTGTGCTTCAACTTGGTGCCCAAGTTTCTGGACGCCACCATACGGCACTTTAAGTTCATGCTGAAGGGCCTGGAGGAGGTCGCCGAAGAGTGCCGTAAGCTTAACATCCAGTTCCATCTGCTGCGCGGTAGTGCGGGCGAAAATGTGCCGGCGTTTGTGAAGAAACACAAAATCGGTGGCGTAGTGTGTGACTTTAGCCCGCTGCGCGTGCCGATGAAGTGGGTCGACGAGGTGAGGAAAGCGCTCCCGATGGAGATCCCGCTGTGTCAGGTCGATGCGCACAACATTGTGCCGGTGTGGGTCACCTCCGACAAGCTGGAGTATGCGGCCCGCACCATCCGCACGAAGGTGAACAAAAATTTGCCCACGTACCTGACACCGTTCCCGCCGTTGGTGAAGCATCCGTTCACGGCCGACTTTGAGGCGGATCCGATCAACTGGAAGCAGGTGCTGGACACGCTGCAGGTGGACCGTACGGTGGAGGCCGTCGAGTGGGCCACGCCGGGGTACACCGGTGGCGTGAAGACGCTGCAGACCTTTGTCGAGAAGCGGTTGGGCAAATTCAACGACAAACGGAACGATCCGACCGAAAATGCGCTCTCGAACCTGTCGCCCTGGTTTCACTTCGGCCAGATCGCGGTCCAGCGGGCAGTACTGACGGTGAAGAAGCACGGCAAGCGGTACAGCGAAAGCGTGGCCTCGTTCTGCGAGGAGGCGATCGTGCGACGGGAGCTGTCGGATAACTTTTGCTTCCACAACAAAAACTACGACAATCTGCAGGGTGCGTACGATTGGGCCCGCAAAACGCTGGACGACCATCGGAAGGACAAGCGGGTGTACTGCTACAGCCGGGAGGAGCTGGAGACGGCCAAAACGCATGACGATCTGTGGAACTCGGCCCAGCTGCAGATGGTGAAGGAGGGCAAGATGCACGGCTTCCTGCGCATGTACTGGGCCAAAAAGATTCTGGAGTGGACGAAAACGCCCGAGGAAGCGCTTGAGACGGCGATCTATCTGAACGATCGCTACAGTCTGGATGGGCGCGATCCGAACGGGTACGTCGGTTGCATGTGGTCGATCGCGGGCATCCACGATCAGGGCTGGAAGGAGCGCGAAATCTTTGGTAAAATTCGGTACATGAACTATGACGGATGCAAGCGTAAATTCAACGTGAATGCGTTCGTGGTGCGCTACGGTGGGAAAGTGCACCGTCGCAAGTAGACATGCCCTGTTAAAGAGTTGACAACAGTTGTCAGGTCGGGTTCCTTGGATCGATTACTTACGTTTTGAGATTTTTGTTCGAATTATTTTTTTAATATTCCAGTGAAGCATTTAATAATTGCTTGTTTGTCCAGTTAACGTTCGTTTGATCTATTTCGTATAATGACCACCGGTTTGTAGGGTTCACGTCACGTGGCGATGCAAATCTTCTGGAGTTATCGTTTCTTTGAATGTATTTTCGTTCGTTTTATGAAAACGTCTACCTCTACAAGTAGATTACATACATTAATGGTAAGATATTTAACGATAACAGCACATCACTTCACCAGACCAGACGCCTGGTGGCAACGACTGTGTGTTATAGTGTTCAGGAATTTACAGTACAATGAACAGATGTAGTAATTATTAATCACGAAACAAAACGAATCTTTTTCAGTATAATTACCAATAAACACGAAGTAATTTACAAACTATAACGTTTGTCTTTATATTATTGAATACATCTTTAAGAAAACCCCAGATACTCCACATTAGTTACTATAATAGTAACAAAATTGACACTTTCAGCAACTAATACATTAAGTAGTATGTCATTGGCTTTCAAGGAAAACTACTAATGGCATATTGTATACTGAATGAAATTGCATTCTATAAATGCATTCTATAATTGCAACTATAAAACAACATATATTAGAGGGTTTTCCAGGAGTTTTCATAGCTGTGGGAAACTTTATTGACTCCTTCTTACATGAAATGAACTTATTGTAATGGGAATTGGACTTTCTAGCACCCTTGTTGGAAAAATCAAATAGGAATTTCCAATGAGCCTGTCCAAAAAGGGTGCCATAGAGTCGAATTTACAACATATGAAGTTCACTTCCAATACGAAAGAGTCTAGAAAGTGTCCCACAACTATGACAACCCTTGGAAAACCCTGTAAATGGTTAAATAACAACACCAGTGCCCGTGTGATAATAAAACTTTATTGAAATGTTCTTGATAACAAACCGTAACCATAATCTGAACGATATTTACCAGCAAACTAGAAAAAATGCAATAGTTGCAGTAAAGTAAAACGAATAAAAACATGTGTGATTGTTGTATAGATTTCATTACATTGTTGGTGCTTTTAAAGCGTTGGCCGACGTAGTAATTTTTGCTTTTTCTTTTAATTTTATATTTCCCTGTTCAGTTGCGTTCAACTACTGTAACCTTAACTGGATTGCAAAAACTAGCTTAAATAGCTTTCACGGCAGCTTTGCAAATTGTATATAGATATAGTTTATATTGCTATCATACGCAACTGTAAATGCTCGATACTTAATAATTGAAATTGATTTGTTTCAATATAAAGATAGAAGATAGAAACAAAAAACAAACCAAACTCGTATATTAAATTCAATATCCCTTTTATCCTTAACTGAACTGAGCATAACTGACATTTTTTTCTCGCTTTCCCGGTGGAAAAAGGGTGTGCATATAGGGTTTCTCACGTTAGATTACAATATATACCTTAGAGTTATTATACGCATCAAAGGCACTCTCCCAAACAAATCTCAATTTTCATTGCACACGCATTTATGGGGTGAAATAATTAATTTAGATATGGCGAACATTTATATAACATTTTTAAAACAAGGAACAAACTTCCTTCTTGCAACGATTGTTTAGAGAAAGCGTTACAAAATCAACCGCAACAATCATATTTTGTGTTTGTACGTGTCTGTATGAAGCCGAACCATCAACAATGAATCATATTATTGCGGCTTGTATAAATATGTATGTGTGTTTTTTTTAAATACAAGAATGTCTTTTGATTGGAGTTTTTAATTAATTATTTCTTAAGTTAATAGATAAAAACAACAAAATTAAAACTTGCGATTGCACTAGACCTGTAGAGCGTAACGAGGGTATGATTTTTAAAACCGAATAAAATACTCTAGCCTATGTTGTATGTTCGTTTCGAACGATATCATTGATTTATAGATTTATCTTAGATGTGACAAAAACGGTTTGGTGTTTTTTTCTTATCTTACTCGCTACTCGTTTAGGTATGATTATTTGGGTACGGAATATTTTCCTATTTTTGTTTTCATTTTTGTTTTTTTTTTCATCTTCATTTAGCTAAAAGCCGAAAGCATCACGAAACATTTGACTGATGAGTATTAGGGTGTACTTTAGGTAGTATAAATGTGTCCGTTTTTTTGATAATCAATTTTGTTTGATGTTGTCGTTTAATAACTGTTGAAAAAATTGTCGCAAATATTGATAATTGAGGGATTTGTTTTGCAGGTCAAGAGAAAAGCTATACGAATTTTGTTTCGTACTTGTGTGTTAGAACACAAATCAATCATGAAAATCGTATTCTTTTGACTAGAGGTATAATATAAAATGGATATTAATTTGACTAATGTTGTATGGTTGTGGTTTAGTTTACCCATTTGTTTAAATATTCAATCCAAACTCTTGCTACGTCCTGCTTGATATACGATTTCTCCTCGATGAACCGCTCATTTATTGCCGTGGTATGTGATACGATCCTGCAAAATGAAAGTGAAATTATGTTTTACATCAAACTGTACAACTCCCTTACCGTCAACGCTCATCATTGCTTACACAATCAGTAGTAGTTAAAATGGTGCGTGAATCTGCATGTCGGGCCCACACAATTAAGGCTGTATTACTTTAATTTTCCTCTCAATGTAGGCACGACACATTGGACAATCGTGAATTTCGACGTGACATCCAGAGCAGCAGCACATATGGCCACATGGTAAAAATATCACTTGTACCTGTACACAACCCAAAACGATACCATTAATGCCACAGCCCGCTTGAAGTGACCAAACACAGTTCTTCTTACCAATTGCTCCATGCAGACAACACATTCTGCAAACTGTGCTACCGGCGCCGCTCCACTCACGGGACTGGTTGGTTCGGACGAAATGACGGCACCACCTCTGGCCACACTTCCGGCACTGGGACCAGACAGCGGTGCACTCGGCGTTGCTTCTACTTCCAGACCCAGCTCCACCGAGCTGCTTCTTCGGCGACCGTTCGCCTCCGGCGAATAGCCTTCGTCACTGGGAGCCGTTGCCATCGGCGTGCCCGAGACGGACTCCCCTTCCGGATAGTCAATCTTGCAGTTCAAATAATCGTAGTAATTGGCAATCGATTGCAGGATGCCTTGCCGGTCGGCAGGGTTTTGCACGCCAGCATTAAGCAAATCCTGGTCGGCAATGTTGCACAGCTCCTTGTCCTTGTTTTGCCACAGTTTGGACAAAAACGGCAAACAGTGCACTACACCGTTCACCAAAAACTGGTAGCCCAGCACCGGATCGATTGACGCGGTGTCGTTTGAAACCTCCGCGGGCTGCCGATCGAGCAGCCGTTGATACTGCAGCAACCAGAAGTCGGTTTGTTCGCTTTCCTTTTGCTTTTCAATCATCTTGAGCGTGTCAAGTAGCTACGAAAAATCACAATTACAAAACAAAAAAGTTATCTCACGCCCCGTTATTGCTGCAAGGTGAAAGTGCTGTTACCTGCTGTTTGCGTTGGTCCTGTTGTTTGAGCAAATCCGTTAAAACGTAAGTCAAATTTATGCGTTGGTCGGTCAGATTTATCTACAAGCGAGAGAGAGAAAGAGAAGATGGAAGAAAAAACCCCAAATTGAAGCAAATCATCAAAGCAAGCGGGAATATGCAATGCAAGTCACTTACTATTTGATCATCTTGGTTAACCTTCTTGCGCTCGATCTCGTACAGAGTGAGGGCGGCCAGCTGAGACTCCACGATTCGCACCTGCTCCACCAAACCCCAGGTGCGCGAGTCGTTCCGGGCGATCAGTGCCGCGACGGCACTCTTCTGTATGTCCTCGTTGCACGTGATCTGGTCGATAACGTCCTGCCTGTTTCTATCGTAGTTCAAAAACACATTGTTCAAGAGATTGTTCGTCTCGTACTCGCGCTCGAGAATGCTGCGCGAAGATTGGTCTCGCTGATTATGAAAGTTTTGTATGATGTTGATTTCGTTCTCGAGCAGGTTGGTCATCGCACCGAGAATCTCCTGCTTGCGCAGATCGTTCTGCTGGATGTGCAAATGTTCCAGCAGCCGCTTTTGCTCTTCCCGCTCCTGCTCGAGGAATGCCGGATCCGGTCCGTTCTTCAACGCAAGGAGATTATTGACCAGCTCGTTCGCTGTTTGTTCGTCTGCAACGGGAACCATTTAATCAACACGCTTGGAATTTGTTGAACAAAAAAACAAGTATTGCCGTATCTTACCTTTGATAATATTATTGATAAGCCGCTCCCGTTCAGTCTGCTTTTCCTGCTGCAGCTTGTGCACTTGCGTATCGTTGGCGCTCTGCTGCTCGAGCAGCTGCTGCAGCAGCACCTGCTTCTTGCGCTGCTGCTGCTCGTGCAGCTTGCTCTCCGTCAGCACATCCTTCTCGAACGCCAGCCGTTCGCGCTCGAGCAGCTTGCGCTCCTTCTCGTACCGATCGCGGGCCAGCTCCTGTTGGCGCAGCTCGTTACGCTCGCTGCTGAGGAACGAGGACGTCGCGATTGCCTTTTGTCGATCGGGTGCGGCCGTCAGCGTTCCGCCGCTCGGGTCCTGATGCACTTCACCGGTGGAAAGATACTTGATGATGGCGTACGTACCGCCGGCCACTACATCCGGCGGTGGGTTCACTAGGTGTTCCGGGTCGAGCACAATATCTACGAGATTATCACACGTTGCCAGCTGGCTGGGCAGCTGAGAAAGACGCACGTTGCCGCTAATGTCCAGTACTCTAAGGTTGGTCATGAACGCTAACTGTTCCACCGTCGCTAGATTGTTCGCTGAAAGATTGAGCAGTTCCAACTTCTTCAGTCGTCCTATCGCTATCGGTAGCTTTTCCAAGGCGTTGTTAGCTAAAAATAGTTCCTGCGGGAAATCAAACGGTTAGAATAAGGTGCACCACCATGCAGTAGAGCAAAGTTTTGTTATCTCTTACCCTGAGGTTTTCTAGTTTGTATATATCTTCGGGCAGCTTCTTGAAACGATTGTACGATAGATTCAGCGATTGCAGTAATACTAGGTCGTCCAGCGTGCCGCCACCGGCCAAGGAGGATAGCTTGTTCTTCGACAGTGTAAGGGCCTCCTTTCGCAGGACCTTGCACATAACGAACACGCCAGCGGGCACATCCTTAAGGTTGCAGTCCTCCAAATCGTATATTGGTTCCGGTGTTTCCTTCGCCTGTTGGGCAGGGGTAGGGCAACCCACGCCACAGAATAAAACAGTAAAAATTAGGACATTTAGCTCAAAATCGATAATTTTCGTCCATGCTGGTGGTGTAGGGAAGTATGTAACCAGCGTGATTGTAGCGAGCAAAAGTAACTAATGTGTTGATAGTATGATAACTACAATGCATGCACTTAACGGGAGGAGGACAGAGGTATGATTTATGGTGTAATGCGTTTACCAGGCACTGCTTCCGTTCTAGACGCGCTTTGTAATCCACATTCGGTTGCTGGCTTGTAGTGGCCATTTCACTGTCTTCTGTTGATGTGAACAGGTTTTCATTGTTCGAAGACGAAATGCGACAACCCATATAAAACAATTAATCTAATTGACTCGTTTTTTTTTGCTTTTTTGGCTGCCTTTTTTGTGTGTCCCTGTCCCTGTCCCTCAGTACACACTAAAAACCACACGATTATTAGCCACTACCGACCAAACTACGCGTGAGGTAGCCGAGAGGGTTCACTTTGCACTCCCGCATGCACCACAGTTCCACCGGGGAGGAGCTCGCGTAAATTGGCGTCAATTCCGTAAAAAGGGCTATTTAGCGACCAGCGAATCACGCGCGCTATTTACTGCAGCTACTTGTGCTTGGTTAGTTCGATCGTTGCCACGGGATTTCACTACAGCTTACTACGATTTTACACTACCAAAAACCACTAGCACTACGGTATGGGGATGGGGGACGTCCGCGTACAACAATCAACACTACCGTGCAAAACTAACTATCGATGGCTAAGTTCCGCTCCGATCCGATGATGCGTTTGTTTGCGTTTGTACTTATGAAACCGACGCGATACATGCTAGGTGCATGCGTTCCTTAAAATTCTCTTGAAATGTAGTTTTCCGCCCGTATACCGCCTCCACCGCAGTAGTTTTGTGTGTTTTTTTTGTTCGATTCGTTGTTCGTATGCGTGTCCGTATCCTTTTGCGGGGCAAACGCGTCTTTTGATTGCTTTCACGAATTTCTTTCCCTTTCGTGCGTTTTGCGCAATTCACAACATTGGAGGATTCTTTCTTTTGTCTGTCTTTTTTTTTGGGTCTCTATTTCACGCACAGAACAAAAAGTAATGGTCACGGGCACCAAATGTTTTCAATCTGCTTCACGGTGACTTCTCGCGTAAACGAAGTGACGTTCTGGCGATGGCACACTGGTAATGGCGGTGGTCGAATGGCGCAAAAAAACATGAAATATTTGTTTGAAAAACCTTTTTTTAAACAATTATTCAATAAACATATCGAATGCTGCTCCTAGATTAATTAGAAAAGAGTTCGCCTAACGATATGAATATTTTTTTAACGAATTTTAGCACGCAATCATTGTTGGGCCGTTACATGTCAGTGTTTCTTAAGCAGTGAGTGCACTTGAAACAAGATCGTTACAACGGCTACTAGCCACGTGCAATTAAATAAGTAATTGCGTAAATAATAAACATTTAATTGTATGCGTAATTATTCTTAAGATTTTTACGAATAGACATTTTCGATTGAACACTTTTACATGCACAGAATCCAAAAGGTATGGCAAATTATGAATGTATATTGCCCTTTAATGTAAATCTGTTTTGTATGTTGCTCCAATTCATAGAGTGACGACCCCGATGGTAGTTAAAGAGTTTTTCAACGAATTTACGCAGTTTTAATTAATCAAACATCTCCATCAAATTAATGTTGGATATCTTTTGTTCGTAAAATTCATTTGATATGCTATCAATTGCGAGTGGTCACGTGGAGTTTATTTTGTTAAAATTATGGATTGCATAGCCAAATAGTTGTTAGTACCGGCATACCGTGCTCATCGTGGTTCATTGGTTGTACAAACGTCCATCTTTTTGTTATTATTTGCCTTCAACGACTTAGTCAAAAATCTATGATATTTTCAAAACACGTCAGTGTTTCTTTCGTCTGAAATTTATGCACAACTTGTTCTGCCAGCAATTACCTGATAAAATGTATTTTATCCCGATTGCACACCCATTTCCTGTAAACCCCATTTTATACCTGGTTATACACCTTTTTGAAAGCCCTTTTAAAACCTTGTCCACTTTTTAAAGTTTATTCAAAATAACTGGTGGTTTTAGCTTCCATTTGCACCGAACATTCCAGTCCGCCTGTAGCCCGTCGAGTGAAGTTTTGTCTAGAAAGGAAAGAAAATAATACCAATCATCTTAAAGTCCCGGAAATGATGGAAAAATTAGACAATTTCTCTACCGCGTGTTATCGAGTAACGTTCCAGCGTGCTGTAAATATCCTTCACAGGTACGCACATGTTGTGACAGTTGTAGATTAGATTGTCCACAGAACTTTTAAAGTTTGATACCGCAATTGCGACCAATAAACCATTTTCATCAAATATTGGTCCACCACTTTGACCTGTAAGTATGAGAATTGGAATGAGAAAAGGGGCCATAAAGATACATCAAACACATTTACCACATTGAATAGAACAGTCCGTGAACAGAAGTCCCTCGCTGTACTTGGTGACACGTCCAGGTATGATGCTGGGCTTAAAGTTTATCCCCCGTGCCAACGACTTAAGCACGGGAAAACCAACAGCATACAGCCGCTGGCCGATGCGGGGAATGTAATTTGCCAGCTGGCAGAACCAGTTCGACGATTGTGCCTCCTCGAAGGTGGCCTCCATCAGTGCGATATCGTACGCACTGTCGAAGATGGGATTTTTGTAGATGAGCTTCGGGTGCATGGTTTTCTGATCATTGAATACGCATGTAATGTTATCCTAACAGTGGACAGACAAAATGTGTAAGAGTTACAGAGACTATCCGTTTTGAGATCCTTTCCCCTTAACCTACCGTTGCCAATACGTGAGAACAGGAAATGATGTAGCGCTTGCCGTTCAACTCGAACGCGCATCCAGTTCCCCAGCATCCTTGGGAGTCTATCATACATACTGAGCGGAATGCTTGAACCGGCAATGCCATCGGTAAGCTTTGGCAGAGGTTTCGTCGGTTCAAAGCAACTCCCACAATTTCTTCCATACTGATCGCTAGCGGAAAGCTAACATTTTCATTGCGATGCGTGAACGTGGAACCGATCAGAATTCCTTGAAGTTTCCTGCAATCCAGACCGGGCATTACTATTGAAATATGACAAAAAATTGCATTTGCATTAACCATTACATGTTGCGATTGTAAACTGCTCCCCCTTGGCAGCCAGAGCTGAGGTGTGTGTCAAGCAGCAGCAGACATTCGTGATCTCCAAAAATGTTAGAAATATGTCCCACGTTCAGCGTATTGAAGAACGATTCATCGCCAAAGGGTGTGGACACTGTGACCACCTCATCCAGCAGATTTGGACCCGAGCTGCCGGTTGGCCTAAGCCTGTCGATTACTGTCTTAATGTGGTTCCATGAGACACACTTGGCAAGGTTAGTAGACAGAATAACAATGCTAGCATATAGGGGAGCATATAATCGGACCGGTTTCAAATCGCCACCGATGCACACATGCAATCCCTCTAGCACCGTTTCCATGCATTCCCGCACCCGGTGAGAATGTACGATGTGATAAGCGCGGGCTGCCTGTTGCTGTAGCACGTTTTCCTGCTTGCGCACTACGCGAAAGTCTAGGTCGAAGATCTCCTTCAGCTCTGTGCCAAGTTCAACAATAGAACTGTTCTTCGTAGCGTCAGCAACCGTTTGGTTTAAACTCTCGTTATCGCTGAAAATTAATCCGGATGTGATAACGAGCTCCTCGTCGAGGAATATTGCCGACGCCTTGTGGCTACCGGACGTATGGAAGATGGTACCATGCTGCGGGATGGGTGGGATCTAAAACAATGAAGAGCTTTAGTTTTGAGTACGCCAATATTTGGCAAACACGGCAATACCTTCATATAGTTGGCGAAATCAAGCGAATCGAGCTACAATTCCAATTTAAACACCCAACTACAGACAGACGGAGCTGCTTCAAACGAAAACAAAACAAACTTTGACAGCTGCTGAGCGATAATGACCCAAATGGCCCAAACAAAATGGATGCAAGCAGATGGGAACACGCGTGGTCGTCGGCACATGGCATTTGATAAAACGAATTTTCTTACCTCTTTTCAAAACTGCTGCAGATGATAATTTTAATGGCATTTTACAAACTCATGTATTTTCTTTCGATATAAAATAGTCACATTAGTTATATTTCCATAAAATCGCTGCTCATTTCTAACGAGCTTTATCCGTTAATTCAAATATAATGAAACAAATGAAAAGGAAAAAAATGCAATCCAAATTTGAGATACAGGCGGTCCCCGAGATACACGGTACCTCTTATAGGCGGATTCGGAGATACGCGGTATTCTAAATTTGACAATTCTTTGAACAAATTGTACTGATTTGACACATCAATTGTAAATTGCCAAATAATTTCCGTTTTGATCGAATGTTAAAAACTATTTCAAAAGGTTTAAAACTGTTATATTCAGTCAGAATCATATCAGATAATTCATATAGTGACTAAAACCACCCCCTACTTGCAACATTACACGAAAATTAGTGATATTTTAGCTGAAAATCGCGAGATTCGGCTTACGCGGAAATTCGAGATACGCGGTATTTTGCGGTCGTTTTCGGTCCCCATTAACCGTGTATCTCGGGGACCCCCTGTATTTTTTAAACGATTTTTAATTGATTATAAGGTGGTTTGCGTATAAACACTAGCATTTTCTCTAAAGTCGTTGAAATTTAGGTAGTAAAAACATTATGAACTGTAGTGTCGACATGGCCAAACGACAAAGATTCAAAATAAAATCTTGTGATTTTCCTCACATTTTGTTACTATTTTGTGTGTAATAATAAGAGATTTTAGAAACTTGGCTAGAAATTAATTTTAGAAATAAATTGTGAAGTATGTATTGCTTCGAATTAAGGACACTTAAGGTATTTTTGGGATTTAATATTTTTTAACTAATTCAATTTCAATCAGTCAAACCTCTGTATTACTCATTTTACTACAGCAAACCTTCTTTGGAAAAGCAAATATTTGATAAAAAAAAATGAAGATGATCAATAAATTTACTCGAAAAATTGCAAAAATCATTCAATTACAACAATATGTTAATAAAAAATATAAGTAAAAATAATAAATTAAACGATAAATAATAATATTTTGATTCATATTCCGGGCAGTTTCGAGCTTCATGTTTCATATTTAAAATTATGGATGTTTTGATTCGCCTCAAAATGTCGTCTATAATCTTCATATTCAGACTCACAATACACCTTTTTAGTATTTAACTTATTTTAAGTTCCGAACATCCCATTCTGAATGAAGGAGGAGTGTCTTAGACCGAGAGAACGACGGCCTTAAAAACAACAGGATTTGAGTACTGTTGTTCTCTTGCACAGAACCGAAGATTTGCTATGCGTATTGACGGAATTTGAAGCTGTCTGTAATGACCATAGAATAACAATCCAGTGGAACCCCTCTTAACGAGTACGCCTTACAAGGAGTTTTTCGCAAAACCAACAATTCTAAATGCTCAACATATAACTCTCTTAACGAGTAAAATCTCGGATAACGAATAAAGTTATTTGGGTCTTCATACATGTTCGATGCTGATGTGATTGCTGCCACTTAGATGATTTACATATGACATATGTATTCTGCAAGTGGGTTGATAGCAATGCATTAATCGAAATCTTTAAAACCTTATCCGTGCTAAAGAATATTAATCCCAAAACAAATTTATAATTATGATCGAATTGGATTATTTCTGAAAAAAGTCTATCAGACACAAACCAAAATAGATCGTTCTAAAAACGATGTTTTTGGAAAATATTGAAGAAAAGACTTAAACAATTGATCACTTTTTTACTAACGACATAGAAAAAGTGGAGAAACTTCCCCCATAACGAGTGAGTCACTGAACTGGATTACACTCGTTATGAGGGGTTCCACTGTGTTTTTTTGCAATGAGTGGGCATATCTTGTCCATCTATTCACGGATTTCCTAGAAATTCCGATTATTGATTTGCAAAACATAAGCAAACGCAAAAAAAAAAATCAGACACATGGATGTGTTGACTAGAAGAAAAAGCAAGATCAACAAGTAGTATGTTTGTAGGCTGAATTGGATGGGATGTGTTTTTTTGTATCTTAGCGTCAAGCACACAATATTTCAATTCAGTTTATCAATTTACAGTTTATTTTTCCTGGAACCTGTAGACTTATAGACCTATAGAGCTCAACCTATAGACTTGCACATGATAAAAAGCTTAACATGAAGGAACTTCACGACATACTTCAGCATGTATAAAACCAATAGAATGGCATGAGCAGAAAGTATTGGATTTACAAAAAAAGAAAGACTTTGAGTTTGTGAGAAATTGCATAAAATTTTTTGTAACCATTATTTTACTTACATGAGTATCTGTGTTACAATTCGTGATGTTAATTTTTGGCGTAATGACCTTAACAGTTTTTAATTATTATTACATGTTTGTTTTTAAACGGAAATGCGTTTCAACGTTTTTAACGAACGTCCACTCTTTTAACACATTCTAAGCTCGTGCACAATCGAGCGTGTTGTTTTAATCTACTACCACACGCCAATTGATGTCAGCTGCCAAAGTGCGGTAGGCTGGCGTCGGGTGCGCCACAGCCACCACGCCAGTGTAGAAGCGGCTGGCCTCCTTTTGCCGCTGCATGCGTGATTTATTTTCATTTAGCGCAATCGCGATCCCGAGGCGGTGAGGCAAATTAATTGCCCTCGGATCACCAGCGGCAGCGGGCAGCAACACTTTGGCGCGAGCGATCGCCGCCACACCGATATACTTCTTCGGGTGCACTGTCAGACAGCTTGGCGCACATCCGTCTTTGGCTGAGCGGCAAGGCGAGGATGAGATGTGGGCAGTCACCCAGAAAGGGCTGGAGCACAGGCGAGAGTAAGACAGCAGAGTGTGTGTGAGTATGTGTGTGGCACATACAGCATTCCACTGTCATCATGTAAGTAGAGTGATCTTCGACTCATAACTTAATGGAAGTCAGCAAAACAGCAGCTAAGAATGGCACGTATCGATCATGCATCAACAAAACTTGCCTGTGATACTACTTCTCGCACGGTGGCAACACCGTTTGTCAACCGTTTACCCACGATCAGTGCTGCCGTTCGACCACCGCCGTCGTCGTATCCATGGAGACAATGAATTTGCATTCTGGAAACCCTTGCTGGGAGGTCCTGGGAATTGCACACGGGTTGTGATGGCGGATGCGGCAGCATCGCTGTCGTTCGGACAATCGCTCGGCCACCAGTTGATCAACGACCATATTTTACTAAATTGTTCGCGTGTGGGAAGCATCGGTTACGTCGGCACGTTGTGTGCCAATCCCTATTGATTACGGCCAGTGCAAATATCGCTTTGACATTCGATCGGTTGGCGGTTTGTTTTGATCTTGGCCGGAGGTCGTGTATGTCGTGTAGTGTGCCTACATCTTTTTGTTTTCGTATAGCTTTTACAAAACTGAAAGCAATATTGTACTAAGCGATTTTCGGGCCTAGCAAACAAAACCAGATTATTTGCATGTTCTTCGCCAAACAGCAAATGGGGAACAGCTGTAAGTGGTATAACAAGAATTTAATATGATAATCAACCCTGAAGCTTCTTTAATGTATTTATACCGAAAAAAAAAACAGATTGATTAAATTAAAATAGAATAAAGGTAATCAGTTATTTTCATACATAAAGGTAAATATGTTAAAAATAAATTAACCTAAATAAGTATATAAATAAATATATAACCAGTGCACATTGAGTAAAACTGAAAGAAATAGTTGTGCCCTGCAAGTGAATATATGGATTATACTCAGCACGAAGAGTTTATATTGATCTTTTACTCTTTTTTTTAAGATTCATTTTACTCTATGATTTTACGTTTTATAATTTTAGCCACCACAATTCAAAGAGATGTATAATAAAAAAGAAATTCACTAATACTCTGATTAATATCACTGAAACAAAACAATTCTACTTCCTATACGCAGTTCCTCCAGAATTGATCCTGCTCCAGTTGAACACACTGACTAGTTTTCTGTTGTTCTTGCCTAACGCTAAGAATATGTTGGCTCGTCTAAACTTTGATTTAATGTTTTCTTGCGCCCGGGAGAAATCCATGATTAGTGTTCTGCTTTTTCTTCGTTTCGTTTAAAATGGCACCCTCCGGATCGAGGCTCCAATCAATTCCAACATATTTTATTATGTAAACCATTTATGATGATCTCGTAAAGGCGTTATTGCCGTGTTATTTTAGGGCCAGCCATGGCGGGCAGGAAAGAAAAGTGCTTTCCCAGAACACTCTGGAATAGATTCGTTCTTGCCATTCGGGGCCACCGCCTTTCGCGGGTCCGTGCAGATTGGCCCCGCTCGCGATCCCCAGACACAAACAGCGATGCCGGTCCACTTCCAAAGGATGCAAATGAATCAATCTAAATGCTGACCGGGCTGGATCCTTTGGGCAAAAGGCAACTCATCGTTTGGCCACCGCCCAAGACTGCCCAACAACCGGTTCACCGGCTCCGGTGGGAGAGGTAAATTGTTTTTTGATTAATGATTTGTTGTTTTACCTGTTTTGCTGCGCTGCGCGGTTTCCGGCGAACGAGTGTGCTGAAGTGTGCACGATTAACATATAAGTTACACCGGACCGGAGAGGGTCGGAGCTGAACCGAAAGTACGCGAAAATATATATTTGGCAATGACTCACCCGTATGTCATCCCGCGTGCCGGTGCAACATCACGCTGCTCCTCGCTGCCAGGATGGCCACCGGTTCGATTCGGGTTTGAACTCACTTGGGTTACCTTCCAAGCTCCTCCCGCCCCGCCATTCCGTTCCCGTTGGGCCGCACCGTTTTGGCTGCGTTCTGGGCGACAGGCCTATAGCCTTTCGGGAGGCATTCGCGTCGGCTCGTTAATGGCATCGACAGGTTGGCTGGCGGGCTCGAGCAAAATGTTTGAAGTGAAGTTGACTTTTGACAAGCGGGGCCCGCAGGCTAAACCGGGCAGAGGTTCGTCTCATCGATCGTTCAAATTGTGTGCACGATCCCATCCCAGCAACCTAAAGCTGTTCCCAAATGTTACAAAGCAGCCGTCCGACAATCTTGACCTCAATGACAAGCTTTCGCGAATGCTGTTGTTTCATCGCGAGATTGAATCGTTTTTAGGGAAAAAGTAAGAAGTAAAAATAAAACCCGTGCACAGCGCAAAAACAGGTGTGGATGAACCGATCGCCTGAACGAGAGAGATCAGCCCGGCACCGGCCAGACAAGCTGGCACCGGTTTCGATCGCTCCCCATCGATCGGTCGGTCGGTGCCCATAAATAGCGAAGCGTCAAATCTGTATGCTAATCGAATGTTAATGAATGGTGGTGGACTGGAGGGAGAGGAGATGTTTCGTTTTATCAATGATAGCACCGATTTACTGGGGAACTTTAGCACACGGCTAAACCCGGCTAAACGACGACACGCTCTGCCCACCACCTTAGCGCTGATCACGACACCGACGAGCTGAACGATTTTTCCCCCCAAACTTAATTGGGGAAGATATGCCAGATAGTTGATTGCTGTTTATGAGTCATAAAATGTTCATCCACACGCTCACGTGGCAGCAAATGTTACGCTGATCGTGAAAAAAGCAACACACACACACACACAAAACGAGCACATAACCACTGCGCGGAGTGATTAAAATTCCTGCCAAACATTTCACAGACTTTGCGGCGGCACCGAACCAAATGAAAGGTAAGCGTGGAAAGGTCTCGCCAGCCTCGCTTAACAGACCTGATTCATGGACACAGGATAACAACACTTTTTTATAACAGCCTCAACTGTTGGCAATTTTTTAGCCAAAAACAGTGCTATCGGCAGGCTACGTCTTAAGAGGGCGTTCGGAGGATACAAGCACAAACAACGCTGAAACCCTGAGTGCTGACGTCAGTGGTGGCTGAGCGAGGGGGAAAACGCAGACCGTACAGTTAAGTTTAATTGGAAAAACGTAAGCCAGCGGGTTAGCTGCCCATAAATTGTATCCTTGATAGTACGCACTGTGCGGGAACGCGTTCAGTACCCCGCAGCAAAGAAACGAAGGCCACACTGTTGCAAACGCGCTCCGGTCCACTCCGTCCACTTCGGGAGCTATTTTAGCGCATCCTTTGACTTACGGCAGAGCACCGGGGGCGAACGCAAGGACACACCGAGTTGATCACAGAGGTTATAAAACTATAATTTTCTACGTATTGCTTGGTGTCCTACCGCACGCACGATTACTCTCTCACTTTATGCTCCGTTGCGTCTGTGCGACAGTGTAGCGCTATCATATATGTTATTAGAATAAAATAGACACGGGACATCCGCTCGTGCCATTTCTAATTCTATGGCCACAAATACACGAACACACGCGACATCCTCTAGCAGTGGGTGTAGTCGGGCGACCAGTGGGAAGTGGTGTTCGCTGGAAATACTGGAAAATGTATAAAATTAAACTTAAATTACAAGCACTCGGTCGGCAACGATGCTATTGCCTCGTGCCTGGGATGAGGAGAAGGACGGCAAGGATGAGTTGTGGCGCATGTGTCCCAATAACAGTGGGACACTTCGCAGTGGTAGTCTCGTGATGAATGGGAGTAGCACTGAACATAAGTAGCACTTTTCAGGACGTGAAGAAATTTGTTTTTTCTTTACCGCACATGGACAATTTCGTTTACCACTGAGCGCACTGAGGTTTCAAAATGCTCGCAAACAAGATGAACCATTTATTGTCTATCGAATAAAAATAAGCACGAATGAACTATCTAGCTACGTTGTATGAAGGTTTAGATGTTTGCAATAGATAAGAATAGCTTTGCTTAAAAATAAAAATCCCACGTGGATTGTGGAATGATTTATTTGATAGTTCGCATGTACATTATATAGCACAAACATCAGTAGTACTTGCTTATGATCTTTGTGTGATAGCGTAACAGACAAAAATTAAAAATAACATCAGTAACCTGTAGACAATGTTTTAAATTGTTTTAACGGCATTTAAAAATCAGCATAAAAAATGATTTGTGTCCCACCGTTGTGGATCGAATAGCGGCACATGTCATTTTTATCCCGTAAGCACACAAAAAGTTAATGATTATTATGCCTTCAAAATGTTACCTCAATGAAGATTTTTATTTTAAAGAAAATTTAAAATAGAAGCCGAACTTAGTTGTGCTATTACCCGTATCACTATAAAAAGATATAATGAGGCAATTTTATGTAGTATTTTGATGGTTTACTGCTGAACGAGCGCTACGTCCACTGCTTTTATGAAGCATTATTACACAAAAGCCACTTAACAAGAGCCGATTCGTTAAAGAAACGTTGGTTAATGTGGCACATGTGTGCTTGAGGCATCGTAAATGTGATTAAGTTGACTTATATTTATTTTGTGTAGCATTCATAACTTTAAAAAAGAAAATTTTATTGTGTACTCTCCTCATCCTGTACGCTAAGATCACATAAATAAATAAATGAATAAATTAATAAATAACTAAATCATGAAAAAGTAAATGAAATTCCCAATGTCTTACATTGCTGCAAAATCCCAGACCTAACTTAATGTCAGCACCATTCGTATTGGTAGTCACTTACGGTGCCGTGTCGTTTAAATTCCTTGCAAGTTGCATTTAATCTTAAACATGAGATTTAGCTTGATACTAAAACATGCCTATGTAAACATTTAATTAGTAGAAGTTTTTGTTTCTGTAATAAAGAAACATGAAGTTGAAGTAAAAGTACACACTTTCTATAAAGTGTATAGTGATACTACCGATGTCCGAAGTACTACAATCATTAAAATTAGTAAACGTAGCATAAGCTCACTCACGTGGCTCGGTAGAAAATCCAACGCCTGCTAAAAAGCTTTCATTTCCTTTTTGCAACTGTGCTTCTCGCGCCGCGCGCGTCAGCGTCATCGGCTGTGCGCAAAATCTACTAACACATCGCTTCTTTTTGCTCACCGAAGCTTTCGTGGCCTTTTTGTTTCCCGTTCTCTCGTACAGGCTGCCGACTCTTTCGCACTACCAGCCGGCAGTCCCACTATCAGTCGATGCGAAAGCACTCAACGATCTGAATCGATGGTTCTCTTTCCTGCTCAATCAAACCACGCGACGGGCGTCTTCTTTTCGCCGCCTGGGCATTGGATGGTTGCGGGAGGACTTTCGGCCAATTGAGGGATGCTGGGAGGATTGTGTGTGTTATCTTCGGGTTTTTTGTTGTTGCTGTTGCTGTTGCTATTGGCCCATGCTTGCTCTCGGGTTCGGTGTGTTGCGTGTAGTGCGCGGTGGAAGCGCCAAGCCGTTATCCTCTATATATAAATGAGAAAACAATTTTGCCTCCGCCAAGTATTTCACTGTTGGTCCTAACAGTAGTAACAGTGTTTCGATCTTCCGAAGCGTTCTTCTTTGGCGATTTGTGGCGGGCGGTAGTCAAATCGTTCCGTTTCCTAAACCGAATCACTTTCCGATATCTAAAACAAACTCACTCGGGTTTGGAGGAAATCAGTTGAGAATCGAACCGGTGTAGTGATTCAAAGTGCAATTTAAAGCAGTGTGCAACGTGAGTAGCCGACTCAACCAGTGCATCCAGTAACGGGGAGATCTTCGGCTCGGTACGAAGGAAACGCTACGCTTGAGCTTGGATTTCAACGGCGCCCCTGTGCAGCGCATGGATAGTATCAAGGTAAACAATATCATTTTCAAACGCGATCAATCACGTGATAACTCATTTCCGATACGCTACCGTGACACGATCTTGTGTGAATGCAATGGCAATTTGTTAGCGTCATTATGGTGTAATTAATCGCTGGAAACTACTCAGTGCGCATGTGCGTTCAAGTAGCGTGGGGTATGATCGTACGATCATTTTCCGTATCGCATGATCTGCACCTGCCAGGTTTATGGTGCCTTGCTTTGCATAATTATAGTCGATTGATACGAGTGAAAAGTCAAGTGCAGAGCGTTCGCTGATTATACAAATCGAGATCTGAGTTCGTCAATTAGAACTGTTTTTTTATTCTGAAATTAGTTTAAGAGGTTTGATAAATTTTGGAGAAAAGTCAGAACACGAAAAAGCCTAAAGGACTAATATCATTTTGCTTTTCTTATAAACTCAATCATTTCATCGAAATTACATCATGTAGTTTTTAATTATGTTGCATCATAATTAGTTCATGTCTATTGACTTTGTGAATAATTTGAACTTTTTCCAGTTCATAAAAATTTAATAATACAAAGTAAAGAAGAAAAGAGAAGTTTTCAGAAGATTAAGTTTTGGAATTTTGTTTAAAATTATATAATGTTGTAACAACCTATTAAACGATCAAAAAAGATCTATAATTGTACGCATACATTTTTATTATCGTTCATTAGATTCAGTCAACAATGATAGATATTCCTATATTCCTAATTCTTTCATGTTGAACAACTAATTGGCACTGCTAACACTTGTATCCCTAATGTATCAATGTCACACCACAGTCACCCATCTTGTTCTCCAATGATTTCCTCGTTGTTTTCCACCTAATCGAATGCTAATAAATGTAATGGAAAATTTTCACTTCCTGTGAAACGTTGCGGGTGCGATTAATAGAAGAAGAAAAAAAAAACAATCTAACATAGAACATTGCGTGCACAATCCGCTACGAGTTTGCTAGTGACAGCGGTAAGATTCCTATTGTCCCCGGGCTGGTTCGTTGGCTGTCGCCCGTACTACAACCTGTTGCGCTTATGTTATTTTTCAATTCATATTCTACGGAAACGATTCGCACGCGGTAAAACCATTTTCCAGTTGAATGACGGATTGACGGGCCGCTGTAACCCGCAACAAAGACGTAGACTAACAGAGGTACGGGAGCGAGTACCCCGGCTAGTCGATAAGACGTTTTGTAAAGGCATGGATTAAAGAATTTGCGGTACAGTTTCTTTGCTAGCGCTCGACAACGGGTCGCGCAGATCTATTAAATACGAGGTAGAGAGAAACACGTTTACGCAACGGAAGCAACGGAGGAAATTGGAAGTGAGAATGGGTGTGTGCGGGCTGTAGCGACAGTGTTATAACAGGATAATCCCGGTAGGACAGCCGTAGCGGAGTGAATGAATAATAGTTTCCATCAGAACGCTTGGCGAATGACTAATTAATACGCTGTACACTAAAGCGGAATAGTCAGTGTGATTAATAAGAAGGAGTTTATCAGACGGTGATCATTGAAGCAAAAACCCTTTAGTTTCTGCGTAATCAACAGTTGTCTTGTCGTGATTACGGTTACATTTATAACAACCATCGAACTACACTCATCATAACTAACAATAGCGATCAATGTAGGTAATTATGAAACAGTAGCGTAGCAAGTCTTCAACCTTACACACTGTAGGTTGTGTGATCAAATTTAATTTAAAGCGAAACCATGCTTATTGATGCACCTACGAAAGTTTTCGTAAACCATGATGCAAGATGATCTGATGCAGTCCTAGATAGTCTAGCGAACACGAATCTATGAAAGCAATCAAAATCATTTTACATTGTTTTGCAGTGTAGTGAATTGCTTAATCTTTTATTTATAACTAATGATTATTAAAAGTTGTTATCTTCCATTTCTAATTTAACACTTCGAATGTGATATTTCAAACAAAAACTCCTACCTTTGTTTCGGCACAATACATTTTAGAACTCACTGTACTAAATGGTACTAAAAAGGGGAAGCCGGCGATAGTAATGCTAAACAGGGAACACATACACTGCCCCAGCGTTACACGCGTGCTGCACCGTTTCGCTACACTTAATTCAATTACCCAATGAAGCGACGGAACTGCTGCGGTTGTGTTGGTGATCATATCCATTAATACACGGGGCAAGGCAGACATACCGTCGGAAGGCCCCGTTCCTGAGCTGCACGTATCCATTATGTGAGACCGCTGTTTTAGCTCTCCTCTGCTGACCTACGTGAGAAGGGTCCCAGTGATGGTGTGCCTAGCGCAGATCAACGATATCAGTTGAACAAGAGCGACACGGTTTTTTTTTTGTTGGATTTCTCGCCCAAAACCGTTCAAGGGTTTTGCCAAATACCTTTCCCTCGATACGGTCGGATATAAGCGGCTGATAGAAATTTGGAAAACCAGTGCTAGGGTGAAGCTGTCTAACATCGATTCACAATAGTGTGTGACCAGGTTTGTGTGGGGTGTCATTTAATGGTGGTACGGGTGTAGTAACATAGCTGCATAATTTCTCCCCATTTCTGCTGGCACAATTGTCACGACGGGGCAGAAAAAGTGTTTTGTTTGTCGTTCAACGAATTTTGTGTGAAGTGTGTTGCTACAGCAGCTGCCGCTGGTGGTGGGGGTAGTAGTAGTAGTGGTAGTGGTGGTGGCTGGTGGTGGTGGTGATGGTAAGGGTGGTGATGGTAGGCCAATCAAGCAAGGCGGAGATTTGAGTATTGTACTGAATCCGGTCACATCATCCGTTGGCAGGGTTCTGGAGTACCAGACTCACGGGCGTAGGTCGTTCGCGGTGGTTGTTGTGGCGCCGAGAGGTAGTGGTAGTGACAGCGGCACAGGTTAAGTGGGATAGAAGATACACAGCTAACGAGCGGGTGTCGCAGCGCGAGCAAGGAGTGAAAGAGAGCGAAAGTGATAGCAGCAGAGTAGTGTGTGATAGGGAAGAAAATGGAAGCCCACATCCGGTCGTCAAGGGAAGAAAAGCTGCCCGTGGCCCGGGAAGCAGTGTTTTGTAAAACATGAATGCGATTCCACGATTCCACGAGCGCTACTGCAGGCAGCAACTAGCCGAGCGCGTCGTGCCGTGGTGACGTGCCGAGGTCAATCGAGCCATAAAACCGTCGGACCACTGCACTCTGGCGTCCTTCGCAGGTGTGACAAAACAGCCAACCAACCAACCATAGGCTTCGGTCCGGCGTGTGATGGAATGCAGGTGCGTGCGCGGCTGCAGATTGTTCGACCGACGCGCAAAGATTCATCTGACAACCGAGCAGAGCAGCTCGGTGGCGTGGAAAAGGTGGAAAAGTATTGCGACTGTTTGCCAGTGCGTAAAACGATCGCCCCTTGCGCGACACTAGCGCCGGAACGTGTGCAGCGGTGCCCTCGCGCAAGTGTACGGCAGCTTAGTAGTGCCGCCGCCCGCTTGCCGCGGGGTCTGTGTGCTGCGGGACGAAATTGTGCTAATAATTTGTGCCACTTTTTTTCGGGGTGTCACACCGACAAAGGCCGACGGCACCTATACATACGGTACCGAGCGATACGACCGACACACACACCTACAGAAACCCGTGCCCGGAACTCTCGTCCGTCGACGACGATCGGCTGCATCGCAACGGATCGTTGACAACTGCACTGCTGAGCTGAAAGCACCTAGAGAATTGGAGACTGTTACTGTACAATGTTAAAAGTAAGTATTTTGGCATTTGGCCGTGGCAGTTATGTGGGCTGCATGATTGCATGGAAGAAGTAAGTAAAGCGAATCGTTCGCTTGCTTATGGTAACTACTTACACGTGTTCTAGAAATGTCTACGCCCATGTGGTGTGCGCAACTGTTTCTACGATATGAATGCGACCAATTGACAATCGATAAGGTAGGACTTGTGACGCCCTTACCTTCTTCAGTCACTTGAATGTAAGATTGACGCCTTGCATGTGTTTGTATGTGTGAAAATTGAAGAAGGTTTGAATTAAAAATAAATCAATTTTACGATACACAAGAAGCGGTAATGGAAGAACCATTACGAACACGTGTTACAACGCCATGGGAGATTAGACCGTGGAGACGCCAACATCTTTATGTAAACTGTGTTCTTTGAACCTGAACTATGAGCCTATCATAGGTCGCCTATGAACCTTCTTGCTTGTTATTTTTTCGGATTTATCTTCTAAAAAAGATGAAAACAATTTGACATGCAACAAGAAATGATTCTTCTTCTATGTGGCGTAGCCGTCCTACGCGGACATGTCGGTCTACACTAATACAGACTTTCCAGACATTATGAAATACCACGCTGCTGGATAGCCAGTGCTTGCTACGGGAGGACGATCCAATCTAGAGTAGAACTCAGGACGGGCATGTTGATACGTCGTACGAGTTGAAGACTGTACCACGGAACCGCCCCAAGAACAAGAAATCATTAAGTAAAGCTAGAGTTTTATTTTTAAGTGCGCGAGAAGGAACAGTTTGTTTCTAAAGGCGCGTGGGGGAACTACGCAAAAAAGCGAACTGTGCAAAACACGAACAACGCCGTGTTCCATAAGCGCTATTTGTACGGTATCAGTTTAACTCGTTAATAACCACCACCCGGTATAAGTTGTTACATTTTAGCTTCATCATCGTTCCTAACAATACCGCCACGATCGTCGTACGGCTGCTTATGAATCATTTCCTTCCTACTCCCTTCAAACAAGGTGCATTTCCCTCCCCGATTAGGAGCGTCGTGAGAAAATCGATCCAGACGATCAAGTGTCCAATCCGCGTTCTTCCGTCGAAATGGTAAAAATAGCATGCCGCCTTCACTACTAAACCAAACCCAACGTCGACCGGAGACACCGGTGTGCACGAGAAATTGATTTTTGTATCCACTGTCAAGAACGCACGTTTGTGCAGTGTGTCAGCAGGCCTGGCAATACGATCCCGGTTGGGGCGGTAATTAGAAGACCAGCAGCGCGTAGCTACTGGCGATGTCGCAGGCCTTTCCCTCCCAAACGTGGGGAGTGGGGGAGCAGGAGCGGAGAATGTAGAAGGAGAAGAGGGAAAAGACAAGCCCCTGGCGGGGTGTGTTACAATTGCAATCGATGGAAGGTGATCGTTTGTCGATTATGTTTCCCAACACCCCACGGTGCACAGTTGCGATCAGGCGTTGAAGTGACTGGCCGATGCGTGCCGTACCGGACGGAAAGAAAAAGCGAAGAACAAGGGAAGGGGCACGGGAAAACGTTAGAGGCAGGTGGCTTACACTGCACGGCAGAGTAATTGCATCAGACTGCATCAAATGCAGTGTTAGATAATTAGCAACAATTAGCTCGGATGTATGTAAACAGTAGCTGATAGATTGTTCTAGTTGAGAAGGCCACATGGCGATCAAAGGCGACCAATTCCCTGCACGGATGATGGAATTGGTGTGCATTATTTCGTGGGCTTTACATTTAGCTAGCTGCTTGAAGGCTACGCACGGCCCGCTGCTGTCGGAAGCAATTGGCCCGTACAATTCCACCGCGATTGACACATGAGGTGGGGAATGTTCCGCGCAGGTGACAGGTTAAAGCCCGCCTATCAGTCTTACAGGGTTTCACACTTTATCTCAAGACCGCGGGACCCCTTCCCGAATCTGTCTTAGCCAAAGCCAAGACTGCGGTATGATGCTTGAAAACGTTGATGATACCTGAATTCATCGGATGCAATGCTGAATCTGCGGCACATTTCTCGAAACACACTGGTCCGCGCCGAGGACATGCGGTCGAATATTTTTTTTACACGGATAACCTTTGTGTACATCAGTGTATGAGAAACACCCAATTATCCTTTTCGTGTTTTTACCAAAAAAGACAATTTAATAAAATGAGTGAATGCATATTTCTGCAATTAAAATATTTACAAGTGTCAAGAAAGTAGTTTGAACTGTTTAAATAATGTTTTTTTGTAAAAACACGAAAAAAATAATAGGTTGTTTTCAGTACACTGATGTACACAAGGGTTATCCGTGTAAAAAAATATTCGACCGCATGTCCTCGGCGCGGACCAGTGTGTTTCGAGAAATGTGCCGCAGATTCAGCATTGCATCCGATGAATTCAGGTATCATCAACGTTTTCAAGCATCATACCGCAGTCTTGGCTTTGGCTAAGACAGATTCGGGAAGGGGTCCCGCGGTCTTGAGATAAAGTGTGAAACCCTGTATGGTGGTTGGATTTTTCCACTGCTGTCTACAGTGGTTGGATTTGCTATGAGCTGGAGTTTCCTGGACGTTTCGCTTCATCCATTGCAGGTGATTCACAGTTTAGTGTTCCAAAGTACTAAAGTCTAGGGTAAAACATTTGGGTATTTTGCCCAGGTTTAAGGACCACTTTTACTCAGCAAATGCAGTGAGATATTGCATAAGCCCTTGTTATGTTGCGACACTAAAGATTTTCTTGTAAATGTCACTGTGATCACCGCACTCGTTTACTCTGTCCTTGAGGGCAATCTAAAGGATATTCAGAGTAGGCTAGTGATCAAGTTGTCATTCAAACCACTTGATTACTGCTTCACAGAACCTGTGCAATTCTAATGAGCTGTGTTACAAGTGTAGCCAGCTGAGAATCAATATCGCATGTCCTCACACTCATACAACGTTAAACACATTTTGAATATATAGATAACAATTTTTTTTAATCCATGACCCAAGTCTCATCTATGGACGAAAGCTCAAACATGGTTGGTGTTTTTGCCAGGTCGGTTATGCCCTGGCAACATTAACACATTATCATTGTTTTATTTTGTACATCTTTTCCAACTTGAAGCAGTAGCCGGAATAGGTTTAAACCTGCCTAAGCCACTAATAAAATTAACTAGCTTTTATTGATTATTGTTCTCAAGTCCTTAGGTTAATCCATAAAACTGTAAAAAAAAATCTGCTATCAATCGTAGCTTTTAACGCATGTGGTTGTTTTTTTTATCTTTTTTATATCTGAAAAGTGCCAGAAAACATTCCTCCTTTGCTGTATGCAATAAATATTTTATATTCTTGCAAATTTAAGAAAAGATTCATTTTGATTAGTCACACTCAAAGATTCCGAGACAACATTCCCTAATTTGTTTGTGTGTTGTAAGAGACTGTATATATGTTTGTAAAGTTTATCAGCTTACTGCATATACAAGAGTAGCTTAGTATTTGCATTTAGAATGTAAACCTTCAAGATATTTCTTTCGAGTGCCGAAAATAAGTCAGTCATAAGTAATTAGATCTTTCTTAGAAGCACCATAACAAATACAAAATTTGAAACGATTCCTGAGTTAAACAAATTAATAAGGAACAATAAATAAACAAAAGAATTCATCTTGTCCCAAGCGATTTTGACGTGAACCGGCTGAACCAGTGATCATTTGATCGTTCGGGAAACAGCTGAATGGTTCATCCAGCGCATTCATTTCCCTACTGTTTTTAACGATGCAGTAGAGCGCACCGTCATCATCACGATCATCATCATGGGCATCATCATCATCATCGGCACTGCAAATCCAGTCACACACAGCAGGTACAAAAGCATACACAGACAGACACACACCAGCGCAAGTGCATTGTCATCTCACGGGCCGCACTTACCTTGTGGTGGTGCGATCGGGTAACAAAAAGAAAGCATACAGCGGGCTAGAGAGAGAGGGAGAAATGCATTTCTCCTACCACATGATGCATCGGTACGCGCATGTGTGTGGGTCAGTTGTATCGGAACGCAGTTTCGCTTTCGTGTGTGCGTGCATGTCTTTTACTTCTCTTCCCGAAGTGATTATGATGCGTTCGACGCGAACGGAGGGAAAATGCATTTGTCTGAAAGCGCGCTGCGCGGTAGCCCAAAACGAGGCAAAAGTGTTCCGCCAAAGTAACAGTGCAGCAGCAGCAGGTTAGTTTGGCTTTGACAGTACCCCTGAATCGGTTGTTGTTGTTGTTGTTGTTGCAGAAACAAAAGGAATCCAAAGGGCCAGCCCATTTGCGCTGTGGAACTGCTGCAGTGAAGTGATAAAAGTGTTTTTTGTTCTACTCGAAACCGTGCACAGGTGTGTTTAGGTGTGTATTTGGAATGACGGCAGCCTACTACTATTACTTTGTTGGTAACGATGCGCTGCGGTTTGGGGACGGGGCATTTCATGCGATCGTACACCAATTCACCCACCGGAATGGTGCTGAAAATGTCGCCGAGCGATCAACTTTTTATGTTGGCCATTATACATCGTGCGTGAGGTGCGGAGGAAGGTAGGAAAGTGAAGTGGTATAAAGACAGGCGTATGGTTTATTTTATTCTTTTTGATGAGTATTTTTTTATACCTAGAAGCTATATTGATTAAGAATAACCCAGCATTAACCAGCTGAACCATTAAATTGATCAAGGTTTGTGGTTATAGATTTCTATCATCCAAAATAAGGTGTCATTTATCAACTCTGGATGCTAAGGTTCATATTTTTCGTCATGAATTTAACAACAAGATATTCACATAAAACAATGCCATAAAACTGCGCACAAATTGTTATTCACTGCAACAATGCAGTGCGGACTGCAAAAAATCCAACAAAATTGTACATCTTCAACGGCATCGGATCAACTGTAACTGCAATTGATGATTACTACCGTGCAAAAACATTACCGATGTATGGAAAATTTTGAAACTCTGTACAGTAGTCCAATGTCACAATAGAAGGAACAAACTACCCGAAGACATCGGTTAAAATGTATGAGCGATAGGTTTTCTCTCTCCGAGCAATGTTCCTGAGAGAAAATACCGTACACAGAGAGGACGAGAATGTGCGAGTGAAATAAAACATGAAAACATTGGAAATGCTCGTGAAATGAGATATGAAAAATATGAAGGGCGTTTCTCTGCAGATATTAGGAGTCTACGGGGTCATTTCTATTGTGTTTTGCTGTGAATGATATAAACACAAGTTTTTTTTTAATTATTATTTTGTACTTTTATATCGAAAAAATTTTTGGGGGAACTGAGGGAACATTTATTCCTCATTTAGTTATGAAGCGCAAATAATTAAAAAAAAAATAACGCTGATTTACTTCAAGCTCAGATGGTTCCATAGCTGATATTATGAATTCAATATGCCCCAGAATTCCTTCTTGAAGAGTGAGATTTTGAGAATACATGTTGGCCAGTGTGCAGACGTCCATTTGACAAGCCACGAGAGCAAACTCTCTTCGGATGTCTTCGGATGGCACTAACTGTTGCCGTCGCTCTGGCCAGTGTGTGCTCACCCTCATGAGCAAAGATATTGGGTTGGCATAAAAGTATTGTTGTATTTTTAGTTGTTTTTTTTTACACTGAAATACGATATAAAGCTATGCTTTTTATTTACAAGAAAATAACAGCTAGCGTATGCATATTCGATACACTCAAATAAGCATAGGATCAATACTATGGATAAAATACAAGAGTTTATAAAATTATATACTGAATACAATTTGTTCAACAAGCAAACTAAATGAAATTTGCTTAATATTTCACTAGAGAAAAAACAACACTAGCCCAATATTTTCCAATATCTGCCTCCATCCTAAAAAAGCGTACCTTCCTCACCGGATAGCCTAACATGCATTCGCCTGAAGCCCGCGCGTACTTTAAATACCCGCTAACGTCGGAAAACGTTATTAAACGCGCAATCGTCTGTGTCGTCTCGTGGTTGCAGCAAGCGCGTGCCAGTTCGCGAATCGCGAAATCCGTTGTACCTTAAACCGCAAGCTACGCTAAGAAAAACCCGAGTGGTGCGTCTGTTGTACTTTTTGTTGTTGCTGTCGTTGTTGTAGTTGCTTCCCCAGCTAACCCGATCTTTACCCCGTGTGCGTTATTTCCGTGCGACCGAGGAAAACAGTGGCAATTGGCGGCCAGTGGGGGCTGCAATAAGAAAAAAAGGGAAAAAAGAGAGCAAAAAGTTTGGTTCGCAAAAGCGAAATTGAATCCCGAAGTCGTTTGGCGAGAGTTGGGTGCTGGTTGTTGCCTTGTGCGTGGTGGGAAGTGTGTGTGTGTGTGTGTGAATGTGTGTCTTTTTACTTGTCATTTGTTTTGGTGTTGTGAACCATCTGGAGTGGTAAAAATTGCGCCTCGATCACGATCTTTGGCGGAGATCGTCACCAAAACCAAGTGACGGTGATACATGCGGATAAATAATTTAAACCATTTGCTTGCTCTCCATTCTGAGGCAGACGGATTTACTACGGTCCCGCCATCGGCACGCGGTAAAGTGTAGAATCGTGCAGTAAATTTTGCGGGGAAATTTATCATCCGTTCACACCATAATCGCCTTCATATTGTGGCAGAACTTGGTTTTTGGAGCAGTTCGGGAGGGAAACAAAATTAACCGCTCCGCTGCGATCGCCAAAGATCGGCCAAACAAAGTAAGGGGGACACGCGATCCAAGTGCAGAGGTGGTGTTCAATATTGCCTTCATAACAAACCGTTTAATGACTTCGGTCTAATGATACAGTGCTTGTGCCGCGTAGTCGAAGGAGTCGACCCACAACGCCCAGAATTGTTGGCGCTCTGTTGGTGCGCGTTAGTGTAAAAGGAAAGCGCGATCGAAGGCAATAATTCGTGGCAATTGATCCACTTGCAAGTGTGCAGGGCAGAGTGCAGAGTGTCAGTGTATGTGCGACGGCCGTTCGAGCCGATCTGCAACCGCAAGGAGACTAATATTCTAGGAGTCTTCAAACCAAAAAAAAAAGAAGGAAGGTTCCTTCCTCCACCCAAACCGCCAGTGACCGCCGAGGAAAGTGCCGGTGGACGGCGGCCGTGCTCGGAAACTGCACAACTGTGGTTGTATGTTGGCGTAGTCTCGCGACTATCTCGCACGAGAGATAGAGCGAGCAAAGGATAGGCGCAAAAGGTAATCCTGAGATCCGGAGAGTCTTTCCTTGCATCTTCACCAAACGCCCGAAACTGGCTAGACTTTGAGGGGAGGGGGTATCAGCAGGGAGACACATAATCGTCCCTTCGTGTGAAACCGCACAGTAAGCGGCGAATGGTTGACTTACTGGCACACACACCGAAATAAAACAAAATCGGGTAAAAGCAGCAACCGCGGTGGCACGCATTTCGCATCTCGCTACAAGAGATACCTGCCGGGTCGGGGAGACAAATGAAGGGAAAAGTCTACCATAATACGCAAAAGGGGTAGGAGCAATTATGTGGGGCCAGGGCGGGAATGGCAAGGCAAAAACTGCTCGAAATTCAACCACCAAAGAGGACGGAACCGCGCCCAGCAGGGGGGACGTCGGCGGTAAAATGAAAACAAAACGAAACATTTGTCAAAAATTAAGAGCAAAACGAGAAAGATACACCATTGAGAACGCGGTACGAGATACGGAGCAGCATGAATGATCACGATCACGATATTAGTGCAGCCGCTTGATACTTGCGTGTGTGTGTGTGTGGTTGTATATGTTTGATCGTGTATGATCGCGGTAACAGAGATCTTAATCGCGATCGAGCTACGGGACAGGAAATGCAAATGCAGACAAAACAAACACACACTTTGCGACCCATACACATGAATGTTTCCTGCCATTCGTTATCTGCTTTATCGTGTTGGCTACAAATTGCCCTTTCCTTCAATCGCATACCAGGATCGTAGATGAAGTCGTTGCAGCTCCTACTTTCGCTCTATGAAAGTCACCAAATTGTTTGTAATTGCTGGAAAAGAAATCCAATCACATCTTTCTTGTGGTTGACGCAAAACACAAGGACCAATGTGAAGTGTTGTCCTAGCAGCGAGGCGTTGCAAAAGGACAGTGAACTGTGTACCAATTGTCACTGATGGTATCTGCTACATCGACTGTCTTTGGAACAATTCTCCCTTGGCAAGTCGTTTTTTTTTCTTCTTCTTCTGTTGGCTCCATCTCTCCACCCTGTTGGCTGTCGAAAAAGTGACGGGAAGGGAACGGAACTTGCCTCGCAAGAAAAACGGTTATCGAATAACCCGACGGTGGCCCCGGAGTGGTCTTTGAATGTGACGGAAAATTGTGCTATAATACTTCCGAGCAGCGCGCCAGGCCAACCGGAGGGAGGGGGTTAGGGCGAGACCAGCTTGAGGACCGATACTAAATGTGTATGTTTTACTTTTACTTTCGTGCCGCAGCAAACCATCCTTCTCGCGTCTCTCTATCTCTCAATCTCTCCCTTTTTCTTTCGTTATCTCTCTCTCTCTCTCTCTCTATCTCTCTGGTACACTGCTGCCCGGTCTGTCAGGGAGCGAACTTTGTCAGGCTTAGTTGGATCATTTCCTCTTCTCGTGGACCGATTCGCTCGCCACATTCACATCGTTTAGCCACTAATACTGCTCGAATCGCCACTCGCCTCCCTTTCGTACAGCGTTTGGTGGGAGAGGGTTGTACGCATTTGGAAGGGATGAGGGTAGGCGAAGGGGCAGATCGTCTCAAATCGTGTCGATCTGACGTAACACGCTGAGCCCACTTTCATCAAACAACGTACAGACACAGCCGCACGACGCTGCAGCTCCTAACCGAGCTGCAGCAGCGTGCAGCACCACCCGAACTGTCGATGATCACACCACGAGCATGATGATCATCAGATCGTCCACCAAACCCCGTGCGCCCCTCGGCACGATGTCAACTGACGATGATGACGCTGATGATGCTTGTGGGAGGAGATGGCGGTGGCGGAAAGTGGACACCAAACACATACCGAATATACCGGTTTCGGTAGGCGCGATGCAACTGGCGGCACAGACCGAACGAGCGGCACCAGCCTCACCAATCCACCCCAGTCTCTCTTCCCCAGCATCGTGCAAACCTTTCCTGCGGTGCTTTTTGATGCGACAGACGCTGAGCCTTTGGAAGGTCAGAAAGAATGGTTCGGGAAAACACACACACACACACACCGTTTACCGCATGTCACACGCCGATAAGGGAGGGCGTGAGTGCGCTCGCGCGCGCCACACGGTTTTAAAAAGGGGGCACGTCCTATTGCAGCAAGTGTACGGCGGTCGGTTTGGCGAGCTACACGAGTGCCAAGTCGAAGGAGCCGTCGGCATGGTGGTGTCCTCGCAAAAAACGACGCAAAACACTGAAACAAGGATCGGTCTTTTTGACAGCAGCACTAATGCGCGACCGGGGCAGGCCGGGGTAGTATTGGAGCTCAAATTACTGCAATCCGCACCGTTTACGTCATACGCGCTCCAGTTGGTGGTGAATATAGGCAGGCTATGCAGGGAAAACGGTGCGCGGAAAATGGAGAACTGAAACGGACGCGGACCAGTTCTGGTGGGTCCACCACCATCACCAAGGGGCCGCTGTGAGGCGCGCGCTTGTGGCAAGCGACGAAATGGCCGCACACACATTCTTTTTCAATTAACACCGCATCGCTTCGTAGAAGACGAGCGCAGGAGGAGCGCACGGGGAGGAATTGGCCAGCGGTCAAACCGGCGGAGAACGATTAGTTAGCAGGCCGTTAAGGGAGATTTGAGAGAGAGAGAGAGAGAGGGAGAGAGAGAGAGGGAGAGAAAGAGAGAGAAGTGAAAAAACCAAACACGCAGCAAAACGAAAATTAATCAAGACACGCTGAGACACAAGACACAACAAGCATATTGCCGCGCGTCCAGTACACGATCTTCCCGTTTGATGGTCTGTGTGTGTGTGTTGACGTGTGCGGCTGGCTTGGTTGGTCCCTGATCGGGAGGGCTGATAATTACCCAGTAGGCAAACTAGAGCCGTCATCTAACCCCATCGACTTGTTGATTGCGCACCGAGAACGAGTTAGACTCATTGGCGGCTGCCATCTTTAGCGCGATCGTCACGAAGTCTACACCAGATTTTCAGAGTGTATGCGGCCGTGTGTGTGAGTGTGTGCTTTCGGTGGGGTGGGTTGCCCGCAGGCAAAACAACTCCCGTAACAGGTTGCTCTACGCTAGATTTCTGACTCTTTGGGGCGACCGTTTTTTATTACACAGTTACGGTTTGAATTGGGTATTAGGGCGCATCGCTGATAAGCAACGAGAGAAGAACATGTGTAAGGCGTAATGATGCTTTGTAGTAGATAGTAATGGTAGTGTGTAGTGATGTGCTCTCTGGAGCGCACCCACCACTCCGATGTGTCTTCAGATATTGTTAGTCCGACTTCGGGAAAATCGGAGTCATCCGGTGTTGTCCGGAGTCGTCTGGAGTCATCCGGAGTCGCCCGAAGTCGTTCGTAGTTGGAGTCGTCCGAAGTCGTCTGGAGTCGTCTAGAGTCGTCTGGAGTCGTCCTGAGTCCTGAGTCTTTCGAAATCGGAGTCGTCCAGAGTCGATAGGTGTCAACTGGACCCGTCCGGTGCAATGTTCTTGTGATCAGTCATTTAATTTCGTTGTGTTTTTGTCTTTTACTTTGCATGTATATTTCGTATACAAGCCTTTATTTCGAAGGCCGACTGCGACTCCTTGCGACTCCGGGTGACCTCGGACAACTCCGATTCTGGACGGCTCCAGATGATTCCGAACGACTCTGGATAGTGCTGGGTGGAACTAGCTTCCGGAGTAGGTTCCTAAAATATCGAAGTCGGATCGGAGTCGACTGCTGATGTTTGCCAACTTTACCCATCACTAAGTTGTGTGGTTGTTCTGAAGCCATCTTAAGCCTCACTGACAACATTAACACAAAAAAAATCTGTCCTAATTACCAGCGAAAATAGTTTTCGTGCCTAGTCTGTTAAGGCTGACTACTTTTTGCCATACAATCGCTATCTCCAAAAGATCTACGTTCGGCCTACTACTCTCGACTCGTAACGTCAATCACACTTCAATTAGGTGGTCAAAATTCACAAAAGATGTCACAAAAAAGTCTTTTAAGCGGGACACGTGTGTGTGAGTTTTTTTGCTGAAGATCGCTGTTTTGCAGA
This sequence comes from Anopheles coluzzii, assembly GCF_943734685.1. Taxonomy (NCBI): domain Eukaryota; kingdom Metazoa; phylum Arthropoda; class Insecta; order Diptera; family Culicidae; genus Anopheles; species Anopheles coluzzii. The sequence goes on from NC_064670.1 coordinate 85,621,594, forward strand.
TCGTCGAGTCCACTTTTTGTGTATGTCTCAACTACAAACGCTACCTCTTCGCCTCTATCCAGGGTTGCGTGCAGATGGATATTAGGAGATAAAAACCAACCATCCGACAAGGTCTCAAGGTCCGCCTGGGTCCGCTTTTAGTTGGAATCTGATTATAGCTCTGCCTGCTTTTTCCATGGAACTTCGCAGCAGATACAGCAGAGTGTTGTGACAGTACCGAGAAACCTGCTTCTTCTGCTGACAAATGACTGACGGTCGGGTCGGAGACAACAACGAAAAAACGGCGTATAACAATTAGCAAAACAACAGCTAACCAACCAATGTGCCAAAAATATATCCTTTAGCCGACATTACTGCTTCTGAACTTTTGCTTTTTATGTCGATCGGACCTGAAGGGGAGCAGACTTCATTCCTTCTCTGGAGAGGGATGCGAGTATCGTGCGTCGTCCCCCTGTCGCTTGATCTTACATCCCATTTCGCTTTCGTAACCGTTTCCACCAGCCAGACGGTGCCGTCGAAGGCGTCAGCTTCCCAGCGTGCCCTCGTGCGCTGAGGAATGCGCCGTCAAGCCGTGCAATTCTCGCAAACTTGTCATCCAATTTTCCGACACGGAATCGAGGACACCGTCAGCGGCGGCGTCGGCGGCACAAGCATATCGGTCAAACGAAGTTTTTCGTTCCATTCGGCGCCAGCCAGCCAGCCAGCCAGCCAACCGGCACTGTTCGCCGCCCGAAGATGGAGACACAGAAATTCCCGATCCTCGGGCAGAGTGGCGCCAATTTTTGCCAACAATAGGTTGGCCGCGCGACAAGGTCAGACTGCCCCGCGGCACGATGCAAACACGTGTCGCGAGAAGCAAGGAGCGGGGGAGATTTTATGTTTTGCTTCTAGGTTAGGCGTGTTGAATCGCCGAAATAGAAGCGCGGGAGCACAAAGGTCGTACGGAGACTACGCGCACGCAAACGCACATATGGCTAAGGAAGGTCTGGGGGGGGGGGAGCGGCGTCTTATCCAGCACCTCCGGAACGTGCTGTTGGGCCCGCTGGAAGGGTAAGTCTTGCGGGTGAGTGCTACGCTAATTCCATCGGTGGCTCCTCGTGCTGCAAACGCGTAATCGGAAACCGACTGCGCATGGCGAGCTTTGCGCAATCGGTCACGGAAAGTGTCTCACGCACCGTCGGCGACACGTTTCCTCGACACCGTCCAAACATTCAGGGGATGCCGCCGTCCGGCTGGTGGGGCTGTTGTTCAATGGCAGGTCAAGATTCTACGCCCGGCAAGAAGTGTTCAAGAAGTGCTGCGACCATTCTTGGGCTACTTCAGAACGGGCACGTGTGGGGAGGGTCTACAAGAGCAGGCATGGGACCAAATGCTTTCGCATGGAAATTCCATCGCACAACGCATAGGGTGGTGTGGACAAAAAAAAGGTTTTGTTTACTTCTCTTCTCAGTTGCTTTGATCATCGAGTTTTATCACAACCGCTTATGTTTGTATCACTTTGTTGAATGTTTAAGAGCAATGGCGAATGTATACAATAACATCGATTGCTCACAAGTAATCATTCTCTGAACTATCGTTCTCGGCTTTTGACTTCTCTTTTGATTCGCTCGTTTGATTATGATTTCAAACTTTGCCCAGCGCAGTGTCTCGGGAGCTGGAGAAAATATGCTACGTGACACTTGCTCGAGCTGCCCTTGCTTTGCGCGCCCTTTTCCGCATGCGCCAGCAGATTTTAGGCGCAATTGATGTAATGTTGCTGCGTTACGATACGCCGCGCCGCTACGATAGCCAATGAACGGGCGCGTCGATTGCGTTCTATCATGCGTTTTTCTTTTGCACCACTCAGCCACCCTACTGCTCTGGCTCCGTTTGCCTTCCCCCGAGCCCGTTCTCCGGTTCTATCGCGCTGGAAGGAGAACGCGCAGCGCGCACACGAACCAGAGAGAAAGTGGGAGCTGGCGTGGCGGATTCGCGGTGCAGCGCTTTAATCAACACTTTGACATTTAAATTGTCCGCATTCCTTTTGGCACACGAATTTAAATACAATGGTCCACCCTCCACCCAGGGTGAGTGCATTGCAGCAACGACAGACCCACCCCGCGCAATGCATATCTCCATTGTGCTCCCACCACACCAATGCCAGAGTATCACCCGTACACCTCACGAGCGATACCAATCCGCCCCTCGATCGATGCCTGGTTCGAAAGCCGTACGCGTACTTTCCCAGCCAACCGGGAGCCAACAGCGCGGGGATCTGCTCAGTATTCCGCCCAGCGTGCGTAGTGCAGCGCAAAATTAAAAAGGGAAAAGGGCGGCAGCCGCGAGACGAGCGGTCGTGGGCAGGGGTGAATGGGGACGAAGCAAAAGCAAAAAAAATGAGTGCAGCACCCCTTTTGTGGGACGCATTCCTTTGCAATCTGCAAGACGGCGAAGAGGACCGCGTGCAGCAGCAACAACTGCGCTATAGCGGTGCGCAAGACGCAAGACGACCACGCGGCAAGGTGAGCAACTACCAATCCGTCAACGCGGGCGTGTGTGCGTGCGTGCGTGTATGCGTGTGGAAGAGGTTGGGTGACGTCCATCACCGTCACCTAGGGGTTGCATCCAATCGCCCGGTCACGACACCACGCCGATCGACGTCACGTTATGAAATGTGCGCCGCCGTGCGAAAGGGGTGTGTCATCGTACGCCAGCTGTACCACACGCTGTCGTTGACACCGACCGTACGCGCGCGCGGCGGCGGCGTACTCTCTAAGGTCCCGGTTCGCGGTTACCAACTGCTGCTTGGCTTGCACTCTCTCTCGTTGTGCATGTGCATGGCAGCTGGGCGAAAAGTTCTGCCCGTATCACCCATCACCAGCCCGCACCACAACCTTCCCGTTAAGGTCTGCCGAGCAGCGATCGCGAGAGCAAACCCCTTGGGGAGAACGAATCGAGTGAATCAGCCGGTGGTCTGTCCCATCCCCCTGGGTTGCACCGAGGTAACGGCAAACGGGAGCAAGACGGTGGAAGACCAAAAGGGAGGGCAATGATAAAAGTGTATAATTATAAATAATTGATTTATTTATCTGACCGACCGAACCGAACGGCCGGCAGCCTCCACAAGAGCCGGCAGCAACTGGCCCAACTCATCCGGCGTCCCGGGGGAATGTACGCACATTAGCAGGAATGACGATGCAGCGCGACACACACACACACACTCCAGCGTTCGCGATATTTCTTTCTCTCCCGTCGCTTGTTCGCTTCCTCGCCGTGGTGGCCTCGTGATTAACGCACGCAGCAGCGAGATGCGACGCCATTTGCACGCAGTGTTGGCGGTAGTTCTGCAATCCTGGGCCTGGATCCTGGGATGCACCGGAACGGTTGGGGGAGAAGATCGTAACTAACCCAGGACGACATGATGATGCTCGGTCTGCTACTGCTTTGGGCCGAGGAGCAGTTATCGGTCGGCGATTTTTCTGCGCTGCTGCTGCGCCATTGCGCTGGAAGTTTGCGCTGCGCTGCGGAACGGTGGCGTAATTGCATCCGCTGCAGAAATGGCGTATATTTATAATACGGAGATTGATCGACGTGATGATCGCGGCCCGATCGAGCTGAAGCAGATTTCCGCCGAACGCGCGTGTTTAGCGAACACCAGTTAGTTACATTTAAAAGCCGTACATGCGGCATATGTGTTTATCGGTTGAATGATAGGTCGGAAGAAGCAACAAGCCACAACAATATACTTAGCGTAAATGGTGCATTCGGTGCACGGCACAGGGAGTGGGACGAGAGGGAGGGGAATCATGACATATGAATGAGCTGGCGATAGTGTATGTCCGCAGCCGAATTGTTGGCGCCCACCACCGCTCAAGATTTTCAACGTGCATTAATTAGGAGAGCGAGGAATTCTTCCAGGTCATGGGCAAAAACAAACCCATTTGCCGCATAGTTGCGCCGTTAGTAATGCGGGAATGATTGAGATTGTTTGTCCAATCTCGACACGTACCGCTGCCGCCGCCGACCGGAAACCCGCTTTGCTCCACATTTGAATGAATCATCGATATCGTTGGGATTTCTAAACTTGACCCTTTGCGGTGCGCTCCTTGGGATACTTATTATTTTCCCACGACGATCAATTACCCTCGCGTAGCTGTGCGTGGGTGTGTGCGCAGGGAACTTTCCGTTCTATTGGAGGTGCATGATGCATGCGTCCCGGTGATAGGCTATTTTCAATCATTATCCTCACTACCCGAATGCCCGGGGCACTTTCCACTGGAAGCTGCGGGGAAATATTGATCGGACCGGCCGATATTTCATTCCAGCTGATGTCAGATGCATTCTAGGGCAACTGCCGTGACGCAGTTGTTTTCCACCGCCCTCCGGTAGGGTTGTCTGTGTAATGGTCTCTGATACGGTGGGTATGATGGGAGTCGGAGCGGGTTGGAACATGAGAAAATTACGCCCAGTGCATTTTTCCTCCGGCGGAAAACGGTTAGCAAGGGGGGAAAACCCCGCCGGAACAGGTCCCACGCGCGCCCAAATGTCTGGCGCTCCGTTTACTTTCGAAAAGGAGGGTAGGACTCAGTTGGTGATGAGGGTGGCAGGTCGTTTCAACCAACGTATTGGTTCCGCGCATGGTAGGAACTAGTGATGGGGAAAAATTCGAAGTCGACTCCGATCTGAAATTCTGGAACCGATTCCAGAAGCTATGTCCGCCGAGCATTAACCGGAGTCGTCCGGAGTCGCCTGGAGTCGTCGGGAGTTGCAGTCCTCCGGAGTCGGCTGGAGTTGGCCAAAGGCATTTCATTTCGTAGAGTTTTTTTCTCTTTCACTTTGCGCATGCATGGCTGAAAAAGGCCTTTCTTTGTAAGAATAGCGGTTTGAGTCGACCGAAGTCAGCAGGAGTCGGAATCGGAGATGAAATTCCTGATCATAAAAACATTCCTGATCATAAAACATCCGGACGGTTGCGACTCCGGACGACTCCGCAAGATTCCGCCTTCGGATGTCTCCAGGCGACTCGGGATGTCTCCAGGCGAATTCGGTTGACTCCGGACGACTCCGGACTTCTGACGATTTCGGACAACTCCGACTCCGGGCAAATAAGACTACGGGTGGAGCTATTGGTTCCGATTTTGCAGGAGTTGGAATCGGACTAACAATTGCCTGAGTCAGATTGGAGTCGTGGGTGCGCTCCAGAGGACACACCACTAGTAGGAACACTACACCAGCATCACTACCACGAGACCGATCGCGTTCATCACGGCGTAACGTCTCCTCTCCCCCTCCCTACACACTCCAACCATGCAGCGTATACGCACGCAGACAGTGTTAGGTGCGCGCTCGCTCACGAGAGCTCACTTCGTTCGGACGGTGAATGGCAGAGACGCCGCTGTGGTGGGGAGGCCGCAGTTGGACGCCATGATCGGGCCGCCCCGTCGTGGGGGACGAATCATCATGATTGGATTAAGATCACCGATCAATCGGGCCGATCGGCTAGTCTTGTCTGAGACGGCGACCATCGAACACAACAGCGCGAACTACGCGAATCGAGCAAAACGTTGCCGCATGAGAGTGTGCCCGCGCGAATCGAGCCCCACAATACGGTGTGAATAATTCACGGTCTACGGACGGAAGAAACGAGCATTTTCAGTTTTCGAGCTACTTTCTCATTGTGTATACTCTGCCGCAAAGTGTGTGTGTGGACGTGTGATCCAAGTTCCAAAAGATCCTTCGTTGGGTGGAATATTGTCTTCCTTTTATTTCGAAAAGGTTCGTTGTGCGTGTGTGGTAGTGTACGACAACTCCATTGTAGCAGACTTAAAAGAAGCAGTGGTGCGTGTGCGAGTGTATCGCGTCTGTGTGTATTCTCTTTCGAGTGCCGTTCGAGCAGTTGTCCCTTCACAGTAAGTGTCGATTTAGTAAGAGCAAAAGCAAGTGAGCAAGTGATAGCAGGTTCGAGGTCTACCCAAAACAGCATAGATCAACTATGGGCGGAGGGGGAGCAGGCCCTGTATGTATGTAGGTCCTTTTGCACCAATGATTCGACCGATCATCTCGCCAGCTGCCTCACATTTGCAGTGGGAAACTACCGCTAGATTGAACAGCGAGATTGAACTCTCGCTCGTCTCTCGACAACAGGTGTTTTGGCAAGCATTATATCGTGCAGGATCTGTCATGCATGGCACGACCCCCTGCGATTCGTCGGACGATAATAGTGTGCAATAGTGGCCGATTAGTATGCAGCGTGCAAACACGCACCACCACCAGACAACGATGATGATGATGATGATGATGATGACGTTTTTTTTCGCCAAAAGCGTGTAGTTTTATCATCAGGTGACAACTGTGCCCCTCCGCGAGACTTTCATCGCCCACCACAGAGTTAGAGCGCGCCGAATGCAGTGCCGATCGAGCCCCGGGGCCCGGGCGGGTACTGTCAACTTGTCGCTGACAAGGCACACATTGAAATAAAATGTAAATTCGTTCGGCTTCTATTGTGGCCGCACCGGGGAGACATTGCGGTGCCGGAATGGTCGATCGTCGCGTCTCTCCGTAGCTTTCCGCGGGCCTCGGTACTCGGCCAGCGCACGGGTCGAACCCCAGATCGAGCCGCGATTCGGTTTGATCAAAAGCCAAACGGGCTGCAGGTTTTGTACACTGTACACATCAGCCGAAGAAGAAGAAGCAGAAGAAAAAAAGTAGAAGAGTGGCGTGGAAATTTGTATCTCCGTGGCAAAAGTGGTGGAACGCCGCCGACGGACGTGTGGTAAATGCAAATCAGATTTGCTTTTATATTTACATATTTATTTGGTTTTATGTACACACAAGAAACCGCTGGTGGAAACGAAACAGCGAATCAGTGCCCCCCGTGTGTGTGTTTGATGTTTGCTGTATGCTTGTCTCACGCTGGTTCGTTCGGATCCTTACAATCGCCGCATGTTCGACTAGCGCGAGTTCGAACATTTCTGCAACTTGGTGGATCGAGTTGCGGATCATTGCAGTCACCAAGCCCCATGACATAGTTTGTACAAGCCAGGTGGTATGCACACACATACACATACACACACACACACACACACACACACACACACATATGTATATGCTGGATTGTTCGTGGACGGTCGTGGCTCTCTGTGCCGCTCTGGTACCATACTGTCTGTCGCGATCGAGATTCACATATGTGGCGCGGCAGTGGCGCGATATATAAGCTATGGCAATTCGCCATGCGCAACCGGTTTCACTATTCCACCCCGTATTGAGATGTATTCCCGCCGATCGGGGGTTTTGCTGACAGTTTAATTTCGCAGTGCAAGCAGCGCAAAGTGGCGGCAGTTTTTAAGGAACGTCGTGAGATATTACTAGCGGTAGCTTTTTGAGCGTTTGATTGGATAACACGTTTGTTGGAGCAATTCAACTTCGAGCGGTTGGAATTGATGCATTTTGAACCTAATAAAATACGTCAAGAGCAAGTTGAATACAATGCCTCAAATAGTACACCCAAACAGCTTCGTAACTTAGAAACCTTGTTCTAGAAAGCAACGCTGCCAGCGACGCATTAATTCTAATTAGAAGCTTTACATTCCAAGCATCGCGCGTTTCCAGCGATACAGCTTGTCATCGGAACGTGCCTTCCAATATGCAAATCATTTGGCAGCACGGCCCCGACAAAACTGTTTCCGCGGACTGGTATTCCGTTTAAATGCTAATTGTTTTACTTATGATTTTAAACGGCCCAGCGATCGTAACGATCAAAACAGCTCATAACGATTAAGCGCAACGGTTAATCAAACTCGGCCGAGTCGTTACATCCTAATGGGTCAGGTCGTTATAAACTCGGCACCCACCAAACATGACAGGGCGGGGAAGGGAGGACACGTTCTCCTATTGTGGGGTCTTAGTTATTACGTAGTATTTGATTCGAAGCATTATTTTTTCTAACTTACAAGTTCTGAGTTGGATCATCCGTGCCCAGAAGCGGTCAGAGAGCTTTCCCAAAACGACACACGAAATACGACACAGTGTACGGAAGCAGGGATAGAAATTCCATTCAATCCTCAGATTTCGTGCCCCGTCTTCCGCTCGGAATGATTTCAAATCACAGACCGACTTAATGCCGAAGTATTTAATCGTGTGTGTGTGTGTACCAGTAAGCAGCCCAGAGCGGCCGAGAGGTTGTTGAATAAACAAAATTCTTAAGTATGCAGCCGAACAAACAAACAAACACTCATCTCTCCAAGTTGATCCGTTTGCCGCGGCAGATAATGAATCATGAAATCGGTTTCGCGAGCTCGTGATTAGATGTACCCGCTTCACTCAGCTCACAGTGAGATCAATTTGTTAGTGTAGCATTGAAAAGAAACAAATATTTTGCAAATCCACTATGTCTACACACACACACACCCACAGGCAGATCTGGCCAGCTTGTGGGCAGCCCGACAAAAGGGGCGCGTACTTTGCCCAAGAGCGGAGCGGAACACCACTGAACCACGGCATCCAATATCACGTGGTAAGCAATGTGGTTTGATGATGATACCACACGGGTCTTACCGGGGAATATGATCCACGTACATACGGACACACACACAGCTTTTACTACGCAAGAAAATCGCGATCGATCAAAGTGGTGACGTTCTGTTTTTTGCAAAGCGTGTTTGACGTAAGCGTGTGTGTCGTCCTTGCCGTGGACGCTCCATAATGATGGATTGCTCCCCGTAAAGAATGGTTAGAATTTGTTCCCTCCTATCAATGGATCGTCCCCAACCAGTGGATTGGATCGTGACTGCAGTGTTCAGGTAGTTGTCGATCACACCATTCGTCGCGTCTATAATTACCAACGATCGCTTCCTCTCCATCGAGCGAAAAGCGCTAGAAGCGGACGGAGCGGTTCTCACCTGTCCGTCTGCAAAGGGGGATCGGAAATAGACGCGCGTACACCCGCCGACCGACGGACACACCTCGCGGTCGGTCTTGCAGTGCCATTATAGTTCATCTATTTATGGCTTTCCGCCCGTCAATGATGGCCGTGTAAACAAATGAGGGCTATTAATAGTAGCGCGCATCACCGTCGTGGCTTTGGCGTGATTACAGAGTTGTCTAGCATTTGCTCTGTTGGACACTTTGGGTTTCTGTAGCATGCACAGCAGCAGCACGAGATGACACTTGGCGATATGAGAGTGTCCAACGTGTGCCGATGATTGATAGGCTTATGGAGGAGCAGTGGAGGGATGGGGAGCGTGTACAGCGTACCGTGTTGACATGCGCGCCGACTATTGACAGGGTGTCTACACCTCTCGGACGTCCCGATTTGTCGCCAATATGTCAATGACAGAGCGTGGAGAGCTGTGCTCGGTCGGAGATCTTCATTGATCTGCAATTGAGTGCTCCAAGAAGCGGGACGGAGCGTGACGGAGCGTCAACTTGAAAGGACACTCGCTCGCTTTGCTCGGGTCACAACCGTTTAAACCACTCGAAATCCTTGTTCGTGGGGAACGGAGTGACCTGCTGGTGCGGGGACTCGTCGCTACAAACAAACGAGTCTACACACCGATGACATCATTCTGCGGCGCATGATAGTCGGACTAATCGAAGCGCGGCGGAACTTTAAATCGGTCAAAACAGTTTGCCTCCCGAGTCGCAGGCGAGATGCCCTTTGCGGGCTGTGACCTCTACAAGCGGGGCACGTCGCGGAAAGCCTGCCTGGAGCCCGTGGCCCATGTGCTCTCAAGAATGTGTGGCCATAAATCACAATCTGGACCCGATGACCGGTTTGCTGGTGCTTAGGCAGCACGGGACGACACATTGGCATGTTGCATTCTCTTATCCCGATGAACACATTCTAATCAACTCAATTGGCGCTGATGTTCAAAGTTCTTGCTGCCGCGTCTTAAAAAACGTCTCGGCTCGATCGGGGAGTGCGCGCGCGCTCGATGGTGGGAAACAAATCAATCAATATAGTTAAAGCCGAAGTAGTCAATTTGTCGCGATTCAGAACCGATCGCCGACAGCGCTACTGCTGACGCCTGGTTGCCGGCGGACTTGTCCCGGTTGGTCACCGTTCAAGCAGTGGGACAAAAGTGCCGCGTTAAATAGGAAATAGAGAGGGAGCGGTGAGAAACTGCGACAAGGGAAGGTGTTAAATTGCACTGTGTATCGGCCGTGGTGTGACTAACGGAAGATGCAGTGGATCGCTTGTACTATTCACCCCGTCTCCGTCTAACTTCTCGTTCCGTTTCCACTACACTGGAGTGCTTAGGTCGCGGTTGGGGGCTAAAAATAACCCAAAACCACCCTGCCCATCATACATGCCCGACCACACGCTGTCGCTTGCTTGCCCTCTCGCCGGGTCGTATCGGACCGACCGAAGTGTTCCTGCTGTTTCTCCCTCCCCTCCCTGTCATTGCGGTGCGGCGGCGGTGCGTTTTTATAGCGATATAATTGGTTTCCAATTACATGCGAAAGAATAGCAGGCAGCAAAAAAAGCCCTCACATGTCGCGTTGCTTCCTTTCGTTTAACTATGTCAATCCCCGCAGCGAGGCCAGGAAGACATTATTCGCTTTCCCGGCACGTAAGACGAACATGTGCGAGATGTAAAATTGTAATAGCTGCATTTAATATCGATTATTTATTTCCTATATTTTAATGATCAATAGTTCCAAGAACTCGGTAGCGATATTTGTATCTCGTGCTTCCTATCCATCATCCTGGTTCTTTGTTTAAGACCAACTCGTTTGCTCGCTCCCTCCGGGTGAACAATCGTTGGAAGCAAAGATAACGTTTAAGGCGTCGCGATTGTCTTTAAACGGTTGAACTGGTTGAGATATAAATAGACTTGCTAATGGAACAGTAGGCAGGAAGAAAAGTACACGAAGACACGATGGCTGACCGGAGAGTGATGAATGGTCATCATGGTAATACCTCCCAGATGATCACCCTCTCGCGTAGGGTTGTCGAGAAGTTCGCGAGTACGTGCGCGGAATTAGGTGTGGGAATGCTTGGAACAAAAAAGCAATTGGCAGTGGGCCGTGGAACAAGACCTCCTTACTCTACTTTCTCAACAAAAAAGTACTGTGCAGTGCAATTGTAGATAGACGCTATAACTCGTAGGACGGTGTGCAGCGCATTTGACGCAGCTTAGCGTCGATTTTGCCAATTCATCCGATCTGCGTTCTGCATGAAAGTGAGATGTTCGATCTCGATACGACGACAGCCCATTTGACCATGGTTCCGCGATCGGCCTTGAAATCAGCGTCGTCCACACCGTGCGCCGTGCCAGGGCAAAAGTTGAGCGGGCTAATAATGGACCATATGTGTGTGTATGTGTGTGCGTGCCCGGGCACGATCTAGCAGTCAAGTGTAGCGATCCTGTGGCCAGTGGCCACACAATGGCACCACCGCCAAGGTGGCGCAGTTTTGCGCTTGGCCGTAATCGTTCTTTGCTGCAAACGCTCCCGCGCTCCAGTGCCGTAGCGGTGTGTGGTGTGTGCGATTGTTGCGCGTGATTTGTGTTTTGTTAGTACGGTTTCGCTAGAGAACCGGTATTCGCCGTTTCCTTTCTGTGAGAAAGCGCTCGTCGTCGTCCCCCACACACTCACACACACACACACACACACCGTGCGCTCAGGGGGGCAAGGAGAAGGTGCCTGCGAACTTCCATTGAAGGTTGCAATTGCACCGATTCCACACCGACAACACCTTGCACCACAGCTGCCCAGGTACGGCAGCAGTTGCAATCGCTGCTGCTGCTGCTGCTACCGCCCCGGCCGTCGGTTCTTGGGCTGAGTGCCCCCAACTCGTGGTGGAAAGTATCTGATCACCAGCAGCCAATTGGTAATCATTGCGTATTTTGCCCGCAAGTAGCTGTTTATTTATAGTAAAAACCAGTCCGAAGGATCAAGGGCCATGACACGGTTCGTGGAATGCTCGACCTGCACCGGAGCCGGAGCTTCAGCCGATCTAACCCTTTCTTTCCGACCGGTGGGCAATATAATTGCCAACCTCCGTACCTGGTCTGCTGGAAATGATGAGGAGATTTTCGCGATTTTGACCGTTTTACGATATGACGCGGTGCGTTCAGTTTTCCGGCCAAAGGTGCGCAATTAAACATCTTCAAGCTAGGTATCTGCTATCGATCTGCTGGCCGCCATTTTCCCAACACACAGTTGGCGCAGTCACGGTTGGGCAGTCCTCGAGCTGACTTACTGGTGTTAATGAATGCTGGACAGGCACGCGATTCCACACGGGAGATCATGCGATCGTGGCATTAGGCGTATATTCAAGGCATCGCAGCCTCGTCCGGCATGACCGTATCGCGCCCAACTCGTCATTGACGTCAATTCCCACCGTTTGCTAGCTGAAGGTATCCGAATACGTAACGATTTTACAAAATTGCCACATGTTGCTCAGGGGAAAGAATCTGATTAGAGAATCTTTAGAGTTGGCTGTTTTCTGCGCGTCGCTTCTTGGGCGAGCGTTACAATTTTTGAAGTGAAACAAGCTCGACGGTTTGGTAGAATATATGAGAGTTTAAAACAACTTAGACTGGAGATGAGTATCTAGTGCTAGGTTGCATCCGGGTAACCTTCAAACTTGCTGGATGATGAACGATCCAAAATCACTTCCTTATTGCCATTTGGTTGCCACCTCCAACCAACAACAGCAACTACACAAAAACACACCAAAATAACCTCTATAACTCAGTCACGTGAGTGACTCAAGTCACCGATCATGGGGATTATTATTCTGTGGCCAGCGGTAGGAGCGAATTTGCGTTGCAGCTCAAAATTTGCACGTCCGCCATGTAGTTCACTAACCTATCCAAAAAACGGAGAAAAAAAAACAACAAACCAAAACTCCCGTTTATCTGTCAAGGGCGCGCGGTCTCCCGGGTTATGGTGGACGCCCCCGGAAGTGTCGAGACCGCGGGCACACACGCTGTAAGACGCAACACGCAGTGATGCTCGCAAACGCATGTGCTTCTAGCGAAACGGGCCCGTCGTGTGCTCGCGGCTTGCGTGCGACATTAGCGACCAAGATTAATAAACGGTGCCGTGGGTCGAGTGATTAATGGCTGATCGGTTTATTTATTGTCGCCCAACATCAAACGGCTTTTTGCTTGCGGCACACGCGGCGTACACGCGATCGTGTCGGTTGCGTAGGTTTTTGTTTTGGGGTTGTGATTTTGCTTAAGCAGGGGCTTTCGGGTACGGTTCAAACGGGGAATATAGCTTTGATGAAAAGTGGTTTTAGACACTTAATTTAGTGTTGTAAGATATGCATGAGTTTCTAGTATTTCCAGTAGCACATTTTCTAGTATTTCCCGATTTTAAACATTTAACAAAAAGTGGAATATTTTGCATTAATCGGTAATGAATCAAATTGGAAAAAAAAGCTGTAAAAACTGACAAAGGGGTGCTTTCCGTTTTAAGTTGGTAGACTGAAATTTCCGCCTGTCAGCTGTTTGCATTGTATAGCAGTTTTCGAGCAGCTATCTAAGTGGGTATAACATACAGGTGGGCTTATCCCACGGTGTATGAATTTAGAAGGCTGATTTTTATCGCTTCTGTTTCTGAATGAAGGTTTTAAGAGTGTTTTGTGTATTCGTCAAGTCTCCAGAAAGCTTGTTTGAACAAAAAATTTCACCTATCCTGTCAAAAAGTGATATTCAAATTTGGTTATAAAACAAACATGCGATGAGACCACCTGGACTACAGACACTTTGATTCTGGATTCCACCAGAGATCCAGACCATCACCAGATCTCTTTAATGCACCTTGGGATAAATGTAAACACCTCCTTTTTGCCATTTTTTGTACAGGTATTCGAATCTAATTCTAGCTTTGAGGCTAGAATAATCTAGACTGGAAATTGGTTTGTATGGAGTGTTTACATGAATGTCAGGCTCCAACTGTCAAACTCCAAACAAAAAACTGACTAGAATCGTGAAGGGCCCCATTTCGACCTAAAAAATATGATAAAAAACGTCGATTTGTCTCGGGCGCGATCAGGTTAGCGATTGATTTTTTTTTTTTTTTTGCTGAAGAATAAATATTGTGCCAAGAAAGGTTAAAAATTGATTGGAGATGCTTTTTAAGTTTAATAGAAGTAATAAAGCTCATTTCAAACAGAACAAAGATAACAATCCAATATGGGTAACCGTAACTGTCGCGAGGATACAACCCGGATGATGAATATCGTTCCACTGACAGGCTGAAATTTCAGCTCGTTGGCTTAAAGAGAGAAATGGCCTGAAATTTAAAAAAAAATCGCGCAACCTCAAATATGCGTAGGTCGAGCACCGCGCTTGACACTAGAAAAGACTGTATAGTCTAGTAACATCGATGCAAATATCTGATCAATACGGAAATGTTCAATGGGTTATGCATAATAAAACATAAAAAGCACTATAGCGACAACGATACGGTAAAGTACATTCTTCACAAAACCAACACATTATTCAATGATCAAATGAAAAACGTCATCTTCATGTCAGTCTCATCGAAACCCCCTGCAGTTAACGGCTGTTAGGTCTACCGTCGCAGCATGGGCATATCGGTAGAGTTGTTTATGAATGAGATGACGGTGCTGTCGCACGACTACTAGCGATGATTAATGGGCGATGATCGTCGCACCCCCAAACCGAATGTTTGGCCCGACTAACTGCCCAAAAACCAAGCGCGCACGTGTGCGGCTGCGGTCGCGCTAGTTAATGATCGTAGCTCGTAAGCAATTTCTCTCTGCCTCTATCTGGCCGGGAGACAGTACCGGCACAGTACAGAAATGTTTACACACCGGCAGTGGTGCAGACTGTCCGTAGCACCTGTGCGGCATATTTCAACGACCGGGATGATAAAGATGTCGAATAATTGTTTACGGTTAGCAGACAAGATGCGATGCAAAGAAAACAGAAACAAAACACAAGAAAAGGAACAAACACTTATGGGAAAGGAACAACTCGCACACGCCCGGGTCCGGTCGAGGTAGGATTTTGGTTGATTTAGAATTCGACGAACAAAACAAAACGACCGATACAGAACAGACCATGTGTGCCATGTGATCATGCAGCAGATACCGGTGCAAAATAGAAGAAAAAAAGCAGTACAGACACACACACACACACACATTCCCGACAAAGAGATAAATAAATAAATAAATAACGACTATCGCGCGCGGCTGTCCAGGCCGGGATCTCCAGTTAAACAGGGGAGGTGGAGGGTGAGAATTAATGGGGCAGTAAAGTTTCAGGTTGCAGGAAAGGCCCGAAAGGAGCGTTGGGAGAGGTGATCTTCGCCAGATCTGCCGCGATTGGCGGCAATCGGCGTGAAATCTTTATGTGCGACTTTCGGTTTTTATTTATTTGTCTTTATTATAAGTGTTAAAAGAGCTTTTTTTGGTTGGCTAGTTGGTTGGACGGTTCGCTTCGCTATGTCCGTTTCATTCGCCGGTCTGCTCGACTCGGATCGTCGGGTTGGGTGTGCTGTTAGTGGCATTTAAATTCGATTTTATAACATCCTTCCACGAATCACCGGGTGGCTCCATAAAGTCATTCGAGCCGCGCACCGCACCGAACAGGTGGAAGGAAGTGGATTTAATGGGCCGAACCGGTTGCCTGAGGCCGTGCGTGCTGGGGGGAGGGGGCCATTCGCTGGGATGGAGGGGAGTTACGAATTAAAATAAAATGATATGACCACCCGGAAAAAACCTGCTCCCAAACCGGGTTTTTAGGGGGGACATGTTTAATAAGCGCATAAGCACTGGGATTTACAACATTTCGCTTGCGCGCAGAAGTTAACAAATGGACACACACAAAAAACAGCGAGGGGGTTGTTTTGCATTTGCGGAAACTGGAACGGGAAGAGGCTATAGTTCCACCGTTCACCGTGGGAAGCGTTGCGTCTTTCAATCCAATGCATTCGCTCCCTGTTTCTTTTTATGTGGCGGGAAAACAAGTAAAAGAAGGAGCGTTATGTTTTCTTTTTGCCTCCCGCGCCCACAGCCCACCATGCTGTTAATTTGCATTTTCTGTCACATCAACTTCTTCTTGCTTTAATCAACGGCGTGGCCCCACTCGGTAGGATCGGATCGGTGTGATGCGATCTGCCCTCCAGGAGCGGGGGTTGCCTCGTCTGCCTGCCTTGCGAGTGCATGCAATGGGTGGTTGTGGTGTCGGCATCGTTTGAAAATTTGGTGTTTCCGCTTCTTCCGCGCGCGCGCCGCCGCCTGTTATTTATGAGCGTGCAAATACTGCGCTTGGAGTTGGCGTGAAGGGTTGTTGTACGCTTTTCTTGGTGCCTTTTTTGCTTGGCAACGGTGTCCCATGGTGTCATTTAAATGATAGAGTGGTTTTTCTGTAAGATTAAATTAGCCTTTCGGTAAACATCGGACCGCGCGCGTACGGTGGAGACGCATGGTGCGGTGTACCAACAAAAAGAGGACATTTTGGAAGCGTTTTATTGCGATGTGGTTCCATTTTTTTCTTCTAAAGTGACAATTATCACTAGAAGTGTGCGCGTCTTTTTTGTTTGTGCCATTCCCATCCGTCCCAACACACTCATCGGTGGAGATATTTGCGTAAGTTGACTGCGAAAGTGGTGGCTGCCGTACAACTGGCTGCAGACTTGATGGTTCTGTGCGTTTGCATCCGTCAGCAAAACATTTGGGAAAGCCCCGAATGACGCATTTATCAACTGCTACGCAAATACATCCACCTTGAGAAGATTGTTAAATGGCATACAAATAAAAAAGAGTGAATACATACAATGTTAAATCTCACTTTGACACTTTGTCGAATTCATTAACGGTACTAGGAAACGTGATGATGATAAAAATTCAATTTCATTATATTTCTTACCTTTTTTGGGGATATCCAGTTACTGTTGTCGATGATACGGATGGTTGAATACATGATTAATTCGGTTCCTTTCCAATCTCTCTCTCTCTCTCTCTTTACAGATGTGTTCCCGCAATCTAGCAATTTCGTTGGCATTGATTATCGCACTGGTACCACTGTCAACTGTCGCCTTACCTCACCACAGCATCGTGAAGCGCAGCTCTTTTTTTGACATAGAATGTAAAGGACAGTTCAACAAACAGATCTTTTACCGGTTGGATCGAATATGCGAAGACTGCTACTCGCTGTTCCGGGAGCCCCAGATTCTGTCCTTCTGCAAGTAAGTTGTCCCCTGATGGCTTCAAAGTTCACTTCACTAACCCTAGAGCAGCTTGAAGAGAATGCAAAGAGAGAGAGAAAGAGAAAGAGAGAGATAAATAGAGAGAGAAAACAACTATTTAGCCTCCAATCCATAACTCATGTGTGTCTGTTTACAACACTAATTCATCCACAATGCACATCGTAGCGATAATATTCAATGAAATACTCAAGTGGAGAATAAATTAATAAATTCAACATGCGCGATAACAAAAACCCAAACACGAATGTCAGACACTGTGACAAAGAAGCAGAAATAAATTTTCCTTCCCATAAATGCCCATTTGCTGTTGCCCACTGATTTGTGCATGCTAATTTCTAACCCTCTAAAGCTAATTGCTGAATACTAATTGGCGTTGTTCGATTTGTTCGCAAGTGTTTATTCATACCGCAACTAGTTTAGTGCGCACACACACACACAAATGGACACGCGAGATCGCAATCAGTTCGAGTATAGCGTTCTTGGGCTGGGGTGGGTAGTGGCAGACGCTGGGCGTACGATCGCCATGCCACGATCGATTACAATCATGAGTAGTTTAGCTTGTCTTATCTCCCCGTGGCGATAATAGCTTCCGTAGCGGGATGAGCACTAAATATAGCGTGGCCATTTCATCATCTCTAGCTGATCCCTATCAATGTTTAGCTTCGGCCGGAGAGCGCAAAAACTTTTACAAAACACCGCAAACGGGCAGCAAGACGTCCAAGAGGTTGCCGCTGGGTCTATCGTTTGCCACAGCTTCTAGAAACAGCCGTGAACAGAGACGCCCGCGTTTCTAATTTATGCTCTTGTACGGTACTCTTGTCAGCAGTACGTGCACTCCCCCCAGTCATTCCCCGCACGTTTAGTTCAGCAGGGGTTGTCTTTTGCCCGATCCGCTTTAGCGCCCCTTGGTCTGGTTAAAAAGGGCAATTGGTTAGGTGGAATAGGTGGCAGGGGCAACGGTTTCTTCTTGCTGCACATAACTCCGTACGTCTGTGTGAGTGTGCGTGTGTGTGCATGTGATCGCATGAAACTCTCATGTACCGTTGACCTCGTACGCAATACGACTCGTAAGCTGTGATGCTCGGTGTGACTCCGATTGCTTCTATTGCGGAACTGTGCAGCGCACGACAGCCTGCCCGGGATGTTGGCAGACATCTTGGCGACGCTCGTTCACCGACGGGCGGTTGCCTACTGGTCGTCCACCGACCGCTTACGGCAGCTGTCGGGCGGGGTTGGTGTTTTGCTCTGCTGCGAAAAGATCACACACAAAACCCAAGCGGGGCAGATCTACGGACTTAGGTTACTGAAGATGTTAATGAATGCAGTTGGTTGGTCGCAATTTTTATATTATTTTCTTCTTATGCTGTAGCTTACGGTATCAAAAGAAACATAAATACTTCTAAAAGGAATTGAGTTTATACATATCAACTTAAAATTTATACAAACTTTTGCAGATACAACCAAACCACATTACAGACTTTTCCAGGAGTTATCATTGCTGCAGGACACTCTTTCTAACTGGAAATGAACTGTATAACAAGAATTGGATTCTATAGCACTCTTTTTGGACAAATACAATAGGAATTTCCAAGGAGCCTGTTCAAAAGGGGTACCATAAAGTCAAATTTCCAACGTATAACGTTCACTTCCAATATGAAAGAGTCAAGGAAGTGTCCAACAACTATGAGAACCCACAGAAAACCCTGTATTGCTTTGCTGAACGTGTGCTTAATGTTCTGTGATTTATCGACGCATGTTCATTGCGTGTAAAGTCGCTTAAGTGGATTGATTGATTTTAATGAATGCAGAAAATGGATACCGCTTTTTACTGCACATCAATTGCTGTGATACTGAATAGAATGGTGAGCTGGGACTGGGAAACAAATAGCTTCACCGCTCGTGCAACGTTTCATGTTTTAGTGACCAACAACAACAAACTAAAACTAATTAACTAATTAATAAAATGTTTCAGGCATAATACTAGTGTCCTGACCAAAATAACATTCTAACGAAATATATATTTATTCAAGATATTAACCATCCTACTAACAGCATCGCAGCAAATACTAGCCTAAAGCAAGATAATGAGTTTTATAACCAAAAACAAGCAAAGAAAATGGATAGCAAAACTAAACCGCTCCCGAATGGGCATCCTGCCATCTTTATCACCCTCTTCTTACAGGAAGCAGTGTTTTACGACAGATTACTTCAAAGGCTGTATAGACGCGTTACAGCTAACGGATGAGATCGAGAAGTTTAAGCCGCTGATAAAAGTACTAAACGGTGCTGATCCGAATACGTTATAAAACCTACCGCCCAACACATACTACACACAAACGCGGGACAGCATTCACGGTGCATACCTGCGTGTTGTTCGTGCCTACACCACTCTCTACCCATCGCTCATCCCCCCCACAAACAATTGCGGAACTTTACACCATCGACACTAAGCATTTTGTGACGATCTGTTGGAAGCAGTTGGAGCAGGGAGGAGCACCGGAAACGAACACCGATCGACGAGCAAACGAGATATTACGGGCTGCGGAAATAGATTACATATACTAAGAAAAAAAATGTATTTTCTTGACGCCAAATCGATGTGAGATGGAAGGGGGATTGCTGCAGCGTTCGTTCGATTAAAAACTTCGAGAGAAGAGAGACAAAACACGAAATACTACACCACCAGTGGAAACGAGCGATCGGCACCAGTACCAAATATGTACCAGAGCACCAGCAACCGAACCCGTTGTGTTTTTTTTTATGTTTGATGCATTTAGTTCTCATGATTTAATGGTATGTTTATTATTTTTGTTTATTATATTATTAAAATTTCGAAGCAGTTGGTTTTTGTACTGATCGTTGTTAAGAAAAAAAAGTTATTATTTTTTATCGAATTGAAACGTTTTTGATCGTTTTAAATTTTAAACATCAAAGTCTCAATTTAATTTTTTTTTAGTCAATTTCATTTGAACAAATCTATCTTTTATTGTTTTTGATCGTTTTACGTTTTCTTTAACTTTAACTGTCAGTTTTTTTTCTCTAGAATTTTTTATTGTTTTTGATCGTTTTACGTTTTCTTGAACTGTTGTCAGAACTCTTGTCAGTTTTTTTTTTTTCATTTTTGTATTTTAAATATATTGCTTGGGATTTGCTTTTTGAAAAGGAACCAAAAAACGACAAGGTTTGAATGCTGATACAATTTTTCAACATTGAATAAAACATGGATTTTAAGGCGGATATTTTGTACTCTACAAACCAGAAGCAATTTTTTGACTTTTTGAACACATTTTTTGTGCTAATAAATTATATTCAATTTAAAATGTTTTTTCTCTTTCTTAATTTCCATTTTCCAGGGAGGGCTGCTTCGGAACGGACTACTTCTTGGCCTGCGTAGAAGCACTGTTTCTCGAGGAGGAGAAGGAAAAGTTCATGAAATGGCGCGAAATGCTGGGCAAGAAGAAGTAAGCGAAGCGTTTCGAATGGATCAACACCGATAGAAGAAGAAAAAAACAACAACAACAAACGCAGTCGTTGCAGTGTGACACTTTTTGCTTCTTGTTTTGTGAGCAACCATACACCCACTATCTCCTACATGGGACCGGATGGATGCTCTCACCGTACAGTATGTGCTAGCGGGGTTTTCCCACCCCCGAAACAATGAGTGCAGAATGGAACTAAACCATCTATAAACATAGTGTACACGACCGTGAACGCTTGGATCCTCTTTTGTGCAGTGCTGGGAAACGTTATTTATGCTTAAGTACTTTTTGCGCTTGTAAAATATTATTACTATCCCAATTACTATTATCACAGAGCACACAAAACATGACTCAACATACATCTTTGCCATTAAGTTAAATGTTAAACAAACTCAACAAAACAAAACGCAAAAGCAAAACAAACAAACAAACGGCTTCTGTTTGCTTCCCTGAGCCTGTGTTGAAAACAAACTGGAGGGGAGGAGGGATAGCGCTATTGTTGGAAATTACATCTGTACATAATTATTTCACATAAAGAGAATCAAGAGTACATGTGCTAGTTAAAATTAAAAGCTAAGGGCAAAGCAGGAACAGAAGAAATGCTGTGTATGGTTGGCCACTACAGTATAGGGAGCGAGTATGTTAGAGCGAGGGAAGAAGTGTTGGCTAAAAAGGGTAAGGACTGTGTAGAAAGCGTAGCATTGCTAGGCGGTTTGGCGGACGGTATATAGGAATATGTATGATTGCGACAAAAAAGAGGTATTTATTTTAATCCTTAATGCGAGGAATAAGAAACGGTAATATAATTTTATTTTCAGCCTATGACATACAACGAAACACTGTAAAACGAATCAATTAAACCTCCTTAATTATGTAAGCGGCGAAAGTGAGCAGATTAACTTATTTAGTTATCAGTGCATTGCTAAGACATTTGAAAACAAACAAAAACAACAACAAAAAACACAAAGAGCGTGGAGAAAAGCGGTAGAGCAAAGAATGAAAACAAGGAGAGAGAAAAAACATTGCTGTGAGAGGAATAATTACTAGTGAAGGCGTAGTAGCGCACAAGCAAGTACGGAACCTAGGACACAGAGCAACGAAACTAAATCGCACAAAGAGGGGGAAAAAACATCATTTAGAAGAAAACAAAAGCAAGGATCATTTAGTGCGAATTAGGAAGAATTGTAAAGCGAAAGGCGAACCGGCGACGAGCTGGGTGAGGAAGCGAGTGCGAGCTGATAATGTTGTGTATGGTGCTAAGCTGTGTCAAGTGGGGAAGGTAATGGTCGTCGCCTAGACGATAGCCGTTGGCCATTGCCATTCCCCAAATCCTGCACACACGTTTGCTACAGAGGACTGGTGATGGTTTGGCATGTAGAACAGACACACACAGACACATTTACACATTGAAAATCGGTACGAAGCAAATCCTGCAGGAGGGAAAGTTTGTTGCCTATTTTGATTGATTCTGTGCTTTTGATTGATGTTTCGCTTTGCTCTTCTTTACTTTTGCGTTCAAGAAGATCCAACAAGGTGTAACATCTCTGTATCTTTCTCTTTTGTTCGAAGTTTTGAAGTAAAGCTCCATTAATGGAAAGTCTAGATCGACTTACCACCCTCCCTCGTCAACCAGGGAGTGTGATGATCCTCTCCCCATCTCAACCGCTTGTGTAAAATGTGTATTTATGTTTTCAGCGAGGAACAGGGAGAAGCGAGAATTATGTATGTTCTATATATTTGAAATCTAGTCCAGAAAGCACACACACTAACTTTTAGTTTTTATTCTAATGCTATATTATTGTAATAGCGTGTGTGTTTGTGTGTGTGGGCACGTGTTGACACGGTAAAGATGCTGATCACACATAGAGTTAAAACACACGACAATGGATTAACACTGAACTGAACAGAAGTGAAAACAAAAATACCGTCATACATACACCAATATACACAATTTTCCATGTTTCCAGTACCGATTGTCATAGTTCTAGTTTCGTATTCTGCGCGCCAGAATTCAAAAAATCAAAAAATTCAAATCGTCATCCAATTGGTATACAGTTTTGTATTTAAAAAAAAACCCCACATATATCCACACAACCGAATAAAACGTGTTGCTGCTTACTGAACGATCCAATGACAATGACGTATATAAGAGCTAATCACATCGTGACCGATATTGTTTTTTTTTTGTTCGATAGTAATGTTTTAAACACCAACCAGCGAAGGAAATCAATTTTGACATTCCTTTCTAGACAGTATTTTTTCTCCAACTATGAAGGAATAATTTTCGTTATGCTATTTTTATCGTTATCACTATCTCGTACAGCGCTTAATTTAAGTTTTTTTGTTTGTTTGTTTTCTGCTTCCATCTAAGAGAACCCCCGATCAACACTTGTACATCCACAAAGCCGAGCAAAAAGTAAACTTTTTCTT
This sequence comes from Anopheles coluzzii, assembly GCF_943734685.1. Taxonomy (NCBI): domain Eukaryota; kingdom Metazoa; phylum Arthropoda; class Insecta; order Diptera; family Culicidae; genus Anopheles; species Anopheles coluzzii. The sequence goes on from NC_064670.1 coordinate 85,644,675, forward strand.
ATATTTTCTTCTTCACAACTCTGGAAAGGGAACGGCAAAACCATATAGACACAGCCCAGTTGGGTTGAATGAGGAATTTTTATACAGATCGTTTGATTTAAACAATGGTGGTACCTCTTCACAACCAGTTGAGCTAATGTGTGTAGATAAAAAAAAGAAGCACAAGTCAGTAATAAGTACTGCTCCGTGTAGCGGACAGAATACCTATATTTGTAAAATCGTATCTAAAAGATACATACCAACCAATGCAATGGACAACTTGAGAGCAAAAAGCAAAAACAAACGATCCTGAACCAGTTGACTAGCGTGTAGTACACACCACATTCAAATGAGCCACTTCGTCGTATGGTCTAATGTACTGTTATTTTGGAGCAAACAGCAAACCGCTTTGTAAAACTGTTAGATAAACAGATGGTATACATAGTAAGCACCTCCCAAAAGCAAAACAAAAAAAATCAAAAAAAAAAAAAGTAAATGTAATAAGCTTACCCACACAGTGGAGATGTGTTGCTACTAGTAGGTCTAGGGAAATGGAGAGGAAAACTTTTGGTGTACATTTCATATTCAAAACAAACGTAAAATGAACCGAGAAGCCAACACAAAACGATGAAATGGAAGAAAACTGTTTTAACAAACACAATTCAAACAAATTACAGCACGCGCGTACGCTCGTGGCGCAGTGTTTATAATTAAAAAAAGAGATGCAAAACACTAAGCTACTAATATGATGGCAAACAACAATGTAATGTTGAATAAAGTACAGTGGAAGAAATCATAAAATAAAACATGAAGAATGTAAACTCGTCGATGTAACCACGTGTGGTGACTGATGTGAAATTATTCATCTGTTTTACAGCAGTTAACAAAAAAAACATGTCACAGTTTTACAGAATTGAGAAAATATGTATTTTGCATTCTTAAACACTAACTCCACCAGCTACGAGTAGCACGATTGAGCACATCACTATTTTGTCACTTTTTTGTTGTATCACGAAATAATGGAGAATTCCAAATGGCATTTTTTCGCTAACGATAAGAATGCAAAGTATGTAGATGATTACGATCATAACGATGAAGATACTGCCCGGAAGTGGTGCTTCCGAAATACTATTGCCTCCTTTTTGCTGTAGCGTGGTAATCCGTTGGAATTGAATTAATTCTCACTGATGATCGTCTCCATGTCGTACACGTCCATAATACTTTCCATTATCTCCCAATGCTGTTCGCGCGTCAGTTCCGGGCAGAATATCTAACGAAATAAAACACAGAACATGAAAAGTCGATCGATTCATTGCCGACCCATTGCAGCAGCAATTTGCAAATGCAAACTTACATTGTACCAGCGCGTGGTCTCATCCATTTCGTCCATTAGTGGGACCGGCACTCCATACACTTGAAATGCCAGCGCAAGGCAGCACACGGCCGTATGGGCCGGTTTGTAGTCGAGAATTTTGGGACTGTGGTGAAAATCCTGCAGAAAGGAAGCGGCAGCCCTAGCAACGGGCATCGCCTGCCAATCTTGCGCACCGAACTGATCTTGCAGCGATTTCATGTAGTGCAGCATGTACTTGTGCGGGTGCACTATCGTCATGTCGAACTTGAGCACGCGCGCAATGAACAGCTCGGCTTGCACTATCGTATCCCACATCGACCAGTACTCGTCGCACGGTTCTAGCGGCGGGGCACCACGGTGGATCGTGTTGTGGGCCACGTTAATAACATCCCGTTTCCTTACTTTGTCGTCTTTGATTTTACCGGCCAGATACAGGCAGGAGCATGCGATCATCTGCGGAAAATGTGTACAAAAAGTGGGCTCAATACCGGGCGTAACAACACTCTGTTATGTAGCAACCAGTCGATCAAGTTTGAACCAGTTTGTTGGCGTAGATAGGTAATTGGCTCGCTTCGGAAAGTGCTGCTCAAAGGCGTCTCGACTTGTTGGACACATATAATGCGTTGCGAAGTAAAGCGGGCTGCACTTTTAGGGCCTCTCCCCGTTAAGCCTTTGCAACAGTCAGCCACTTGAAACTGCTTGAGTATTCTAAAGCAAAAAACAAACAAAACTAATCCATTTCATGCATTGCTGATACTCACATACGGATCGTATTCCGTGTCGTCCAACTCTCGGAAGAATCGATGGTACAAAATTGCTGCCGTGGCAGAAGTGAGCGGTTTCATTTCCAACTTTTGAGCACATTCAAATATGAACCTTGCGGGCATTTCCTTCAGCGTTTGAGATCTATTACGTTAAAGGTTTTGTTAAAAATTCGTTCACAAGGTAATATTCGCACGCCAATGGTCTATTTCAATAATGGCCTTACCTATAGTTGACCAGTATTGGGTGCTGAAAGTCATTCTCTCTTCTTCCAACCTCGGTGAGATTGATGTTGTTCATTTGCATCATCACTAGGCTTGACTATTAGGCTTGACTGACTTGGACGAACTGCGGACTCTCGCTGCAGAGTTCAACTTTCTAATTCAAGGCAAACCGGAGATGCTGCAAGACTGGGTATGCTTCGCAAAACAACTTCGTCTATGAAGTGGTACACAGGCTGTACACGCGATTTGAGATTTTTGTTTTGAGAAAAGATGACGGTGAATACTGTACTGAGACACTGGGTTAGAATTGGCGACCTCTCGCCTCAATTTAGGACGAAAATATCTATGTACGATGCTAAGTTCAGGGACCGAGTCAAGCAATTCAACACACACTTCTCTTCTTAGCGGCTTTTTGCTTGTTTGTTTTTGTTTGCTTGCAAACTGTCAATGATTGGACATCTCAATCAATGGACGACCACTGTGCGTTGATGTTGTTTACACACAAGCTGCGGCCAAAGCTAATGAGAGAGAAAGGCTTGGCTGAGTATTTCCCGTTCATTTGTTTCGAAATTAAATAATTAATTGAAATTATTTAATCAACATTGTGAGTGATTGTGACGAATTTTCAAATGCCTTCGTTAATTTAATGACAAAGCCAAAAGATAATTTACTCATATTCTGTTACAAAATCAAATGTTCTAAAAAATGGTCTATGGTTTTAATTTTTAGTACACAGGTAATTTCTCTTGTCTTATTCGTGAAAAGATAAATAAATTAAGTAACTAACGTTTGCACGAGAGATAGCTAAACAGTTATTTTTTACATTTTTATAATAAAATCATTCTTCATTACTGACCAGTGCGGCGTTGAGCTAATCACTTTCAACTTTCGCATCGTAGTAGAATTTGAAATACAGTGAAGCGCCGTTTATCCGGACTTCTCGCCCGGATATGTGAATAACACAGATAATGAGTCAAACGATATATTTTATAACCAATTCCTGATTAATTATTGGAACATTATCTTATGTTTTGATAAAGATAACCCAGATTTTATTAACTTCATGGTTTTCCAATTAGAATATTTGAAATTTGCCATGAAACCGCTTTTTCAAATATCCTCCTCATAACGCAATGTCAACTTTGTATTGAACTGTCATTTCTCAACAGCCCGGATTAACAGACAGCCGGATAAAAAGTACCCGGATAAATGGAGCTCCACTGTATTTGCATTTTCATATTTCAATACAGTAGAACGTTGCTTATCCGGGGGCGGTTTAACCGGCGGGCATCTTAACCGTGTGCATGAATTTGACAGTTGGTCAATCGTGGGGAACATTTTCTAAGATGGTCAGGTTGGCAAAACCATTTATTATGCAGCTGCCTAGTGTCCACTGCTATGTTTTAACTTCATTTTTGTTCATGAACAGTTGTTGAACCAATTATGGATTAACATAATATTCTTCTAATGATTAATCGATATGATTAACGTGAATTCTTAGTAAAATTAAAGAATTTTTTAAAATTTATATGAATTTGACATTTCTAGGATCATTATCCGTGGAAATCAATTAACCAGCAACCGTCCCGTCCCGAGGAGCCCAGATAATCGACGATACGTATTTAATAATAATAAAAAAATACACATTTTTGCTACTGAACGGCTAGCTCTGCAAAATTTCCAACATTATTTAACTAAAAAAAAAAAAAAAGATATTGGCTGGTATTATTGAATCCGTTCGTAGCGGCGGCGTACGTCCCGACACTCATTTTCCTAACGTACTAGATGGTTGCTACAGTTGTTCACCGTGGCGTTGTAGGAGCGGGCTCAAGAAATGCGTTGCCATCCCTAAAATTTCATGTGAGCGCCGTACGTTCCCGCTACGAACGGATTCAATAATACCAGCCATTATTCTCAATGCCGAAGTTACATGACGAGAAGCATAGTTTTTATTCTATCCCATAGGTCCCATAGGACTCGCTGATGATTTGTAGATTTTATCAAAATATTTTAGATACAATAAAAACTGATAAGATATTTAGATTTAGATGTATACATTATACAATATACATTATATGACAAAACATATATGGATTTTTTGTTATTATAAATTACTAGCACAATTATTAGTACAATATGTATTAACATACTCGATATTCGGGATTTCATGTTCCAGGTTTTTCATTGAACGGCTCTACTAAGAGAACGGTAGCGATTGGAATCTTTCAAACATGGAATACTTTTCGATTGCTTCTGTTATCTCAATGAAACCACAGAAGAAGAATAAATGTCACCCGATTTCGCTAATTTTGAGTAATATAATAAACGTATTAGAAGCTTCAACAACCGGCTTCACAAACCGGCGACAAGAAGAATGTTGTTTACATACAAAAATCATCTGGAAAATATGATACAATAAAGCACATGCGCCTGGCACGGTACAGTGAACCGAAACTGAACGATAGTGCGCACAATCTGGTTGGCTTCTCTAGGCTGCTGGTTGACATTCCAGAGCGTAATTTGATGCTGTGAAAATTTATTATTCGATGCAAGCTATAACTGTTGTACTGTGCACATTCCTAATATTCTGGAAAAACTATCAATGGATTGTTTAGATATTGACCAATAAGAAAAGTGAAGTGATTAGTGGGGTTTGCACTTGTTTTTTCCCCGGAAGTTTAGTGAACGGTATGTGTGTGTGCACTACGTAAGCCTCTGGGGTGGGGTTTGCCGAAGATAAATAGGTTAATTTAGCAATTTATACGCACCAAATCATCAAATTTAACCGGAATTGTGAATAGTTTTGTGAATCAAAGAGAACAGTTGTGCTACGAATGCATTATTGTAGCAGTTAAACGCATACACAGTTAACAAATCTCGCAATGATGTTAATGTAATTAGCAAAGTGAGCACCAAAGTGTGAACATACAGAAAGCCTTACAGAAAAACACAGACAAATGTAATGTTTAATTGGGCTAAAATCATAAAGCCTTTTAATTGTTATTTTGTATAAAAAAATACTTTTCCTTTTTATTGCAAAGTATTACCGACTGCGTCATTAGAACGAGCATAAGATGATGCATCTCACTGTTGTTCTAATGGGTGCTACTCCTCAGAGAAGCGTACGACGAGATGCGCTGAGAGACCGGAGAGCACAAACAGCTGGCCATTCCTTTGAAAACAAACCGCAACAAAATTACTATGGAAAATCGTGAGATTGTCAGACACACTCACACACGCACACACACCCTTTGCATACTAAGAACGTTTACTCTCGTGCTGCTTAAGGGTCACTCTTGGCTCTACAAGCACGATCCTCAACAATCATCATCATTAGCATGCGGCCTTTCTACCAAAGAGAGCCAGAGAGGGTGTGTGAGCTATTTGGCGCACACTTGATCGCGCGCTTATTAGAGATTTTAAATAAGTGAAAAATAAATTTAGTTCATCGGTGTAGCTTGACCGGTCCGATACGCTGCCTTACCGTGCCGAAGGGGGAATTTTTCCCGGTTTTATTTTGTTTTTCCATTTAGTTTCATTTCCGTTCCTGTTTGTTGTGGCCTCGATTTTAGTTACGCTAGTATATCCTCAAAAATAATACGAAATTTTCCGCTAGTTCGAAACAAAGCTAAAAATTGCCTATTTTGTGTACACGAGACGAGTTTACACAATTAGTAAACACGGGGTTAGTTCTTGTGCAGGTTATCTCATGTGTTGCTTTATCTTTGCTTCTCGAGTGTTCGGTGCAGCTGCTGCAAAAAGCTAGTTGAAAAACATTTGACGTGCAATCGCAACAGCAACACAAAAAAAGAAACAGCTTGCCATTTGCAATTCGCGTCAAACTAGAGCACGCTCAAGGTACGGAAATAGAATATTTGCATATTACCCACCCAAAACCAGTCAAGATTCGTATTCCACAACCTTGTGTGGATGGACGGTGGGCAAATTTGGAATCGAACAGTGTAATCGCAAACGTTTAGTGCAAAAATCAACTTCGAGCTGATGTGTCTCGATCCTTTTTCGATAATTTCCTTTCCGTTTCGGTACGATTTTCGTGTGCGATTAGTTCCCTGTAATTACCACGCCGTGTTTCGCCAACCAGTCGCCGCCAGATCACCAGCACCAAAACACATATGCATAAAATATATCTCCACCTAAAAATAGGTGCTCAACGGTCCAAAAATACGGCGATGTAACCTCAGCGAAAATTTGACTTGACTTTGAACGTCTGTGAAATCACGCTTCTCGGTGCCACGAAACCGCGACAGATGCGCGAGCGGTTCCATTCGAGCGATTCGAAAACAACCAATTCCCAACAGACGCAGTTGTACGTACGTGGTAGATCGATTGAATTCATTTAAAGTGCGATTTTCAGATAAAACAGTGTGAAATTTCGGCAAGTTTACTCAAAAAGAAACGATCAATTCAACGGCAAGGCAGCGAAGTGAAGGTGGCGGACAATTGTCGCGCTCCTCTGACCGATTACGCCTGCCGGAGGTGTCTTTGCTGTAGACAAAACGAAAGTAAAATCATCATCTCCTTGATGAGACGGCTGAGATCATAATCCTTTTTTTAATTCTATTTTTAACTAAAGGTTCATTAATATTGCACGAAGAAGCGCGAAACAGCGTGCGGTAATAAGCCTTTTGTGAGTGTGTGTGTGTGTGTAGTGCAGTGGTGTAGTGCGAAAAATCAACCATTCTTGCCAGTGAATTAAGTGTGAATCGAAAAGTAGCGAGAAAAATAGGCCACCAGATAAAAAGTGTTGCACGGTGTGGAGTGCACTGTTGTCGTGAATGATCTAAGGGAAAGCTTTCCGGATCGTCTTTCCCTATTCGCCGCCGCCGATGCATTGAGACGGTGCGTTTATTGCATTGCACCGGTTCATAGGCAATCGTGTTACGTAAGAGCGAGTGGCCATCACCTCACCCACAACACCCACGGTCGGGGTTCATTCAGTAAGGAAAAGCGCCACGCCACGGAATTCGGTGCAGTGTGGTAGTGGTGGTGAGAAGCTGTACGCATTTGGTGAGCCGTGTTGAGTGAGTGATTCTTTTCCCTCCGATCCTCCTCCACCGTGACGTCACGTGTGGCCATCGTCGTGTGTCCATCGTTGTGTGAGACGGCTGTCGCTGGTACACCAGTATGGCCACGGCTACCGGGCATCGGATGGAGTCGAACAGCGGGATGGGGCCGCGAAAGACCATGATCATCATGGTGACGGTCGTCGGGTGTGTCGCCATACTGTGGCCCAAGGTTTTCTATCCCATGATGGTTGGCAATGGGCAGAACAAGAATGTCATCAAGGACCATCGAGGAGCCGGTAAGATCACGCGCGTCGCTTGGTTGATAGCGTGCGTACGTAGCTAGAGTGGGAGTAATGGTGGCATAAATCAGGGATTGTGGAAAACAATATAAAAAAAATACAATGATGTTTGGGGATGAGAATCTATCTGTTCACCGAATATTCTATCGGGCAATAAAAAATGGGATCATTTATTTTTGGGCATTTCTGTACATTGTGGCAATGTGTAGGTAAAGATTGAGCATTGTTGTTTTAAAATCTACAAAAGATTTGATTGGGGTATCGTTGTTCTTGAGAGTCAAATTCCTCACGAAACTTAATCACAAGGCTGTTAAATATCTGTAGAATACATTGGTTTAACACTATTAGGTCGTCTGTACAACAATCATTACTATGCACGTGTTACGTTTTAATTACATCTCCAGTCTACGTTACAAATGTAAACAAATAATCTATTTTATTTAGCGTGGAATTAAAGTAGATCCTTCAATAGGTTATATCAAAGTTGATTCAATGAAGAATATTTAAAAAACCATATTACCATATTTTATCGGATATTGGCATATTGTATACAAAAAAAAAATAGTCAAAAGCATAAGTCATTTATTTACAATAAATTACAAATAAATAAATTTTTATTATTGTTCAATCTGTTCCAAAGGCAATATAAATTCGCTCGAGGTCTTGACGGTAAAATTCGGAATGACATCGTATTGTTAAAATGTTTAAAATAGTATTTAATTGTAGATAAAAAAGCAAATAGTTTGAGAACATTCATTGCTTTCATATTGATATGTAATGCTATCTATTTTGATACCTATTTTGCGAAGATTAAATCTAAGAATATTTCACGTCCACTATCGCTCAATCTTTTAATAGACCTTATAGAGAGCAAAATTGTTTCCTTCATTTCATAATTCCTATTTTTTCCATAAGGAAAGGAATTTCATCAAGAAATTTTATGATAAAATATAAAAAAAAACGTTACCCAAAAGGAATGCATCTCTGAACGATCTTTCACGTGAGGGTGTACGTATGTGAGGATAATGATAACATTCAACCAATCATAGCTCATTCATCCTGCACATAAAGCAGCCATTACCCGATGCAACAAGACGAGCCCCACGGTTGCCTTAACAGAGCAATTACTCAACGAAAGTGATAGTGTAAAGAGCTTTTTCCGACTTTGGAGAGCTATTACGCAGGGCAATAAAAATAACACTTCCAACGCATTATCAAATTTCTTATCCCACTGCCCCCACACGTGCAAGCCTTGTGTGGGTGATGATGATGATGTGTGAAAGGCTTGAAGCGGCTGCACAACACAACTGCACCGGGGCGTAATTGGTAGCTTTCATCGATTCCATGCAGATAAATCATCCTCTGTTCCGATCATCGGTCTACACACAGGTTGTTGCGGCGTAGTGCTGGACCAGGAAACGTTCGCCAACGCGTCGATCAACTATGCTAGCAGCCAGCAGCAACAGGAGCAGCAGAATCTATTCCGCAAACGAAACTTTGCGCCTTACGTCGACATTGACAGTAGGTTCCCGGGGCAAATGTGTGCGCGTGTGTTACATGCCTTTGCGTAAAATAATCCATCTGATGCAATTGTGACGACACTGCTAACCCCTAAACTGTCACCTAACCTCAGAGACCTTTTCTCAAAACGCACACTTACAGCTAAACAAAAACGGGGAAACTTAAATCGCAATGTAACGCGATGCATATCGTTGATACGGTTCGTTTGCGCCAACAGGGTATTGGGTTCGTTTTGCTTACAGTAACAAAAGCTTTCAGCAAACAACAAACTTATGCCGTGTTTCCTTGTGCATGTCAATGATGGCTCGTGGCGCCACATGTCGCGAGTTTTCCACTTTTTGTCTACGCACATCGTTTCACTGAAATCGCTGTTCTTGCAGGTATACGACAGGAACGACCACCTCATTTGCGGCCAGAAGCTATGCATCCTGCGATGCGCGAACGTGGTCGTGCTATTCCGCAGCCCGGCTCCATCCACGGTGGCGATCGTCCCCAGTCTGCGCCAAGAATAGTGGAAGGCAGGGTAAGTATCTAAATTGTGGCATGGCATTTCACTTGATTCGCTTATTGCATCAACACATCTGAACTGCAACGCAGTACTCTCCCAAATTAGCTCACTAGCACTGTATGTACTAACATGCGATTGTAAGCACATCATAAATCGGGAATTGCATCATTGTCCTTTTAATAGAAGCCTAAAATTTCCCTTCTCTTCAGAGCGAACACAATCACAATTTGAAACTTAGTAGAGTAGTATATGTATCATTCAAGTGATAAGACATTTTTTAACGATTAAGATAGTATATCTGTTTTATTCAATTTCATGGATACCATTAATTGTACTTCATTTTATACTGAGGTGCAAATTAGTGTGACGATCATGTCTCTTGTACATTCCAATCCAATTAAGCAGATCCTTTTGACTGGGACGATATTTTTAAAAGCTTTCAAATGTCATCACTAATTACATATCAAGTAGTGCTCATTCATGCACTGCAGGAATGCTGTAACGACTTGAAAGTATGGCTCAAAAAGCGAGCTTGTGCCTTAAAATGATACGAATTTAATATTTAATTATAAAAAATTGTGAAGGATTTAGTTGAGCAAGTACTTATGAAATATCGTGCATTTGCATTTAGTTAATGGAATAATTTATGACTAATTGGTATTCACGTTGGAATTTGTATTGCAGGTTATGAATATGTTATTTGTGTATAACGTAATTACTTTACGGTAGGAAAAACATCTTTTGCGTAAGAAATAGTGACAGTGAAAAGCAAACAATATGGAAGATACATAATGATAGATTAAAGATTGACACCCGACTTTAATCCTAAACATTGACAGCAAATTACAGTCGAGAAGTGTCAACAAAAATAATCACCTTAAAATTCTAAACCTACAACAAAATTAATTGTTCACGGCAGAAAAAGAACGAAATGCTTTCTCATATCAACTCTAACATTGCTAACACATACCAGCAGCGCTGGTAGGCAAATCTACCAGGGCGCCGTTCAACAGAAGCGTGTGGTGAGGCTAATTGAAAAAAGCATGCACGCATGAAAACACCAGGAACGCACCCCATTCGTCGTACCAGGCTAGACAAACGGTGCGTATAGATGTGAAACGGAATCGTTTCTATAAATATCGCCAGCAGCCGCCAGCAGTGACGGATCATAGTTCGAACGCCAGCCATACAAACACTTGACTGTGACCTTCAACATTGTGCTCTCAATCATCCCTGGTTCGATGGTGCAATTATGCAACCCAAGGACCCAGAGCGTGTAGATGCGCCTGTAAGTCTCGCGCTGTTGGTCTTTTGAGGCGTTCTGGGCACAAATTCATCGAGTGTTTAAGGCATTGAACAATGTACTCCTTCGTATATAGTACAATGTCGCAAGTGTTTCTTTGCGTTTTCTATGGCTTTAAAGAATGCTGATCTTGGGATTTTTCAACATCTTTGAACTGAAATTTCTATGCCATGTCCTTAGAAGCTAATTATGGAGGGGATATAGAATCTCAAACAAACCAATACATAATACATTTATTATTTAAATAGGTTACGCTTACTCCAGTTTAGTTCACATAATCAATATTATTTCCTCTTTACACATGCTAAATAAATATTACAACATCAAATAATCAATATTTATCTAAACTATAATGCTAAATAAATATGTTATCAAAACATTGGAACTGAATTTTATCAGTATGATGAAGTTTTTTTCTCCACAGTTAGCTTAATCTGCATTACTTTACATTAAAAAGCTCTTGTTATGTACCGAAATGCTTGATCTTGCTTATGAAAATTATGATTTGTTATCAAGGTTATCAAAATTATGATTTGTACCATCTTGTCAAATATAGCACATGTAGAGTAGACACATTTAAAACTCGAAAAAAAACGGTTTAATACTGCTCAAATGATGTGTTGAAAAATAAGTTAAACCCCAAATGCTTTAGACACATTGACGATAACGATAGTTTCATCACTCGTTATGTTATGATTTCATCTTCGAGTGAAAATAACTGTGAAAAAAGCTCATTCAAAACCAAAATTAACGATGCATAGACTATGAGTGTGATAGGCAAAATGAGTTTAAATTTGCTCATCCTGACGCAACACACAGTTTTAGGTCGAAAATAATGACAAATAGATTGTCACAATATGCAATAATGATTTCAAATGATAATGCTCATATTTAACGGCTGTGCACTAAATCAACATAACAGTAAGCGTGACGAAGGCACACCAAGATTAGTAAGCAAAATTTATTCCGATGATTCAGGTACGTCGAAAGAGACAATTGCTATCCCATGCGCTTGCGGATCATCGGTATCGGGAAGGAAATTATCAAAATTTCACCCACCCAAGGTTCAAACCGGAGTCGTTAAACTACGAAAATTTTCGATTTCGTTTTTCACCGTGCTGCACACCTCTCTTTTGGTCGTCCATTCACCTTTCTCTTTACAAGTCTGCCGGAACGCATGGGCCAAAAATTGGGTTAGAAAAGACACGACGATCAAGCCGTTGATAAGTTGGAGCTGTTTTCCAATATCCCGAAAATCTGTTTAAGATTATACCTTCCATTAAAATGAAAAACTAAAACGGTATCAATTGTTGGGTAGCTAAGGGACCGTTACGATTGAGACACAAAACTCTCTAGAGTTGCAGTAAACTTATCAACACCACGTGACCAATTCACCAAAATGCACCGATAGGAGCCGTGATAATAATGAGCAATAAAAATGGACAGCCTCCGTATTGCATCTACTGCGCAAATCAATGTGCTGGCTTCAATGGATTGGAAACCTATCGGCCACCAGTGTGTGCTCCGTGCGTCAGTTTTTTTTTCTTTTTTTGAAAGTGGTGCCGAAAACGAAACTGAATTAAAACGAGAGTAAATTGGATTTTTTGTCTATTACCATTTTCCAAACGTTGTAAAAAACCCACACCCGCGTGCAGCTGCTGTGCAGTGGGCAAACAAATATGGAAAAAGACATCAGCCGTGGGGGAGAGAGCACGAGAGTGTGAGAAATGGTTTCCTACGTCCGCAAGCCAATGACCGATCTGACGCAGTGCAGCGGAATGTACTACTGAATTCAGCACGCTTTTCCAACTTCGGTTCGATGCCACGAATGGGCTTAGCTCGGCTTGATTCAGAGAGTTTGAAAGTCGGCTGAGCGATTGCAGATTGTCACCATAATGTGTAGACAATCGATCACACAGGGGATCATTTAAATTCCCGATCTTATCACAATATGGCTGTTTGTTGTAGTTTTTGGTTTTAAATTATATATTTTTTGCTATTGCTTTCTCTATGGAATGTCTGAAATGAACATAATTGATATAAAAAAGATGACATATTTGCATTGAATTGGCGACATCGACGAATTTTGGAGGATTGCTTTCCATAGCCTAACTATCTGGATCTTTATTGAGATGATCTTGATAGTTGATCAATGGCTTCATAATTTTATTTGTATAACATATTCGGATAGTTAGCATTTCGTACGTGTCGATCGAACCACGTCAACCTTCTCAATGTCATTTTCATGATAGTTTTAATAGTGCACATAATCGATGAGTCCATTGATTGGAATTGGATTGTTTTGCATTAGATTCAAGATAGTTTTGCTTTCCGGATACAAACATTACAGCTTCAACAAAAGCTTACATTATTTGCACATTAAATCCATCAATGTATTGGCACGATCAGCACTATTGCTGACCTTATTCATATTTTTAGTCATCTTTCCAATCGCGCGGCTTCATAATTTATAGCTAAAACTCAAAGCTAAAGTGGGTATGCCTGCATTTATGTGTGTGTGTGTGTGTGTAAATCAATAGAGGGGAAAATACATTTATCATCACGAAGGTGGAAAAGGGAGCGTGGCTTGGCGGTGTGGCGACTTTCGATCGTTTCCGAACTGCCGATCGCCAGATGGCTTTCATTTCCACCAGTGTTGGTGTGTTTTACTCCGTTCGCCGGCTTCTTCGGCAGAGATTGCGGTTTTCTTCGCGGCCACCGCAACAGAGCAGGCGTCGTCCGGCACGAACATTCCCCTGTGCCAGCACCCCACCGGCACACGCTCACACAGACTATCAAGAGGCAATGGAAAACTGCACCGATTGAGCGCAGCCGAGCAAACAAGCAACCAACCCCGGAAAACCAACCGCACCGTCAATTGTGCGCGATCTTTTCCCGGTGACGGTACGCAGTCACGCAGAGCTCGTGGAGTGAAAATCTGGTGAATTTTTTTTGGATAGTTGTGTACGTGATTATTCGTGGCCGTGTGTCGGTAGTGACCCCGTCACTGCTAGTGTTTCTTGAAGCTGATGCTGAAGTGTTTGTGGTGAAATAGTTGTTTGACCGATCGAAATCAAAGCTTATAAACATATTTTGTGCAAACGGGAGCCAGACTCTAAATTTCGATCGGATACAGTAAGTTTCCAACACGAAGAACTGTATGTGGTATGGTTGTTACGGCTGGCATGTCAGTGGATGCATGATCGATCTAACGGCACACGTGTTTTCTTCGCGCTGGGTGAATTTCATTTTACAACTGTTAACATCTCGCGCGGTACATTAGCGGGATGTAAAACCGTGTAAATGATGAGGTTTACAACGTGGTTAAGCAAATTGAGCTAGCATGGTCAAGCATGTTCGTTGAGTTTTTCAATTGAATTGACCAGGAATGAAAAAAATTGTTTGAAAAATTATGTTTTCTACATTTTGTAACAAGTGAAGTGATACTACGTTGGATGTTTAAGTACCCTGGCCGATTATTCAATTCTATAATTAAAACTATAGATAAATAAGATTGAATCATTTTAAACGAAAATCTCGAACGAATATATCCACAATGTTCTATCAGGCGTCATTCCAGACATAAATTCGCAACTAAACATTAACATTAGCGATCTTTTGCACATTCCATTGCACCATTGCAAAAAGAAAACACTATTGATCTCTGATCTCTTCTTTAAAACTAACTGGTTTATAACAACAAGATCCATAACTAACTTTTGCTGCTAATACACACCGCGCTCTGCACTCTGTCCCTAATTGCGTTCTGTTTGTTGTTTTTGTTCTCTTCCTTTGCAGCCCGGTCCCATACCTGGTATGCGCCCACCTATGGGAGCTGGATCACATCAAGCAACCAAATCAGCCAACTCAATGGGTTTCATAATGCCACTCTATACCATCGGTATAGTTTCATTCTTCATCTACACCATCATGAAAGTAAGCACGCCCTTTTACTTGTCACAGCCGCCGCGGTACTTGTACACGGAACGGAACTTGGTAGTTGAACCCATGCGTAGGCAAAAACCAACATTGCACTTCCGGCCGGTCGGATGCGATCGGTTTGCTTCTCTCTTGGGCATCTAAGGCCAAAACCGATCGATGTTGCTAATCATTCTTTCTTTTCTTTCGCTCTGCCCGCCATGACTGTAGCTAATCTTCAAGAAGACGCCGGCCACACCGTACACAGAGGTGAAGCCAGATCCGGTGTTCCGCAACGAAGTGTTCACCACGGAGCAGTACATCAAGCGACCGGACGACGGTACGACGAAACTAGGTAAGTGTTGCAACAAATGTATCCCCGAACTTCCCTCAAAATCCAGTGTCTCATCAAGCCCATCAAGCCCACGCAACCCCCTGTTTCCCTCTCTCTCTCTCTCTCTCTCTAAACGCACACGTATTGTCGGTCTTTATTCGCGCGAGGGGTTTGAAGTTAAAAGTGTTGATCGAAGTACCTCTCGTCACGATCAAAACCGAATCACCACCGTATTGGTTCTTCATGTGTTTTCCACCTTCGCCACATTAACCACCAATGTCTGAATAGCATTCTCATCAGCATCATCATCATCGCGATCTTCATTGCCCTTCTGCTTGGAACAAAATCTATTCTTTTTCTCTGCCCCTCACTCCAACATCAGTATTTGCATATGTTTCCAGTTCATCTTCGCTTTTTCCAGCGAATTCTGAGTATATTCTGAGACTGAAATAGCTACAAATGCGAAAACATTTATTTTTTCACTCGACCATTTCTTCCCATCTCACTCCCATGCATAGAATTAATGTTGATGATACTCTCGTACATATCTTTCAACGTACTAGCACAGTACCCGTGCTCCGTGCCTCGGTTTCAAGCTACCCCTAATGCCAATCATTCTTAAATGTGTTTCTACTTTCCTTCCCCCCTTTACACGCTCGCAAAAAGCCTGGAAAGATCATAGCGCAAGTAAGATTGTAGCTCGCATTTTCCACACAAATACACACATACACACCTTGACGATGAGCTCCCTGACTATCGCTATGCAAGTTTGCACCACACACTCTGCATGCACTACTACACATCGGCCAGGTCCTGGCAGCAGAGCACTATCAGTATGACAGCAAATGCTGCGTATACTTTGGTTATGCTTTTCATCCTACATATTGTCATGATCCTGTTATTCGTAGGGATGCAAATTATCTACAAATATGTCCTTTTACTACCTGCACAATGGAAACATTCGATTGCTGCTGATGGTAGTGTCTCTATGTCTCTCTATATCACACAACACACGCAGACATACACACAGAGCTTAATGTTCATCCCTGATACAGCATAACATGGCTAATCGTTCTATATTAGCATATTTACTCGTAGATTGCAAGGCTAGGGTTCGTCTTCTTGCATTCTTTCCCTAGCAAGTGGAAAACAGTAAGATTTTAGTATTTTAACATTTTGTTTGCCGTTGTGTTTGCGCAAATCCCGACAGCTCCCTGCGTTTTTCATTCGGTTGAAAGCATTAAAAAATGATAGCAAATCTTAAGTACAAAGTTTTGGATCATTACTAATCGTACCCTTGCGGGGTTAGCTTCGGCACACTCGCTTCTTCTAGAGTTCCAGTCCGTTAATTCCACGCGAAACCATTTAATGCTAACGATTTCCCACCGACACTGTGTTGTATGTGTGTGTGCGAGTGTGTGCAGTTTTTTTTGTTAGTTTTCTATGTATGCCAGTGTTTTATACTATACACTTTTCAAACGCTTGCTAATTGGCAATTTAATTGCACCAAACCGTAAACTAGATCGATTTTAGTGCTGTACTGTGCTGGTGTACAGTTTCGGGACGGCACTGTGTGGGAAGATGTGGCCTCAAGGTTAGACCGGTGTGCTTTCGGGCGTGCACCGATGATTTTATTGCGAATTTGATTATTCGCTCTTTATTGTGGCTGGCAGAGAGCGAGCGGTTGCAGCCGCATGCATTATTGCATCTTTTTTTTCTTTATATCTATCCCTTATGGCCCGCACTTTAAGCGGTGGTTGTAATAGCTGTCGATTTATTTGACCGTTTTTTTCGTAGGAAAATGATCCAATTGGCTTAATCCGTAACTAAGACGCGCACACTTTTCTGCCAGCAAACAACGCTCAGTTTTGGCAGTTGATGAGCTAGAGTTTTGACTTCAATTAGCAAGCCGGACAACTGTTGAGGGGCACTTTTTGCTCTTCTCTTTAAATGCGCTTCCCAGCTTGCGGGGTCTGTACAGTTGATTTGTGAAAGGAACAATCTCTTTCTAAGCCGTGGTGCCCCTTTTGTGATTCCTCCCAATTAGTTTCGAAAGTCTCCCGTTACGCCTCATTGGATCGGTGGTGCGTGTCCGAACTCCCGTTTACCGAGTGCGGTTGTAGATTTTCTTCGCGGCTAAGCATTTTTGCCCAATGATACAGCGGTTGTTGCGATGTTTTAAGCTCAATTCCCAGGGGAGGAAGCTCGATCTACCTCTACTTCTTAAGGATGCACAACTCGAGCATACCGCCGGCTTACCGAGGGTGTTGCGTGTTATTACTGTTCGTATGATTTGTGTATCCCCTTAATTTTTTTTGTTTGTTTTCGTTTGTTTGTTTTGTGTTGCTATTTTTGTTTATCATTTTATTTTTAGACCAATCACATGCAACGGCAGCCACAAATGGTGAGCTAGTTGTTCCGGTTAGCGTTTCGCCGGTCAGTAACGCTGTACCCGCTGCTGAACCTGCTTCTTCGGTGCAGTCTGAACTTACGATCGACTACGAACAGCTGTCGAAGCAGAAAGAAGTTACAAAGCCCGATGAGAACATTGTTGCTGAGCGAATCGCTTTGGTACAGGAAGCCTCTAGTGTGGAAACATTCGAAGCGACCGAAACTGTGTCTGAGGAATGTGTGGAAGAAGATCACGACCAGCAACCACCTCACGATCCCACTACCGAAAAGGTAGTCGATGGAATCGTTGTGCAAAAGGTTGTTCCGGTCGATGCATCTGCTGAGCCTTCTCCCCGCCCGGTTGTAGATGATATTGAAACACACGAACCTAACATTGATAGTGCAGCTTCGAGTTCAGCGGATGACAGTGGCGTTGACACGGTAGATCATCATGACAATGGTCAGATTGAGAGCGAAGTTATTGCTGAACCCGCGATAGAGGAAGTAATGGTAGTGCAGCAAGTGGCAGTGCAAAACGCAGTCATGGTTCCCAGCACGGAAGATGAACTGAACAAGATAGAACAAATTGATGAAACTGAGATAGCTGTTGAAAAATCTTTTGAAACAACGGAAACGAAACAAATCGAAGCAACGAACATGTTTGAAGTCCAGGAAAATATTCAGAACGAAATCACACAAACCGAAGAAAGGGTGGAATCTAGCGCTGAAACTGCTAGACAAGAAGAGATGCTGGAAATTGCACCAGCAGTTGTATCAAATGATGTTACGGAGCTGCCAATTGCGAAACCGTCAATTCTTGAAGAAATCGAAACACAAATCATTGAAGAACATGGTGAAGATGCGAATAGTGTTATACCGACAGATCAATCGGAACATAAAGCTATTGAAGTAGATAGCGAAATTTCTGAACGTATTGAATGTGAGGCGAAGAAAGTTTCATTTGAAGTCCCACCATCAATTCAAGAAAACGAACAAACTGAAGTCGCGATTGAGCAGCCTGTAGATTCTTTGAGGGTTGAAGCTGTATTAAACGAAGAAATCGTATCTGAGGATAACATTGGTACGATCGACCATGCAGTGACAGAAGTGAACGAGCAAGATGTTGCCTTGAAGCTTGAAAATTATCTTGAAGAAGTTGTTGCTGAACAGCAAAGTACCGAACAACTTGAAGGAAATGAAAATGACACGGCTCTAGACACTGAAACATCTGTTTTGGTTCATAAAACTGTCGAAGAGATTACACTTACCGCCGAACAACTTGTGCAGGAAGTGCTTGAAAAAGCAGAGGAGCTTGCTAAACAGCAAGACGCTGAGTTCCCTGAGTTGCCAGAGTACGATCCTGCTACTCAGAAACTCGTTGACGGTATTGTGGTTGAAAGATTCGATCAGTTAGCAGCGCCATCAAACCTTGCTACTGATCCGACAGTACCCCAGGATACCGTAACCGAAGATCAACAAACTGCTATCCAAGAACAGCCCGTAGATGAGCTAGAGCTTGCAGGCTCCATTGAACAGACGGTGAACGAGGAGGACGCTGGTGAAATCGATTCGATCAGTGAAGACACATCACTAAGTGTAACATCGGTAATCGAGACGCAACCAAAGATGAACGAATCGGAAGAATCCAATACCACCTTGAATGTACTGAAAACTACGGACGAGATGACCGATAGTACATCCAGTGAGGTAGCAATTGTTGAATCTAAGGAACCGACCGTGAGTCAGGCGACGGTTGAAACGGTAGCTGCATTCGTGGAGCAAGTTGATGTAAACGAGCCGGGAAACAAGTTTGGTGCAGCTGTAGTTGACAGTGTTGAAAGTAATGCTGTCATTGAAGAGCAGCTGATAGCGATGGATACAGAACAGCAAGCCACACTACCGGAAGCCCTCATTACGACAGAAGTGATGACTGGTAGCACTTCTAGTGAACCCGTATTTGTTGAACTTAACGATCAGCCGACGGTTGAAGTAGAAACTGTGCTTGAAGGATCGGACAAGGTCGATGAAGCGGGAAACCTATCTGGTGTAGCTGCAGCTGATAGCAACGATAACAAGAGTGTTTCGATTGAAGAAGTACTTGACGAAGCGGCCATAGTCGATGAGGTAGAGGGCAAGGTAATTGAGGAACATATCATACCCATAAGCATTGAAAAGGCTAGCACGTCTGATTCGATGACCATTACTGAGGTCACCAGTGACGATGCGATAGTTGAGTCGCCAAACATTTCCAAGACGACAAGCAATATGCCTAGTCCTTTGATTACAGCCATCCCAGTGATGGATACCATAGATGAAAAGCACGAATCCTCTGAATTAGCGCACGAACCGCTGGCTGAACAGGAGAAGCACTCTGAAATTTCACTCACAACGCTAGAGCACGTCACTAAGGAAGCTTTGGTTGAACGCACGCTAAATGAAGCCGCTGCTGTAGTGAACGAGATCGAATCGATCGTAGATCATATCATTACCGAAAAGCTCATCCACAGTGGGGCATCTGATGCGATAGCTATTACGAATGGTGTACAAGAATCATCCCCTCAAGAACCCCCCAGATTGGCCGCTTCCGCTGCACTGGTTGTTGAGGCGATCGAATCACAGTCATCCGGTGTGCACAGCATGGTTTCTAATACAGACAGCACCCAGAACATGCAGACCATTACCGTCACTAATGAGCTTTCCACTAACCTGGACGAAACGATTGGCAATACTAATCTACCTGCTAGCGATTCCCTGCCAATTGTTTCATCATCAATTGCACCCGCATCAACACCATCATCTGAAGCATTTCCCGTTCCCGAACCAACGACGTTGAGTCCTTCCGTAGCCGTGCCGAACGGTGTCAGTGAGACACAAAGTATCAATTTTGTCGCAGATGAGCAGCGAACCGAAGTTACCGCTGGTCAGGGTTCAACCGATGCCGATGCCAGTGATGCACAAGGCACTACGAGCACCGTCGAGCAGAGCGTCGCAGTCCCGGAGCCGGATAGCGGATCTACTACTACCACTACAACTACAACAATTGGCCAAGTACCGACCAGTGTCAGCAACGTTACTAATCCCAAATTTCTCACCTTGAATCTAGCTAACTATAGCACTAGCGTCAGTAGTGGTAACAATAGCAAAAGCTCGTCCTTGTCGATAGCTAATCTCTCACAATCGGGACCTTCGTTGGCTGGCGGCGACAGTGCCGACCAGCTGATGGAACTCGAACTGTTGCGTAAGAAATTGGACGAAACGGAACGCGCTATGACTAAAATAATCGCCAATATGGGCAACATACCCAAGGGCCAGGTTAGCTAATTTGTTTCCTTCTTTGTCCTTAGTTTTTAAACACAGTTTTGTTTGTCTGTTGTTACACTTCATATCATTTTGATTTTAGTGACACTGTTTCATGCTGCTTAGTTTTATCATTCGGGTAATCTTTTCGAATCGCTAATAACTTAGCTTGGATGAGAAGGTTGACTAGCTATTGAAAGATCGGTCGTTTATTGAACAGCTATGCCTTCGTATCAATACAATGTTCGTAATGTGCTATTATGTAGAAATCTTAGGTCCGTTTTCATACCTATTGTGACTTTCTTTTGATGCTTTAGTTTTGTGTAAAGTATCTCCAAACTTTTCTGTTCGCTAAGCTGACATCATCTGGGACATCAGTCTCTCTAGTGTATTTAGAATGACCGATTGGTTTATGCGATGTAGCGAAGCCACCTCAGGTTCATCCAATTCTGTAGTGTACTCCTGGTGATTGGTTTTCGTATACGATGGTTCATCTGTCGGATGCAATGATATATTTATTGGTCCTTTTGTAGCTTGTAGAGATGACACTCCAGGATCATCCGTTTCTTTAGAGTATTCTAGAGAATCTATTGTTTTATATGGTGGTTTGTCTGTCAGATATAATGATGTACTTTCTGTTTTTTCTTTCACTTGTGGCGTCGTGACTTCAGAATCATTCCTTTGCGATGTTATGGAAGTATCCACAAACTCAGATGAAGTCACCCTCGTGGTTTGTTGAACGAGTTTAGGAGTTTCCGTTGTTTTATCTCGAGGACTAGCAGGATCATGTTTTAATTCCGGTAAACTTGTTTGCACATAAGCCGACACAAAATGCACTAAACTTTTCGTTTGGGTGTAATTGTCCACAAAATTAACTGAGTTAACGAAATTTGAGTTAACTGAGTTAACGAAACCTTTGTCTTTATAAAACATTTTCTCGGGCGGTAAGGCACTCACTCTCAGTACAAAGTTTAATGAAATAATAATGAACATTGTATGATACCCTGCCATACTGCGTAGGCTTGTTTCTTCTCGTTGGTACTTTACAATTTGGACGCAAAAATAATATGATCATGTGCCACTCGCACTCACTTAAATACTATGCAGGGTATCAGTATATCTAATCAACTTGTGGAAATTAAATACACAAAACGTGGTGCCGCAAAGTTCAGCCAAAGTAGCATGTGCGGTTAAAGGCAAACAAAGATAATGAGACTAAAACGAAAGGAATTAAAGAGCCTCTCGAGATTGGAGCAGCTGCAACATATGGTATCAATTAAACGACCGATCAATTTGCTAACGAAACCCGACTATCCAATCGAAACTAGTATGATAAGTTCATAATATCATTGTCATTCATCTACATTTTATGCTGCACACAATGCGTTTGTTGGAGGTTTGACATTTGACCGGCTGGCTACATTGAGAAACACATGCATAAAGGGCATATTCGAGATAGTTTGCTTTCTATTTTACTATACGAACAACGCAGAACATGGCTCGTTAGTTATAGTTTGCTAATGTTGGCCATCGGCTAGATCGGTGTAGTGATTCTAGTTGGATGCGCTTCTTTTGTTAACGACACTTTTCATGCAGCCAATATCAACATATCACTTTACCGGTCGTTTGTACCGCTAGTGTTGCTAAACTAATTGATATGAACTATCTTTCATTTCACGTTTTTCTGCCACTCGTCTGGAAACCAATAATGATACAATAAAACTTCTTCGCCAATTCAATGCGCTACCACAACCATATTTATCCTTTCTTTTCTCACTACTACCAATACTCAATTAATAACTGAACACGTAACCAATGCAATGATTCACCACAATGTCCTGCCGTCTGAATGACTGAAACGTAAACACACACGCCACACCTATACCCCTACCACACGCATACCTGGCATACGTGTACGTTTTTTGTTCACTCGTCTTCGCAAAATCTCTCCGCAATCCTTAATTAACAGTCGTCACGGCTATTCAAGGTCTAATTACCGCAGCAGACGAACAGTTGCTGAAGATAGATAACATTAAGAAACAAGCGATGAACAACGCAAGCAAGGTTAGAGTGCATCTTTTTACTATCTGTGTATTTTGTTACTGCATTTAATTCAAACGGTTTTATTTTACCCTTTTTCCCTTACTAGCTCCGTTCAATTTTGCGTTTGCGTTGAAGTGGTTATGACACACGTTTAATGTAATAGTATCCAACCCCAACAACCCAACAGCCTCCTGTTTATAGTCATTGTGTAGATTACTAGTTGAGTATGAGGATAATCTGGTAGGGCAGCAAAAGCCCTATAATATTGAGACCACGCAAGTGGATAGAGAAAAAAACCATTCACAGCGTAGAATAGACAACGATTAAACTCAAAGGCTAACTATACAGGAGGCTCTGTTTTGGGAAACTTCTCTAACACAAGAAACACGATACCTCAAAAACCAATCACAACCACAACATTTTCATAAAAAAGAGTTATTTGTCTTTTTGTTACCACTACTCAAAATTTCAGTATAACATTAACCACATCTATCCTATGATATTTTTCGTTTTTGGAGCTTTTCTTTCCATTTACTTTTCTTTTTTTTTTTTGTACGCTTTTTTAAGAGCCTTTTTAAAAAAAATCCTAACTCTCGTTTGGTTCTGCAATTTTAAGTTTCTTTTTTTTAAAGTTCGCTAGATAACATAACTGTGTTTTGCTTTCGTTTCTTGACGCCTTCTCTAATGCAAGCGTTCATCATGCGACTGTAACATAATGCTAATACCCATTCTTTTGACATTGGTTTTACTTCTACTGGCGATTCGTCACATGTAAATACGATACGGCAGGAAACAAACGTAAACGGGGATGAGCCCGCAACTGAAGAAAAAGAAACAACCTCGGAAGTGAATGCTACTGAAGATAAGGTATCGAATGGGCATGCGATCAAGCCAGCGGAAAATGCTGCCGAAACTACATCCGCAGTACAGGACACGTCGGGTGGCGAAACATCCAGCGCCACCAGTACACCGGAAAAGAAACCGAAAAAACGAGACACCAGTACCGAGCGCGGCACTGTTAAGGTTATGGCGATGGAGGTGACGGCACAGCGCGAAAATGGCAAGCGTCTTAGCCGACCATCAACGCCACTGCTGCCGATGAGTGGACATTCGGATACGGTAAGAAACATCACCTGATTTGTATTTGCAACAAGGGACAAGATTAAACAGAGTTTGTTTTCCAATTATGGTAGGCAAACGCACCGACAGAAGAACAGGAGACAAGATCGATCGTTCTCGATGGCCGGTTACCGCACGATTCAAAGATTTTGGTGTCGGATGCTGAAACAGCGGTGGAAAAAATGGAACCGGAAAACTCCGAGGAAGAGGACGATGCACCGGTAAGTTGGATCGTTAGAGTGCATACTGAAGCATACATTGATCGAATTCCCTTTTTCCAGGTGATATTGAGTGGCAAAATGACGCTGTCGTTGATCAACATGGATTTCATCGAAAAGGATGCAACCGGTACTGTTGCAGTCGGTGGTACGCAAACTTATAATTCCTGTAGCTAGCTTCAATCGTGGAAAGTATTATAAAACATTTCTCAATCCATTCTTTTGTCAGAAATTGTCACGGAACTACACAAACCTCAAGAAGAACTTGCGACAGCTGTCTCTAAGGAAAGCGAATAGGCAAGCAGAGCGTCTTGCTTCGGCAAAACCAATTATAAAACAAACCGAAGGCGTACTGTTTCGTTCGAGAAACTGCAAAAGTATAACGTGTATAATGCATAAGTATATTTTTCTATCGCCGTAAAACCATAACTCCATCACTGTTTGACGGACAGGGATTGCGTGTAAACGAAGAAGTGAGCCCGAGTCAATAAATTTACCTTTAAATAGCACACTTTTTTAGCCATTTTCGTTGAGAGCTTTTCGCGCAATGTTGCTCAAGAATGATTGAATTCTAACACGATGTGAAAGACTTTACCGATGCCAAAATTAAAGAAAACGATAACGAGATGAAACGATGCTCAACTGCACGTAAACTGTTGTAATTGACGGTAAATGTGTTGATGGAATGACAGACAGGTACTGTACGCCCACTGTAGGTATCGCTAAGAAACCAGCAGCAGCTTCAGAAAAGGTTTTACTGATTAGCGTCGAAGTCGCTGATGAGTTTGTCTGGCAGGTATTCAGTTATTTGTTAGGCTATGTTACGACTCGTTTTGCTGACGACGCTCATACATACTTTGCATAGAGATTACACAATAAGGGACGGCACATAGTTTCCAACGTTCACGTTTATGTTTGTTATCTTGCTTTGGTTATCCATCGACACTTTTTCAAAACGATAGTTTTCAAATCTCAATGTACGACTGAGAGGAATAGAGTCAGGACGACCATATTTATTGATCGCATAGTTTAGTTTATCCGTAATCATCATTCAACCTCATGAAGATAGCACAAATAGAGGGTAGTACTGTAGAGCATTATCAAGCTAACCAAAAGCATTATACTATTTTTCTATTTGGTTCTGTTACAATAAATGAACTATGAACGAGCTCTGCCTGTTTGTTGTATGCAATGTATGCGTTTTTCTACGTGACTAAGAAATATTACACTGGATGTATGAATTGATCGTGAAGGCGAGTTATGCAATAAAATGGGATAAAATAAATAAAAATAGCATCATCCAAAATGTTCCACACCAAAAACCTTTTTTTTATTCGTAACTCCAATTTACCTTAAAAAAAACAGCAGGCAAACCATCTCTTAAAGGATCTAATAATGTTATATGCCTTTAAACAGTTCTAATTCTACGTACTTTGATTTTCTATATTGTGGTTGTGATTTTGAAGAATATCTTATGATTTGCTTGTATGTAATCGACAAATATCACATAACCTTGATTTAAGCCAAGTTTTTTTTGTATGTAATATTTACATCTCGTTATGTTTCGAACATAATGTATACTGGTGACTTGTGATAGGTGGGTCGACCTGAACATTCCGGTTCGGAGCCATCCGAAAGCGACACTCCCTACTCTCATTTCCTCTATCGTTTTTCATGTCCCTCCACGTCTATTAAGACATCGTCCTCGTGTAGCACTTCCCAGACATTAAACCCAATTTGATATGAGCGATCCGTTTCTGAAGTGCATCAGACGCCGCAATGATACCTCCCAATTATCTGATCTAGACATTTCTTCGGCGTCATTTAGATCGAGGCAGCGGACCGACGCCAGTTCCAGCTAGTGTTCTCCTTAAAAATTTTCTTGAGTTTCCTTTATTAAATTTATTTTCTCTCCTCTCTATTTATATTCATAATTTACCTACTGTAATAGTTTGAACTAGTTACAAGCAACTTATATTTTTGTAAAACCGTGAGTTAGAGAAAATAACTTAAATGACCCGGAGCATTCCGGATCGTTATATTGGTTCCTGTAGGTTCTGCAGGTTCAGAAAATCATGTGCGATTCCAACCCGTGGATACAACGAGCTCAATAGGTTCATACGACAATAATAGGTTTTGCAGGTTCGGTAGTTGCTATTGAGCGAGTGTTAGAGGCACAACCGAAAGATGCCACATAGTGGATCCCCGCTTGAGTCATCCCCCCATGGAAAGTATCGCAAACAAATCCGCTTCAATGTGGTTATTTTAATAGTATCTAACTGGTATTGTACTAATGCTTGGTTAATTTAGAAATGTGACCCTTTGTTTAAATTATAGTGCACACAGACGACTTGCCAACTTGCCCGTAAGGTGCAAACTAAGCGACGGAGTGGAAGCGTGAATCGTAATCTGCGGTTGAGAGTCGTTCGGAAAATCTTAACATAAACTTCTCGAAATACGATTTGGCCGAAAAACTTAACGCCAACCGCTCTACTGTGCGGCGAATTCGACTCCGAGAAGGTTTTTAGTGTTTTCGAGGCAATGAACATCCAAACCATAACTTGAGAGAAAAAGCAATAGATATACGCTGTTCGATCAGACGCTGACCAAACCGCATGGTTGTATTTTGATGGATAATTAAACCTACGTGAAAGCCGATTTCAAATCCTGAGGGTAAATCTTATAAGGCTCGCGGCAACGTCCCCAAGAGGTTCAAAAGTGTTTTCACCGATAAATTCGCTAAAAAAATGATTTGGCAAGGCATCTACAGGCGGTCCCCGAGATACACGGTACCTCTTTTACGCGAATTCGGAGATACGCGGTTTTCTAAATTTGACAGTTCTTTGAGCAAATTGTACTGATTTGACACATCAATTGTAAATTGCCAAATAATTTCCGTTTAGATCCAATGTTAAAAACTTTTTCAAAAGGTTTAAAACTGTTATATTCAGTCAGAATCATATCAAATAATTCATAAAGTGACTAAAACCGCCCCCTACTTGCAAAATTACACGAAAATTTGTGATATTTTAGATGGAAATCACGAGATTCGACTTACGCGGAAATTCGAGATACGCGGTATTTTGTGGCCGTTTTCGGTCCCCATTAACCGTGTATCTCGAGGACCGCCTGTACTCTTGTGGCAAAAAGGCCTCCGTGTTTCTGACGAATAAGAACATGAATTCGGATTTGTTTAAGAAAGAGTGCTTTAAGCAACAAACTTTGCCACCTAGCAAGCTGCCATTATAGCAACGACGTGCTACAATGGTATAACGATAAAGGTGGGAAATTAATATAAAAATACCTGAATCCTCGAAATGCCCCCAGTTTCATTCAATAGAGCGATATTGGACAATAATGGAACAACAATTAGAGAAAAAGGGAACCGTTGCCAAGGATATCATACAATTGAAGAATTGGTGGAATTTACTGGCCAGAACAGTGACTGAAGCAGCTGTGCGCCGATTGATGGGAGGTATCAACAGAAAAAAATCCAGATTTTTTTTTTCATAAATGCGAAGAATAACTTCTTTCATATATATTATTAAATATATTATAACAAACCCTATGATTCATTCAAACAATATTTTTCAATTATATTGATGGTATAAAAGATACACGCAAAGCAAAGTGACCCATTTCTAAATGATCCATGCCTTAATTGTACAATATATAACAGTTTAATAATTAACAAAAATCTATTCCTAATGTTTGACGTCATTGATTTCGCATTAATGTTTGATGAAACGGTACAATGTTCCATCTCTCAGTCGCTTACAAATTGGAAGAAAATTATGTTTGCGAATTTGGTGTACAAGTTTGACCTTTACCACTGTATCGCTGTTTAGTATTGGTGATAAGTTATCAAGCCGGCACCGGTGCAAGGTGTAGTAGTTAATGACGAATCAATAATGACTTTAATAAACAAAGAAGCACATGACACGCTGGTAAAGCCCATGCATAGAGCGATCCATGCTGAAAGAGAGAGCGAGAGATGTAGAAAGCTGATAATATTTAAATTCGCTTATCACGGATCACACAGTACGCTACAAAAAGTATGCATGAGATGTGGTTCGCAATTTATTTCACAACTCAGTACAAGAGAAAAAAAGCTATGAGCTGTTTATGAAAACGAGTTATTTGATTTAACATTTTCTGATTTCATTTTAATAGAGGTGTTCTTTTAGGATTCTTTTTCTTTCCCATAACAGTAGTTTGCACAAACAGAAGCGATTGCCTTAGTTGGTACACTACTGTGGCTGCACCGGTGGTGGTGTAGAATTCTATTTAATTCACATCGAGCACAGTAGAATAAAAACTCAATCATTACTGCTACTACCAAGAACCGTACCGCGTGTGCTTGTGCCGGGTATGACACGGCTTTTGGAAGGGGGGATGGACCGAACAATGTGCAGATTTGTTCACCGCAGAACGTCACAACCTCTCGTTCGTGTGCTAGTGCAGACGTGTTTCGCAAGAGTGTTTAAATCCCAAAGCAAATGTAAACCAGTGAAAAGTGCAGTTATTTGATTGATTTGATCGGTGTATTTAACTCATATAACGTATAACGATTACGATGGCCAATGATGTGAAATTGTGCGTTGCGGAACAGATGGGCATCCCGAGCGGCACCTCGACGCCGAAAGTAAAAAAGCGGTGTGCTGTAGAGGCGACGGCGCTTCTCGAAAATGTGTCCACACCGTACCGTACCGGTAAAAAGCGCCTCGTGCTAGAATGCGACAGAACACCGTTGGTTACAGGCAGTTTGAATAGTTCAACTCGTTCGTTGGCGTTATCGACCCCCGGTCGAATTGTTTCAACTTCCCGGATGATTAGCATCACTCGGGGCATACAAACGTGTCCGCCGCAAACGAGTAACCGCTACTGCCAGGTGTCGGTGACACGCATCCCAAAGCCGACCACATCTACGTTCGCTCAGACGGACGATAATGATCCAGCGGCAACTCGATCGCCGCAAAAACCGATCGCTTGTAGTGAAATCGCCTGTCAAACGGACGTGCCACCATGCACAGAAACAACGGCGGTCACAACGCAGACCATATCGTTCGAAAAGGAACGATCGCCCTCACCACTAGTGCAGCGGGAGGATGCTGCGTGCCAAGCCGACGTGCCGATGGAAGTGGCTGCAACGGTGGTTTCAAACGAAGCCGTTGAAGAACAGCAACCGCCGCTCGGGCAGGAATATGATTCGGATAATTCCGAACCGATAGCTGAATCCATTTCGGCCATCCTGAACAACATTGCCGAACAGTACGGAATCGAATTGCAATCTTCTACAGAAAATAAGAAAAAGAAGAAGAAAGCCCAAAAAGATGCTAAGCAGAAGGAGATCGACCAAATCGAGAAGCGTCTGGTGAACAAAACGTACAAAGCGATCGCGTCCAAAGTCGATGAGAAGCTGTCCACGATTCTAGCGAAGCAGGTGGAAGAGTACGGGCGCAAAACGGTGGCCAGTCGACAGCGGCTAGTTCGCTGGACGAAGAACTTCATACGTCAGCAGCACCGGAATCGAACGACCGCAGCTGGCGCAACCGGGGGCGGTGGGCGCAAGGTGATTTTGGTGCGCAAGATAGTGCGTCCCCCAAAGCGTCTCCCCCTGGAGGAAGTGGCGGTGCAGTGCGATGCGGCCGAGCTGGCAACAACGGCTAGGACCACCGTCGGTACGCAGTGGCAGCGACAAAAACCAATGGTAACGAAGAAGAAACCTGTCTCGGCGAAGAAAAATGAACCTAGTAAAGTACTTCTCAAGCAATATACCACATCTACTGATTCTAAAACTCGCTCCGCAGGTGCTGCAGGGGGGGCCAGGCGGCAGTCGATGCGTCAAACCAAACTCTCCAGCTACGCCAAGGAGCAAACCGATAGAAAAGACATCCAAGGAAGGCAACCGCCAGAGCGGAAACAACAAGGAGAACGTTCCACCAAATCATCAAAACTAGCCACAGCAGAACCGGTGCCAGCGCCATCCACTACCACAAAAAATAAGAAAGCTTCAACACCACCACCACCACCTCCTCCACCTCCACCACCAGCATCGACACCGAGGACCAGAAGGAAATCCCGAAGTGGTAAGAAACCGGCACCCACGGTTCCGCCAGAAAAAATACATATCGACGAAACACCGCCAGCATCATCATCATCCGACAGTGAGCCAGAACGGAAGCATTTCCCCTATCGCTCACCCCCACACTACCCATCCCAGTGCTCCAAGTCGACCGAAACTTCATTCTTGACGCCGACCCGCATTCGAAAGCTTGCGCCTGACCAGGCGGACACTGACCGACAGTCGCTTCGCAGCCGATATTGTGATGGCCGGGACTCAAACACCCATCCGCTGAACCCATCCGTATTGCTTAGTCCCATGGAGCGCATGTACATGGGACCGACAGCGACGGCGGCACAAACCAACAATCGTCCCGAGTATAACACCTTTCTCGTGCCATTGAGACCCACCGAAAGCATACCGCCCACCCCGCCGAGAATGTTATATCTGAATGCGCCCGAGCGTCGCGTGCTGTTGCGTTCTCGTCGCAGCACCGGTGGGATGGTGCGAGAAAAACCGCCCGAAATAAGCATCATCAGCAGCCAGCAGCTATACTCCCAAATCGGACTGGCCGTAGAGAAAGCGCTCAAGGCCAAAAATATGCCCACACTGGATACCATGTACGGTGATCCGCACATCGAGGTGTTCAATCAAACGGAACATGCAGAGCAGGATAGTAGCGATACCCGCGTAGTGGATGGCCGCGCCGAAGCAAGAGCAGCCAGGCAGCACCATCAGACGGTGACGGATAAATTTGTGTGCAGCAGTGGCAAGGAGGATATGGCACTATTGGGGTCGCAGCAGCAGCAGCCGCTAAGGAGACCGCCATTTCACACAGAACGTTCGCCGAGTCTCTCCCCGATTGTCTATCAGGATGACAACAGTGGTGACGAGATGTTGTAACGATCGGATCATGATGATGATCCATTTCACTTTGCAACTGGGTGCCTTTTCATGGTAAGGAAAACGTATTGCATGTTAGATAGCTCTTTACAGTCCGGTTTACCATTATGTGCTGGTGCGGAAAATTAGAATTTCATTTATGGGCAACTGACTGGCACAGTTATACGGATAATAGTTACGCGGCAATTTTATCCTACTGCTTGGTATGCTTTTTTATTTAAACTCTTCCAGCACGTTATCTTACAATTACATGCGGTATTCTTCTTTCTCTTAACTCTGTCAGAGGGAATAGTAATTATCAGGCAAATTTAAATGTTATTAATTAGGTTAGCATATCAGCGACTATGATACTCTATTTTTGAATACTCTGAAGTTATTAATTTGATTAGCTTAGCTTATGAAGCCATAATTTTGTTATTTTTCTGTAAATTGAAGAGATAATAAATGAACTTGAGTTGTTACGCGCGCAGGAAGCTAAAAATTGTTGCCATATTTTTTTTTTTATTTTAGAATAATTTTGTGGATAAATCTAACCAAGGAACGTGTTTCATTACGTATATGTATACAGAAAAATATTTAAGCATTTTATTTATAATATATCCTTTTACAGATTTTTTTAATATTTGTGCAGTTCGACGCCTGTATACGTAACTCCACATCTTTAAATTTATATAAAACTTTTTTTTAAAATTTATGTTTATGGAGACTTTAAGCCTAATGGCCTCTTTAGCCTCTTTTTCCACTTCATGCAGCACAGCTAACGTTTATTTAATGTATAACCAACCAATAACCAGATAAACGCCTAAAGGTATGCAATGGGCTATTACGATGTAGGCGCTGTGTTTGCGGAATCCCGTAAGATCGTTGTCCAATCAGTTGAATCTAAATACTCGGGCGCGGTGTAAGATATGTTTTTTAACGTACTATTTTAACGAAAAAACATCTATAACAGAACTAATATGAGAAAAATTGGAATCACAATCAATATTGTTCAATCAACAAAAAAGAAATGGTTAATCTCTGATGCATGGATTCCAATCTTAATTCAGTGGCCTTCGGTTTGTGGATTGGCGAAGTGTAGAAGCATTTTTATGTCCAAGTTCGTCGCAACACTCATGATATTAAAACTATCCAATCGATCTTGCAGCCGCGACAGCAGTAGCGCCAATGTTAAACACTCACTACAAACAGATAACTCATCATTGCAAGGTTAAGCAAATTCCGACCTGACCTCTGATTATGGTGCATCCATAAATCAACATAAATGTCTGGTGCTGCGCCAAACCCCGGGTGTTACCTATTTGCCTCAGTTAAAGCCGGTAATGTGTGTTACAGTCTAGTCGTCCAGCACATGGTGGGGTCATCCCATAAATCATCGCCCACACCCACGTCGCGAGTTGCATTCTCATGCACCTTCAACTAGTTTGCAAACAGGGAAGAATAGGGAGTGCTCTCGATGTTAATTGCAAGCGCAACCCATCCAGCAGTATGCTTTGGATGTTCCGGTAGAACGGCAGGTGTGATTATCTTCCATCGCAAGTGTTTTCGTGCCTCGTGGCCAGCGCAAACAGGTGCCGACAGACAGTTCAATGGTAAAGGTAAGGCACACCGGAAAGGCCGCCCGGAAGCTTTAGAAAACGACCATTCTCAATCGATTTTTATAAGAATGTTTGCTTTACTGTGAAATTTTCACTTCTTCAAAATTCCGTACGGTAACTTATACCTATATGATGTAACCTTTCAAGCATCAATTCTTTTATCAATTTTTTACGATTGTATCTAAAGTCGCTGTGTTTGAGGGACCAATAATGTGCGCTACTCTCTCAACTATTGTGCCCAATAGAATGCTTCGGTCAACTTCACTGCCATACATATCGACCGATTTTTCTTAGCCTAGTTTTCAAGCTGTTTACGTTCATGTTTATTTTTTCGGTGTTAATCCGATCTCGAATCACGATTACTATTCCCTCCCTTCACGTTTAGACGGACGACGGTCGTTTTGGTTGGTTTTCTCATTTATCATTTTCACCTTAATCTTGGTTTGATGGTAGTTTTTTTTTTTTAATATTGTGAAGGTATCCCGCAGTGTGTGGCATAGGAGTTTACTCAACATTCTCCAGTAGATTATGACGCTCTCAGGGGGGGGGGGGGGGGGGGGGGGGGGGGGTGGCTAAGGAATACTCTTTTCTCCACCGCTTTTCGTGGCACATCACGTGGTGACAGTTATTAATCTTGATATTTCTTCAAAGTTGTCGCGTGTGTCGCGCGCTTATGTGTACGGTAGAGTTATGTGTTTTGTTCTGTTTTCGGAATGTAGAAGCGTTGTAGTTTCGTTTCGATTGTCGGTGAGTTTAAAAACAGCCCATTTTGCATAATTTATCATCAGTTTGGATCACGAGGGTGTAAAAGCTGTACAGTGGTAAAATTTTTGTTTATTTAGGCCGATGCATTTTGCAAAAAAAAGAGGGTTAAGTTAAGGAATGTTATTATCAATTCCTTTTTTCGATATGCTATCGTCTTATCAACACCGTTTGATGATTTTATTTTAGTGTAAGAAACATCGTTTTGAGTTTGGTGGAAGTGGTGGACATGAAGAAAACCGTTTTTTAGAGGTGAAAAAAGATCAATTGCGCTGTCAACCTATTTGCTTTCAGCCGCAACAGAAGAAGAACCACCAGAATAAAAGAATATCTCATGCAACGAAGAATCTCGGCCGTCCCGGCTCCTCCAAAGCCCCCCACATGTCCAGTCCAGGTTGCGTGAATTTTTACAACAGCTGCATCGATACCGAATGCTGCCAGTAGTAGTAGTAGTAGAGCAGACATAAAAGCAGAGCCCATCAACATTCCGATCCGCCCCGAAAAAGTTTGCGAGCGCGCGAAACGATTCCAATTCACGTATGGTTTCGGAACCCGATGTGATCCCCTTCGATCGCAATTCCAATCCAGAGGCAAAAGTACGCGATTTTTGTGGTCAAAAATTGGAAATGGAAATTTCGGGCATTAGTTGGCTGGTGGACAGTGTGATTCATTCCTCAAACATAAACTATTCGACCAAAGCTCTACATTTTGACATGCAGGAGCGTTATAACAGTTTTGAATATCGGATCGTTTTTGCCCTTTGGTGATGCTTGTTACAGACCTACTGTATGCTCTCTTCCCATGCAACCTGGCTACGGTGTGATGGTATGGAACGATGATTTGAAATTCCACGTTACTTATGAGTGTGCGGCTCTGCAAGGTTGAGCCGTTTTAATTTGAATTTTGCAACATATTCGCCGCCGCGTTTTGCGTAAATTGCGGCACAGTGACGAGCCAGGCGATGGAAAGGTAATATCGCTCCGGTAACACCCACTTTATCACTGCTATTGAAATATATGTTGAGTCGTGTGTTTTTTTTGGTAACAGATTATGCATTTTCCTTCCCGTAATTGTTGGTCTACCTGGCTCGTAAAGTTAAGCGTGTGCACACTAAAAGAAACAGAACGCTTGCAGTGAATAATTATTCCCGAACATTCTTCTCATGTCCAGAAAGAAGCTGAGCAGGCGAACGCGCTCGGATTTGAGGCGCGTTTCGTGCGCAACCGATTGGCAAATGAAGCGAGAACCAATTTATATATGGCTTAATTTATATTCATCAGTTTTCAACAAAACGAATCCAGCCCCTATCGGCCGGGCAGAGGCCGTATTGTATGCGCATTCTTTGTATTTCGCTGCTCGGACGCAAACTACTATTGATGGTAGCGTTACTTCGTCGATGTGTGGTTCTGGGCAGTGCGGTGTGTGCCAATAAATTATTCAACCACAAAGTACCAAATTTTTCAAAACAAATCGGCGGCGTAATGCATCGAAGAAACGAGATATGAACCGCTTCCTTAATAGGGACCTTGCATGAGATTATAGTGCAATTCGTCATTTGATTCTGCCGTCGACCTTTGGGATTGCTAAGCGCTTGCTCCACCTGTCAGCCTCGTTTTGGGAATGCTTGGGATTAAACTTGTTCTACTCTCAGGGTTTGCTGTACGGATTTCTTTTTGATTTCAGCCTCTGCTGCCAAAATGCAACAGGACAGAGCGTTTTACACAGTTTTGTGTCTCACTAACATTCCTACGCTGGTTGGAGAAAGAAACCCCATTACCAATAATGGAATCTAGCGATTTAAAAACTGAAGGGCGCAATTTTATTGAAGATAATAATTGATAAAGG
Source organism: Anopheles coluzzii (assembly GCF_943734685.1). Classification (NCBI taxonomy): domain Eukaryota; kingdom Metazoa; phylum Arthropoda; class Insecta; order Diptera; family Culicidae; genus Anopheles; species Anopheles coluzzii. The sequence continues at coordinate 85,680,144 of NC_064670.1, forward strand.
TATTATTGCAAATACATTTAGAATTAAATCAAATAGAAGCAAATATTATCGTGTTTAATTAAGAGATTTAAATACTAATGTTTATTTTGTACTTACCGCTCTTGCTACCTCCTTATCTTTCAACTTGGAAGTCATCTACGGTTGCAAACTTACAACATGGAATTGTGATACCGGATACGGCTGTCGTTACGCAGGATCTGTTCTTACATCTGCAGTAGGCCTTGAAAACCGGTAGGCTTCTAAATGTATCCCCAATATAAACCGTTAGAGACTCTCACTTCAATGGCAGCCGGGAATACATTTATGTCTTTACCAGGATGGATTGTTAGCTCCGTGCCGGGAAAGCATCGATTATTTAGCCTCCCGCTTCTCTTGAAGCAGATTGGCATTGTTGCTGGCCGGAACTTTGTCTGCACCTTGTAACTGTACTTGGAATTCGGCACGTCCTTTGCCATTCCTCGACGCACCATATATAATAAATGCATTCGATCGTACAATGCCGGCAGGCGATGTTCTGTCGCGTCATGTTTTTCAGAAGCTACCGCCACGGTTGTGAATATTTCGATCGGGAGGATACCATTTGTATGGCGCACAAACCAGACATTGCGTTACTTCCTTTCTTCGATCTTCGATGCATTCGTCTGATCCGAGGATGCTGATAAAAAGAGTTCGATAAAGCGCGCACAAAAGTTTGGTGCAGGTTGTTGTGCCTGTTGCTCTTGTGAAACTATCCAGCTCTGTTCAATGTGCTAACTGGCGCGAGGTTTTTCTGTTACGAATTAGAACAGTAAAGCTGTGCCAGCAAATGCCCTGTTTACGTGGAATATCTTTTCGTACAAACACACGTATTCTTCAATCGCTCTTTGAAGCAATTTTATTCAGTATCAGTAATTATTTGATGAACTTTGTACACAATTTTTATAGCACAATATGAGCACCATACATGCTTTTCGAATTTTAACGTTTTAATTATGCAACAACAGAGGGAAAAACTTTCCCAGACGAATGCACAGAAAGTAAACAAAATAGGAAGCTGTCAAATTGATGTGCGACAAGTTCGTCGAACAAGGTATAGCAATATAGTGTATACCTTGGCCAAGTCGTAATTCAAAATGATCGATGCAAATGCAATTTCCAATTTTGAGCAACAGAATGAAAAGAAAGAAAAAAAAACAGTACTGTGATAGGAGGCACATGTGCTATGTTTTAGACTTGAGCTCGTAATCTTACCATCAAATAGCGAGTGTGTCTGTAAAATTCGATGAACAATCACAGGGAATGAGCTCAAAATAATTATTGCTTATAACTAATTTTGTTGGTTACTTATTGAGTTTTGCTCGTAATACTGCTTTCAAGTGTAGGATAATCTTTTAAGGATGCTGATTCTGGACCGTCTATCATGGTTCTTTTTAGTTAGTAATGTTATTGGCTCACAAACGAGCACAAAAAGCACTTAAAAGCTCAAATTCAAAACAGCCTAAAGGCACCTTTTCACACCGCTGCGGTAACGTATGGTTGGTGGGCAAAAATGTGAAAGATTGCTTGTCCATTGGATATGTTCTACAGAGGTAGTAACAGGAGTCTCTTGCTCGAGGGCTTTAAGTTGGAATCGATAACAGTTGTTACAAAGCGTAGACTTTTAAGGGTTTGCATTGTGCTTGTTTGTAGTGTTGAGCTAGAAAGCTAAAACAAAAAAAACTTCTTATTTGGCGCAACAACCTTTTTCGGTCTCAGCATGCTCCAGCGGCTATATTGACTTTGCTATCAACAACTCTATGGGTTTTTTCTTAACAGGATATAAAGAGCTCGTTTTACATATGCTTCATTCCATGACGAGCATGTTGTTGAGTACCACGCTTTAAGTCTGTACTTCGGAAATGGGTATCACGTTTTACATTCCTTAATTTAAATAATAATCTGACGAACAATAACGGTATATTTTCCTACTCTTTCTTCTTTGACACTATAACTGTTGTCGATCAAGGCCCGCCTGTGGGGGCTTGGCTCTCAGTGACTTATTTAGTACCATAGCAAAGTAGTCACCAGTCCTACGTATGGGGGCATGGTCCATTTAAGACTTGAACCCATGACAGATATGTTGTTAACTCGTACGAGTTGACGACGATACCACAAGAGTATATCTTTTTTCTTCTTCTTTTTTTTGGCTCAACACCCGTTGTCGGTCAAGGCCTGCCTGTACCACTTGCGGGGTTGGCTTTCATTGACTTATTGATCCCCCCATGCCAGGATAGTCAAGTCCTACGTATGGCTTCACGGTCTATTTGGGGCTTGAACCCATAACAGGCATATTGTAAAGTCGTACGAGTTGATGACTGTACCATGAGACCGGCGTATCTCTTGCTACCATGGTTAAAGTGTTACAACTCAATTATGTTACTTGGAATTATTGTGAGTTTTAATTTGTTGTATTCCTATCTAAAAGCAATACGGCAGAAACCGTTGCTTCTAAATAGAAAAAAGCTATTCTTAAACCTAATTATTTCATAAATTTCTAAAATAGAAACATAAGCATAAAAGATTTTATCAATAATGTATTGAAAATTCAAAATTGTTATCAGCTTTTATTGTTTTATGTAAAAAATGATACGGCCAACTAGGCCGGACTTAGCAAAAAAAAGTTTTATATGTTTTTTTGATTCTGTTTTTTGTTTTGGCTTTAGTTCAATTTTAAATTTTTGAAGAACAATTTGAAATTACGAATGACTTAATAAGTTACAAAAAATCAAATCAAACGAGTGGCTATGACTGTTCTGGACTAACTTCAGTTGTAGCGCTAAATAAAAAAAATAAGATTCCAACAAGGAAAACCAACAAGAACCTCTTATGCTTACAACAAACGGCTAGATCATCTACATGAACGACTTCATTAAACTACAAAATATGTTGGAGAAAACAGCAAACCAGCAAAAGGACTTGGAAACAAGCAACCATACAACAAAAGTTAAGAACGTGAACAAACAAAATCCCTCAGTACCTGGTGCAGAAACAGAAAGTATCGTGTTCTTGGTTAGTCACAATCCTCAATCAAAAGATCCGGCGGCAAGAACAGCAATCTCTGAAAGGACACACACCAACTTGCACGAGGGCACGAGGGCAAATATTTAAAATTAAGAACGCAAATAACATGCGGCACGCGTTTGGGACTCAAGTTCCTCGTTGTTGTGTTTTTATTTTATTTTATTTTCGGTGGGCCGAACAGACGCCACAATCCATTGTCTAGGATGCGGCTGCTACTTCCTGGTTTCGGTCGTACAGCAGACGGCTTTGAGCAGGCAGCACCGGTTGTCTGGTAATTGAAGTGTAGAATATCAACACATGCTCCGGATGCAATGTGCACGAAGTTAAATATGGCTGTTGGTTGAATCAAACAAGTCGCGATATCAAACTACTGCTTCTCGTTCGCCGAGGAGAGTGCGAGTTGCGATGGGCGGGAAGAAACCGACGTGTGTTTCTACAGCATATTCTTGTTCAGCATCGCTACGAACAAAAGATTTGAATGCCGATACAGAACGTTAGCGAACTGGAGGTACACAATGCTTTTGATTCCATCCCTTCAATTATTCGGTGGCGGAAAGCCCAGGACGAGTGATCTTGAAGAAATTGTCCTTGCCTGCATACCCTGCAATTAGCGTGCAGCTTGCGCAGTTCCGGTTATAACCGTTTACGCCGTGGAGTATGCGTACACGAACACTTTAATGGGGTTAGTTTTCCTCGCGTGTTTTTAGATCAGAGCGCATTGTTGGGCCGGAGCGTGCGTGCCATTGAGTTCAAGTGGCGTCGACACGACTTTATATGTACTTTTGATAGAGCATTATTATTATAATGGGTATTTATTCAACAGACTTATGTCTAATTGAACATTAGATTCATATAGCCAATACTTAACACAAGTCTTAGTTAGTCAAATTTGTCCATGGCAAAAAAATGTCTTCAAATGTTGAAATAATAGTCGTGATAGGAGCTAAAGTTATGAAACACTTGACCCTTAGCTGTTAGAGGAGTATTGCTCTCATAAACATTATTCGATTTGGTAAGAGGTGGTGTGTACATACACGAACTACTCTTTGAAGGGGGAATAATTTTAAAACTTTCAAGAAGATAAGTAGCGTCAATCTCATTGGCAAGCATTTTAATTATTAATATATCCTATGCAACTTTCTGTCTAAAAGTCAGTGGTTATAAATCCAATATGGAGTAGCGCACGTGGTAAATGGGCATTTTATTAAGGTCCAACCATGGTAGATTACGAAAAACTTATCTAATGAACCTACGCTGGATCGACTCTAGCTTGTTGATCCTAACAACTTTAGAAGGCGCGCAAGTTACCGAGTTGAATTCTAATATAAATCCTTGGGTCCTTCAAGTGAGATATTGTTGGCCTAATAAAAACTATCATTATATTGGCCTTGTCTGTTACAGCAAAGTAGTGGTCATTGAAATTTAATCTATGGACTTGTAGGGTGCCAAAATTAATGGTTTAGAATTTACCGTTTTGCATTGTACCTGTTGTTGTAGCGATTGAAATTAAGACATATAGATGATTAAACTGGTGCTCTTTTCCATCTTTTAATACAGTTTTAACACAAAATATAAAATTTTGATATTGCTTTGTCTTACTATTACTATTAAAGTACATACTAAAGGAGATTGATCATGTATTAACATGTTCTTTTGTTGCTTGGCGTCAATTCGATACACACATAGATCAAATTTTCCTTATCTAGGCATACCGATCAGGTATTTGGTGCAAAAACGTATAGCGCCTAAGAGGCCCTCACCGATTTTGGGTGGTCCTATGATATGAATGAAACCATTTGCTTGCCTACAAAATATAAGCTCTCAAGTGTGATGAAAGAACAAATGAAAACCAGGCACCATACCCTCAAAGTGGACTTCAACGGCTGATTATCTCTTAATAAAAGTGATGAAGTATTCTTTTGTTTTTTGTTTTCTTTTTTGTTGGTTCTATTCCTGCTCAGCGTAACTAACATTTTCATTTCATCATCGCTTCCCACCGCCCTCTTTCTAATTTCTTTACATTACTTACTTCAAACAATCTTTGATCCTCCGAGGTGGTCAGGTCCGCTTGGTACACTTCTAATCTGGACCGCACCAGTAGCGTTATTAATGATCGTTTCCAGCTGAAACCACCAGCAACAGATTGGTGATTGCACTCGATCCTCTTATTGGGCGAAGGGGATAAACTGAACACCCATGATGTTCCCATGGGGTGCGTTCCCATGACGGATTGTGCTTTGTGGTTTGGTGTATTGGGGCTTTTCCGCAAGATTTAATTTTGTTTTATTTTTAAAGCTGGTGCACTTGATTATGATAATTGGCTTACTTCATTGAAATCGATGATACAATTATCAGTTTGATATAGAATTGTTAGGACTTATATGAATCCATATGATTTTTTGAACATCATTCGAGTATGGACTGACTTTGTACTACTATTTAAATCCCAACATTCTCCCAAACAGTTGACAAAGCAATTTCATGCAAAAACATCACTTTCCCTCTTAGGATTTACATCTCAAACTCGCTTTTTATGCTGTCCGCTTCTTTGCGCCGCATCCCGAAGACTTCCTAGGGCCATTGCTGCTGAGAAGCTGAACAAATATGCACACAAATTTATGTGATTACCGATGAGTAAACAATAGCAACACGATTATCGTGCAAAGCAAATGTACACCGCCTGGAGGAACAAGATGGTCCAAAAGGAAAATATTGTGGTAGAGCATAAGGCGGTCACAAAAAAAACCCCTGAGATTATAGGAGTTGAAAATTATTACAAACACCCGGAAAGGAAACTGGAGGAAATCCGAGGAAACTTATCCGCGGTAGGTAGCAGGTGTGTGTGCGTGTGTGTGTGTGCGTCGGTAGAAGAGAAGCTGCGAGAAAAGTCGTATACAACACGGTTTGACAAACAAACTAAAACAAACGATGCCGCCCGCGGAGCGGTGAAACGAAACAGAAATAGGGGGAGGATCAAAATGACCGAACGTACGTGTACCGGTGGGATCACATCAAACGGCCAAGTCACTGTGCACACACGGACACACTGTGGTCGAGAAATTGGCCTAAGCATCGGGCGCATCAGGCCCGGAGGGTTTCGCCGGTCCTAAACGCCAGCATCCACCACCATACGTTGCGGTCATTTGCCGTTTGTTTTTCAATAATTAGAAGGCGGACGGACGGACGGACGGTGTTTGCTTTATGCTTGGCGTTCCTTGTGCTGGCTTTGAACCTTACCGTGTCGGCGATACTTTGGGCGGCAGGAGCGCGCACACACACACACATACAAACGATCGATGACGAAAGCCGCCACCGCGTGTCGATTGCCGAAGGTTTCTATAATTATATTGTCTGCCGGCCCTGGTTAATGGTTTGATTGACGAAGGGATTGACGAGGCCGTTGAGCAAGGAAACACCCAATCGTGGGCTCTCCAGGATGCAGTGCATGGCCTTCGGTGCAAAGTTTTGGGCAGATAGAGCAAAAGCGGGCGCAAAAAGAGACTTTTAGCATAGCACATCATTTAGCTTTCGAATCATCATACCAATGACACCGGTTTCAACGCAGCATTTTACGGTCTCCGGTTTCTACCGCAAGGACAGACATGATTCATGGGTTTGGAAGCATTCTCAAGGAGGGACCGTTCTATTAGGGACACGGAGCCGTGCAAATGATCAAATTAGGCCACCATGATTGTGTGAGTCGGCTGCTTTAATCAATGATAAATTGATGGGCCTGATTAATGTGTGATAAAGAACACGTTTTTGAATTTCGTCTGGAGGTTGTTTTTGGTCATCACGTATATCATAGAATTTGGATTTGATAGATTCATTTGACTATTTAACAACGTACGTATGAAATAAACAGGAATATTATGTGATGTTAGGATTCATATGTTATATTGAATAAGTCCTAAAACGCAGAGTTGACTATGCCTCGTCCTCATAAAACCAATTTTGGTGAGTCGTTCGGTGTCTACTAATTAGATGACGTCCTTTTTTTAATATGTTTGGAACAATGATTCGGTTAGAATTTATAGTTAACAAACAATAATTTATTTTCTATTTTTTAATATCGTAAATTATTTTCCCTGTGGGCAGTATATATAAATTCCATGTATAGTCACAATATCATCCTCCGTGAATCTGACCGCATAAATAATAAAATACAATTTTCATTGCGTTGCCAATGATCTATCCTTCCTATTGCCAAATGCGTAACGGTATTCAAGGTAATATTTTTCAGCTTCATTTTGATACACCGTTACCAACAGACTGCAACCACATCAGCATTTGAAATCGAAAACGAATCGCACGAAACACAACAAACCATCTGATCAACCACATCGAGCCCCATCTGATCCCAAGGTCCTGGAAGGATATATTATTAAAAGCACGAACGAGACGGCAGCCAACGACGACGCCCCGAATGCCGGACAGTGCATCTGGTGGAGTCTACTGTTTCGTGGCCATGGACCATAAAACAAGGGACCGTCTGGCATTTAGATACCCAATTAGCCTCTAACTTAGACTGCAAAAAAACACACACACACAAGGAACAGAATCAGCACCGATACCTCGCGTGGTCTGCGGTACCACCAAGGCGTTACACAAATGCAATGCAGAATGTGTCTTGGATGTTTTTTTTTTCTTCTTTCGATTTTTGCAACATCATGGATGCTTCCTTTCTGGCCAAGTGATCATCAAAAGGTACCGAAGGGAATTAGGACGATACGGTGGCTTGGGGAGCCGAAAGCGTGTCTTTAAACCGAAGAATGTTCCATCAGCATCGAGGGCACTCAGCTCGGCTGGTTAGGTGGAGCAGTTAAATCACCGACTCGATTTCAAACATTTTCTTTGCCACCCGTCTGGTGTAGCGTTGCGGCAATGCCCCAAACCGTAAAGGCTTTACAGTGACTTTCAGTCCATAATTTTGCCCTCACTTTTGCAAGTTTCTGGCGGTCTGTTGCAGTTGATGGTCCTCGGGATGTGCGTTTTTGTTTGACTGATTTTCGTTCGCGTTGCTTCATTGGACAAACGGCGAATGGTCTCGTTTTGCGGAATGGTATTTCGCTGAGCTGCATATTTGCAAGATTTGATCCGACGCTTCTTAGATGGAACAACAACAACAAAAACAAAAATCGGAAGGTTACTCCTGTTGCTTCTACAGATGGAGATAATTACAGGGTCGAGGAAAGCCAATCATAAGCCAACGAATAGCACGAGTCTGGCACGGATCGTCGATTGCAAGGATCTGTTTTTGTCGAAGCAAACCTGGCCATTGGCGTTTGACCGTGATGCATTTTGTGCACTATTATAAACATTCCTTGATAATTGCTGGCTCCTGCGAACGGTACCAACGGGTGTCTTTACGACGATCGCTACTGAAGGAGCACACTTAGGGATGGTGGAATGTTTTTGCGATTTAGAATAGTCGAGTACGTGTAGACTTTACATGCAATAGCTTAACAGTTTTATAATCAATTCAAGGTGGTCCTTGATATTACAGTTGCAAGTCATGCTACAATCTTTAAAATTATTTTTGTCTTTTATTGCAAGATTCCGAAGGACTCATTCAGTTTTGTGATTTATGGTTTTAATGTGATTCGTGTCATTCAATAAAGTGTTTTAAATGGATTTTTATACATATCCTAAGCCATTAATCCTCCTATCGCATGCTTCACTCAGCATATGTGTCACGGCAAGTTAGCGTTGTTTAGAGGGTAATAAATATTCTTTACACCCCTCGTTTTCCTATTATGACATTAAAAGTCAAACCGACAACCAGCCGCGATCATCCCTTTTTTTCTTACATCGGATGTACATCACTTATACTACACGTGCAAGCTGTCACTGTGTAGTTTTTTAAGGATTTTGGTTTTTTCTTCCACTTCCTTGTTATTGCGGTGATTCAGAAAAAAAACTAAACCAAAACAGAAACAGGAAAAAAATTGAAACCAAAAAAAGTGTTTATTTACTAAAGAGCATTTTGTTTTTGAATTCTGTTTCGCGCTGGAAGTTTTTGTTCTTGTTTGAACGTTTTTTTGTAAAGTTTTTTTTTAATTTTTTTTCTGTGTTAGTTTTTTTTGCCTTCTTTTAATCTTATTTGGGATCATCCTGTCGTCATAGATTTACGGTTTATTGAGTCTTCATGTTATGGGTACGCGATTGTTGGCTTTTTCTCTTCAAAGGTGTTGATCTATAAACAATAATGTGATCAAGATAACATAAAACTATATGGTTTAGCTACCATCAAAATTATGTAAATTATTTAATTTGTTCGTCATACAAGCCATGTGAGTTATGCATTTTTTACACCACATAAATTATGTATGTTTATCAGATCATTTATTTATTTTTTTTAAATTAAAAAAAACTACTCTGCGCTTAGAATAAGACTTCCATGATCGATAATAGTTAAATAAAAGGGAAATCCTGCAAATGTGAACACAGTATGCCAGTTTACTGCGAAATACTTTGTCGTACTTCCTTCAGTTACCATGGCAAGATAGAGTTATTGTCATCATCTGCTCTTCCGCAGTTTTGCACGTTGAAAGCATAAGCAGCAATAGGCCAAAATCAATAACATCATCATTCCTGCTACCCGTACGTGAGCAAAATTCAACTCCAATATATGTGCAGACCAGGAGGCACCATTTGGCCTCCCAGAAGCTTCCTAACAAAGGTGTCTTTAACCGTACCGAAACATGATCTCCTGGGTAGGTAGCATACAGGGCGCGTACGTGTTTCTTCCGCAAGGATATGGATTTCCCGTTTGGCGTCGAAACTCTGGTGTTGCTAGTTCCGATCGCTACGCTGTAGGTCGAAAAGGAGAATAAAGAGTGGAAAATACCTACTCTGATCGCTCGTACGCACTGGTGGCGTGCAATAATGGATGACCCGGGAAGTGTCACGTACGTAACATATGTTGTGTTTTTTTTTCTTTTAAAAACGTTTCTTTTCTTCCATTCTATTGTAATCAACCAGTAGGGTGACAATAACAATTTGCAGGCATACTTGCTCAAGGTGGAATTATGATCCTTATGAACTTATGTTCGATTTTGATTCTTTTTTGTACAACTGAACTACGACAAAATGTATATACACATGATTGATCAAGCTTGCTGTTATTTTATGACTAATTATTAAGTAAAGATGTGTTTTTAATAAACAATTGATGTTGATGGAAGTAAACTAAACAAACAAATCTGCAAACTAATTTCCGTAATCTGATAATGCTTGTTACATTTTTTTGTATTCTTATGGTTTCTTTGGTCCAATGTGGTTGTATTATTTATATCTTTCATACAATGATGTTCATGCATTAAACCAATTGCACGCGTGCTTAGGCCAGAGATCACAACAACATAACATCATACAGTCTACCCCAATTCAATCCCAACAAGTTCACCCTTTTAACCAAATGTTTTGGAAATCATATTTGTGTTCAGACGAGTTCCGCATCGTTGAGGTTCGGTTCAAAAACAAACAATTTTTAAACATTTCACTCACAGTACTCTCACGCCCTTGCACTTAACCTTTCAACTTATCCATTTCGAAACAGAAGCGTCATAACTTACCTTTCCTCTAATTGCCACCAATCTACGGGTATTTGTCTTTAAATGTGGCAGGGTTGTTCAGAGATTATCAAATATCAAAAAATAAAATTTAAAATATCTGTTAAGCAACAGTGAATATTTTCTGCTAGATACTGTTAACTATAGAATTGAAATAAAATGAAATGTGTAGTATAATTGCATTCATTCATTCCTTAGTTTGAATTTGTTTTACCTTTTTGCCGAAGCACCCTGCATATGAAAACTTGTCGCGGTATATATCGCACTCAAACGCGAGGCAAATCCACTGAGGGGAATTCTAAAACGTTGTCGTCTTTGACCCGATCGTTCAACGAAGCGACGACCAAAATAGCGCAAAGCCACCTTCCTTACACGTGAACCCTTTCACCAGGCTTCAGAAGTGATGCTTGTTAAGATCACTCAATCGCCCTCACAGATGGTTTTGGCTGAGCCATGTGGCATTCCACACACGCAGAAGGCGTTTGTTAGCGGCAATAGGCATGGAAATTGCTACTATCTCTAGTCCCTTTTAACACAACGACAAACACTCTGAACGATCTAATTTCTGAAGTAAATGGTGCACCCAGCCCCGGAGAGCAACACAGAAAACAATTACACATCAATTAGGGTCTCTTTATTTTGGGAAAACATTTACTCTCGATAACTGTACCCTTGGCATGTTCTTGAAAGGTGAGTCGAATTTGTCACTAGAGGACACACACATCGAGCTAAAACGGTTGTAAGCGGTTGTTGCATACAATGTAAGAATATTTGATCATTTTTCGACGGTTTATGAACCAGCTATTATGTAATGATAGCCGGTCTCGTAGTACAGTCGTCAACTCGTACGACTTAACAACATGCCCGTCATGGGTTCAATCCCCAAATAGACCGCGCCGCCATACGTAGGACTGACTATCCTGCTATGGGGGGGAATCAATTAGTCACTGAAAGCCAAGCCCACAAGTGGGTACAGGCAGGCCTTGACCGACATCGGTTGTTGAGCCAAAGAAGAAAGAAGATTATGTAATGAAGAAGGAACCGTAAGATTGAACTTTACTGAATCATATTAATGCTTCAGATATAGACAATTTTCGACTTTATCTTCGTCTGAAATTGTTAACGAACAAATAAAGAATCTCAAAAATGCATCAGATCACAGCTCATCCAGACTATTATTTAGAACATTTAACATCCCTCTGCTAAACGGTGCTGCTGTTGGCAAATAGAGAGAATAAATAAAAATAAATTGAAGCGTCGCACACGGCAAACGGTAAACACTGAAAAAGGATCAAACAGGACGATTGAAATGTATTGATGTATGGGGCACATGTATGTCACCACACTTTCGTTCGAGTGCATATGCCACCAAGTAATGATGAGCATAAAGAAGGTCCACAACAGAATGTCGAAAAAAGGGAATAATAATCACAGTTGCCAAATTTACTGGCCACAAATGTACACCAGGGTACCGAACCTAATTCCGGGTTAAGGCTGGTAAAAGGATCACAATGGGCCCGAGCCAGCCAGTATGAGATAAATTATCACCCTGCATTAACATTTCTTGCTGGTCCAGTTGTCGGTGTGAATGGAGATGCTGTCGGTTACAAAGGATCACTCAGCCTCACACTCCATAGGAGGCTTAATACGAGACCATCTGCATCTCTTCTAACCACCTTCTGCGTTCTGGTTCATCTCACCAAATCTTCAATTCCTTCTCATTCCCTTCGCATGGTCGTGTACATTCATTACGTAGAACTTTAAAACGGCATGTTGGCATATCGGCTGCTCTCGTGATCGCTGGACGGAGAGGACGGAAATGGAATGGTTTTGCGTGCAAATAAGAAGCACTCAATTACTGTTTTAATATACAAAGTGCAGAATTTTACAGAGTTTCTTGGAACGATTCAGTCAAGTAGTACTGGTCGAGGAATGGATGTTTTAAGGATTGCCGCAGCACACATGACATGATTTTTACTTTATCAGTCAGTCTCGGTGGGATCGAATCTCGCTCAAAATGACACGTTCCGTTCGTCATAGCGTACTTAGGTGCTGTGCCTGGATGTCTGCCATTTCCTGTAGTTGAGGCTCCGTTATTAACTGTCGGAAAGATGCATTAGATCTTTTTACCACCATGCGATCATTAGCTGCAACCATTGATTTCTGAGAGAACGCATGCGATCGTACAGTCGTATCTTTATTGATAATTATCATTTGTTTGCCTCATTAAGACACTTCGTTATTGTTCGACACTTGTATTGTTACGTAAAAGTACATTAAAATCCGTACCATGTTTTGATTGTATAGAATATATCATCAAAGAGTAGCTCAGTATTACTTTACCTTGTATTTGTTCTTAATTTAAAATATTTCTCTACATATCAATAACAAAGCTCCGGAATGCGAAAGCAACAAACTGATAATGAAGTGATAAATAAAATACACACTACGGATAGTACGAGGCCGAGCATACGGCAATCAATCGTTTATTAAGTATCATCATACTACCGCCTCCACCAGGAAGTGTGGTTCATAATTCTCATCATCATCACCTTTTTACGATAGCCACATCTGAATGCGACCAGATGCTCTTCTGGATCGTGCTAACATAAGAACCATGTGTTTCGCTAAACATCTGCATGTTGTGGCGAGCTATTCCGGAACGACGATTACACACAAATCATAGCAGGACACGAACCATTCCCATTACTATTGGTGTGGATTTGCAAGACGAGGATGATGGTGTGTTGTTTGTTTAGGGAAATACATATTGCTATTGCGGCAGCAGCTTCCTTAACATTTCCTTTTTCTACATTTTCCGGAATTGGGAAGACAGTGTGAAGCGGAGCGAGAGATGACACAGAATCAACGCAATTTAAAAGAGACTCTTTGAACCGTAAAAAGAGACGCCTCGCTAACGTGCAATGTGACCTAGTTTAAGTTGCCTACAGACATCTACCGCCTTAAAAGTGAGGCCAGCTTTGGTGTTGGGCCCAACTTCCAATCAGCAGCATGACGTAGCAGACGCCATAGAACGACGGTACGATGCCTGGTGGTGTTTCACCCGAGCAGTTTGATCATTCGTCTGTAACCTGATCCTGGGCAACGGTCGCACGTGTTTGAGGATTCCAGCCGGGAACAGTTGGCACCGATGATCCCCCGACACTGAGGGCACATGGGCGACGGCACTACCCTCAGGAGCAGTTAATGCTTCCGTTTTTATAGACGATTTTTAACACATTACACGAAGCCTTAGCTCAGGATGCGTGCGATCGGTGGGAGGGAAAGGCATGGATGTGACAATCAGCTGCATTCTTGTAGTGGCATGGCGTTGGTTGGAACGTCGGCGACATTAACGATTGAAGTGGTTTTACTTGTGTTTAAGTGGGTTTGGTTAACAACATATTTTTTTTGTCCCACCACGCACGGCACAGTTTTAGGGAGTGTGTTTATATTGATCATCTAACTCGCTAATTCTGAGTGCTGGAGGATTCAGGGTTTGAAATTTAGATAATACTTACAAGCGATCGGAGAAATCTTTGCTTATTCCTCTTTACTTACACACCATTTAAATTCATTTTGATTCCAATTTTTTGTGTGTGTCTTAAATGTATGTACAAAATAAATGCTACAATTATCACGAGCAGTCTTTTTTTAACTGATGCTAAAAACATCACTTCGATCGTGACGATCGTAAAAAGGCAGTAACATCCCTGATACCTGTTTCCAGATCTTAGGATAAGATCGATTGCTGCTACAAATATGCATTGTTTGTATATATTTGCCAAAGGCTCTACTCCTCGAGATAGGTCCTAAGAGATAAGTGAGAATCAAAATCGTGCTATTTAAGACAGCAGAAGGTTAGCTCCATTTTGCTTTACTTCTTTTATTCCTAACATTGCCAAAACTAGCATTGTATGTATTGAACCACAATTGGCATTATGAACCTCTGGTATACCTGAGCGGTATTGTAAGATGATCCAAATCGTATCATTAGAAAATGGAATTGTAATACTAAGGAGGGATCATTTTTGTTTGAAAACTCGCACCGTAACAAAGGTTAGATAACATAGCACTGAATGAAATTAATTAATAGATTATAACTTTCAACTATACTGAACTGCTCACCAGCCAATATGATTATTCAAAATTTAAAGAGCAACTACTGCTGAAGGTGAAAATCCTAAGTGACTAAACCATGAATAACATTCTCACTGCAGCTGTTTGTCTGTGCCGGAAAGGATGAACCTTGTGTTCAAACAGGAGACCAACAATAAAATTAACTATTTATTGTTATTGGTTTTCACATCCGTTTAACAGATGCAGTTACTATGTCTACTTACTTTCAGGTCCCTAAGCCTTCATGCATTCAAGAAGCATTTTGTCTATGGATGAGGTATGCAAAGACTGTTCGATTGTAAGGTTTTCTTTGGATTGGTTTTTAGCCTAAAGTTTGACCAGATAAAAAAGAACATTTAAGAAGTTTCATATTAAAATATATTTCGACAATCGTTTGCAAGATTCTATACGATTTTATCATTTCTACCATCCTGCCTGTTTTATGAGTAATCAACGTTTTCCCAAATGAATTCCCACTTGAAGAACACGTGTCAACGTCTGTTGAACTCTCCTTCGAATTGATGGGTATTGACGAAACCGATGAGACACCAAGTAAAGTCAAACCCATAAACCTACCTAATCCACACAGCACATCGGGAACTTTGCCTTTCCGTTACCGTTTTACTCACTCTTTTCCACTAAAACTGATTTCATTGGAATACTTTTGTCGGTAAACCGATGCTTGTTTGTTGACACAATGTGCCGTATCGACCCAAGTCTATTATTGCTGGCACACGCACATCAAACGGTTTTGGAGATGCAGTTTTTCCGGCCATAAATATGCCAGGCAACGGTTATCCAGGAAAACCAATAAAAGTTTAAGCCAGACCGTCGAAAACGTCCGCCGATAGGAAAAAGTCGCGAGTACATGGAAGAGCAGACAGTTGATAGGCAGACAAAGGCCGCTAAATGCGGCATCAGTCACCCTCGGCAAAAGGATTGTTTGTAAACGATTAGTTCTACTGAATAGGATGTCTTTGAGGGGAGTAATTACCTTTAATTATGTTTCAGCCGCTGCTCAGCCGACTCTTTCGAGCCCACTGTTTAGTGTAACAGGAAACCTGGTTAAAGTGAACCGATGGAAGGGTTACAGTTCATGAATGGTTGATTGATAGACTTGATTGAATGATAGAGTGACGAGGTATCATCACGACGTACATTTCGTTGCGTGTGGGAAACGAATAAGCTGTTGTTGTGCGCTGGAAATCGTTGGAAACAATTGCTTCCATATGGCACGCGATGAGGCGATTGAATTGGTTGTGCCATTCCCACTTTAAGACGCGTTGAGGTTCTTGTCACCTCTCCCATGTATCCTTGGCTGCTATCGCTAAGCCCACGCATTGTCACCTGGTGTGAAATGCTTGAACAGACGACGGGTTGTTCAAGGTTATAGAAATTGACACTACTTGGGAAATAATTTAAAAGATTAAATAATACAAAATGGCACTTTTCATGAATATGGAACCAGGCTAAAGAATTTGTCGTGCCAAGATGTCTTGGAACTCATTAACAACACATTTTGCCATTCCCATAATTTTGGACATCTATGGAAAATTGATGACAAAAACTCCGTTCGGCTCTGGAGAGAGCAAAGAAAATAAACTTTCTTATTTGAGTGATTTTTGTCATTCAACTCGTGTTCTTTGGCACGAGCTACTTATTATACGAAAACAATTAAAGTTCATCAACAAGCGAAACTTGCAAAATGTGAATGAAAGCACTTTCAATTAAAAATCTCCTCGCATTTCAAACAACCATCATGGAATCCTTTTGCTGATACGGAATCTTTTGAAAAATAATTAAAACTTGTTTGCTTCTTTCACTGTAACCCTCACTGCAGCTCACTGGTAGAAAAACGAGAAACACCCGGTCGCTTTTTGTCACCTGATGTACGTTTCGTGGAACAACATTTTAACGATTTGAAGATTTGAAGTCGGTAAAAATGCAGGGCACGAGACAATACACATGTTCCATTATTCATGCCAGTTGTCCGAGCGGTACTGGCAGTCGACATTACATTGCGCGAATGTTCCGCGATGTAATGTATGGGTGTACTTTTATGCATTTATTTGCGCAATCGATCAACAATCAGCAGTACCAGCGGTGAAGAAATGATGATCTCTCGCACGCGTTCAATTGCAATGATTATGAATGATGGGCAGTTGAGGGGATTTCGCAACTGGCTTGGCATTGGCCTGTTGCTGATTTATGCTACTGGTTGAATCGGTGCGCAATCGGATGGGCAAGGGAAAACAACAACACGATCAAAATAATCCATCAAGAAATGTTCTGAATTGTGTGGCGTTATGCATTACGATCAGTAAGGTTTTGTTTTTCTACTGTTTGGATGATGTGCAAGGGAAAGCTTGAATGTTCATTATGCACGAAAAACGTGTTTCATAAGAGGTAATTTAAAAATAAAACATAAAAATAGATCGTCAGTTTGCTTAATCATTCTAACACACACAAACTGTTGCTCCTTTGGATACATTCAAAAGTCATACGATGTGTTTTTGTGGAAACGATGCGCCAAAATTGATCTGTTTCATGCCATTTTTCCCAACAGTGTTAAACATCGGCGTTTTTAAACAACTTACTGCTCACCCTTCAACCGGAACGATTATCCGTTACTGCACGATGGCAGCGTTTTTGGCGTCCCATTTGATGCACCGGTAGTTCGGGTTCACATGCTTAAGAAAATTCTTCCAAAACTGCGACTCTCCCCAAAATTAATGCAGCTCACTGGACGAAATAATGAAAACCGACCACAGGTGTTCAAGTTCAAAGGACTTCGACCTTTACGGCATAGCGTATATTGTGCATTCACACTATTTGGCTTTTGCGGAACAATGCAGCCCAAAAACATCAAAAGGAGTTTTCGGTTTCGGTGGGGGTTCTTCCCGAACAGACCGATATGTTGTCAAAATATCTGATCTTATTAACACACAATTCGACGAGGAGGGGAATAAATTGCGTAGCTTTTACGCTTAAATGTGTGCGTGTGTCTGGATGTTTTTCGGGAATGCTGCTGTTGCTACCAAATATTTCATTTCTGTTTGCAATCGAAGCGGCATATCTTATGCGGAATCGAAACGGTTTTCTTTTGCAATTGCGCACTGTAAACCGTGCCGTACGTTGGGGTTCAATTTAACGGTTGCTTTTGGCTGAGTTATTCAACGTTTATTTAAAAGTGCTTCGGTAGTTTACAAAATCCCTAAAGTATTTCTCACGTTAGGTTTTTTCAATTCCTAAGATACTGTACATCACGATTCAAACAGAGGATTAGAATTATCTTTTAGCTAAAATAAGCTCGTACTTGGGTACAGTACAGTCATCAATTTCCATGACTTTACAACATGTCCGTTGTGGGTTCAAGACTATAATGGACCGCTCATCTGTAGTAAGGACTGACTATCTGTTTGTAGACTATCTGTCGTAGATCACTGAGATATATCTCATGCCTTCAAATTTATTGGTTTGGATTTTGTTTTTAACTCCTACTCCAATCTTCCAGCTAATACTCTCAATATGTACTTCTTCCCCAAAATATTACATAGCGAGAAATCATACAATTCTTGACGGCAGTTGTAAGAATCAAGTTAAGCTTGTCTTATTTCAATCTCTAAATCATACGAAATAAGGTAAGCACATTTACCAGACCTGGTAATAGATCAGCAGAAGAATGATCATCAAGTTCGATCATGATCACCACACCGGAACTGTGTACCCGCGCCGGAAAAACAAAGGTCCGACACCGCGGCATCACCTGGCAGAAATAGAAAGACTGGCGCAATTCCAGAAGAGCTCCAGAAGTGTGGGAAAATGTCAGTTCCTCATTCCACCCTGGGCGGAAGACGGCATTCCTTTCCGATCACAGCTTCCCTACTCCCACCGTGGATGGGTGGGTGATGTGAACAGGCCGATAATAACGAACGACGGGACGGAGCTGGCACGGAATGGAATAGACACAACAGAAAAAAAACGCACACTGAGCATAACGCAGCTTGAAAGAAGCGTACTTTAAAGTATTTGTTGAATGAAATCAAATGATGCCGGTTCAATTAAACGTTATTACATACTTATGCCCATCATTACACATTTCGTACACCTTTCGAACCACCATCCGATCCGGTTCCGGTTCCTATGCAAGCTTCACCAAACCGTCCAAGGACAATCGTCGCGTAAAAGAGAATTAGTTTAAAATTAAGTTAAAACTTGAGCAATGTTTCCGCATATCTTGCGTAAGGTTTTTCACAAAACTGTAGAAAAGATAAACTAATGAAGGCCACAACCACAACGCGTTAGTTGTCCTTGTGCCGGCCACTAGAGCGATTCGGTAAATTGAACCCTAAATGATCGGGCCGTACAAGTTTGGAAACAATTTGAGACTGGACAAAGCAATCCGAGTGCGAGTTGATTGAAACGTCGAAAATGTAATTGAAACTAATGATGGCGTGAAATCGTTCTCTCCAAGGAGTTACACCGCATTTTGGCATTACATTGAGTGTGTCAGTTTTCATGAAGGTCAATCAAAGTGTGATATTTCAGCATTTATACCCGCATCGTGTGCGGCTGAGATTGTTTTTCGTCATGGGAAACTTGGTCAAATTGTTGAGAATTTAAATTCTGTTGGGAACAGGCATTTATGCACTTTTCAAAAGCGACACAACATGTTATAACCGTACAAACGGATGAATTTGTACCTTTATCCTTCAAGTACATGAAGGCATTGACATACTTGCAATTGGGTTTCCTCTGATGTTTCTATTAAAATAAAAACAAATAGATGGTGCGAACTGAACAGCACGTTCCGGATAGATCTAAAAGACTGGTCTAGACGTAGGATAAACAAAACTGGAAAGTGGTAGCTCAATCCTTTTTGTGTCTTGTGAGGATGGCAGAAGTGCTTCCTCACCCTTGGCATCAATCATGTGCAAGAGAAAAAAATGAAATTTGTCGATAACTTGGTAAATTGACATAAAGCTACTAATACTAAGGGTATTTGAAATGCATAAACTTGACTTTAAATGAAAAATTCGTTCTCATGCATGTCATAAGTTTAGAAGTCATTATAAGAGACTCAGACAAAATTTATAAGCAAAAAATGTCCATTAATTAGTAACACATTACTATGTTTGAAGCCGCAGTAACCAGAAATGGGAAAACCAAAGTATTGAAATAATAACCCAAAACTAATAACAGCAAAAATCTCTCCATAAACAAAAACATAAATAGATAGCTTCCCGATTTTTTTGTTTCCGACAGTGTGCGTGGAATGTGTCCTGCCAAAGTGCAAAAGGTTGAACAGAAGGAAACTAACCATACAGAGACTAACCAGAAGGACAGGTAAATCAATTAGCCCTTCGGAACGTGTTTGTTTAAGGTTACGGCTTATTCCCAATTCCTATTGTGCCGCATGGAGCTGATTCTTATCATCCGACCCGGTCAGCCAATTTTCTCTTTTCGGTTCGGTTCGGTTTTGGTTTCTTTTTTTCGGCAAATCTATCCGCACAAAGTCGTTTGCGTTGAGCCATGGTTTACCGAATTTCCCTTCGGGGTTTTTTGATTTTTTTTTTTTGTGCAGTTTTGCTCCGACGTGCGTTATCGTTGGTTGCTTTCGTTTTCTAATGCACTTGGAAGTTGATCTTTCACGGTGCACAAGGCTAGCAGGTCAGATCCGCACAATTACCGTGCGGTTACGGGGTGAATGCTAATGTGCCTATTAGCAAAGGTTATGCTCGTTTCACCGGGCAAACCGAGGATCAGCAGGATTTAAACAAATTTGTAAGAATATGGTTTGCACTGCTGTTTGCAACACCAGAACGACGTAAACATGGCAATGTTTGGTAACGATGGAACTGACTGGAAACGAAATATGATCACGATAGTTTGTTGCATACAATGATTTCTTATTATTTTTTTTATCACATCTATCTACCTTTTCTTCAGTATAAAAACTTTATGATAGCTGCAATAAAATCTAATGTTATATTTTGCGAGGACTTATAGGACAACCAACATTCTAATACGCTTTGTATGTATTTTTTTAGATCGCTGCGCTTGTTTGCTTAGTTTCCTAGATCAACTAAATTATCGTACATTTTATGATAAGAACACATTTCTCATGATTTAATTAGACATATGCGATGAAACACGTGACACGCTAAACAAACGACCGATCATCACATCTGCAAGCGAAAGGAGCAGTGGGTGGAGTTATGTTGCTTGTTATGTTTTTTTTGAATCTCTTCTTCACTTAAGCATAAGAGATGTGCTGTTAAGTTTCTTGAGAGCATAAGATAATTGGGAGAACTGAAAGCAAAGTAGCAAAATCAGAGAAGCAGACAACATGTAGCATGAGCATGATTTCCCCTCGGCACGTCGCATGAACCTTTGTTTCGTGGGGAGCGGTTTCGTTCTCTCTTCGCTATGTACTTCGCTCACGCGCAGAGTGTTGGGCATTTTCGTGTTTGGCGTGAGTATGCCCAAGCAGTTTGTGGCCAGACATCGGCCAACGTTGATGAGGAAGTTGAGTGTACACCACGGTGAGATTGTACGCCTGAACTCGCACCGGCATGTTCGGGTTGTTTAACTTTTGTAGTGACCAATAGCAACCAGGAAATGCATAACATTAAACGGTTCAATTATTATCTCATAAAAAACATGTTGTTTCATACAAATATACATTTTAGATACTTTAAAACAACACTGCATTTTTTCATAATTTTAACGTTGTGTAAGGAAGGTAAAATACAGAAAAAAAATTCAATTTCAAACACTCACAGAAAACACCACCAAACGACGATTTCCTCGTAGAATATTCCTGGCTTAGAACGAAACGATTCTGTTACATCGATTGCCTTGCCTTTTCTTCACTTGTTCTACAATCTTGAATTGTTGGTCTCCATCTAATCGCGCCAATCAATTCCGTTCATCCTTGTGGCGAGGGTTACCATAAATCCATGGGATTGAAGTCACACGAAGCAAAGCAACGATATCAAAGGAAGGGGCGAATCAGCCCAGCAAATTATCTAAAATCGTATGTGTTTGCTTGTGGAATGTTTGGGCTTGGGTGGCGATGAATTCTGTTGAAATTTATTGCACCTTACGTCGGGGCGATCGGAAGTAACTTATGGTACGACGCGCTAATCTATGAAGGGAAAGAAAACGTTACTTTTCCAATTGGATTGTGCACTCAGCTGAACATTGGATGAATGCCATTGCCTAGTCTTAAGAGTGGGTTCTTTTAATTTTATGGATTACTATCGGAAGTTGAGCTTTATTCATGGATTACTCGTACGCCCATTCGATGCATTCTTCAATAGGTAATAATGGAAGAACATTGGTTGGGGAGCCAACAACTAAATCCAATACTCGACGACTAGGGCTTGAGATTAGATGAAACTAAATATCAGACTTGCATATATAGTACAAGGGAATTGCACAAAAAAAAAACAAAATTAAAAGAAAACATTTGTTTTTTTTTCTATTCGAATGGGAATCGATCAGATATACCATAAAGGAGTAAAAATGGACTGTTGTGAGCAGTCGCCGAATAGATGAGTTATGAAGAAACAAAACACCTAAACCTCAGCTGAGGTAAATCACCACAAAAGTAGGGGAATGTTATTTTTTGTTGTAATCTATGTATATTTGAATACATCCAAACGTATTCCGTGTGGTAGGATTAGCAAGGTCGTCTAAGGGGTAAAAAACGAAGCGTATTTGCTATCCAAACCTTGCAATGCCCATGTGAAACATGATAACATGAACATGGCAAGTGGTACCGTACGGTGTGGGCCAATTTTTTGAGTTTTTTTCTGGAAAAAAATGTCAGCTCCAATCAGCTAGTAAAACCATATATTTTCAACGTCGTAGTATTTTGTTTTCTTATATACAATGTTAAATAATTGAAATCATGGGTTACACGCATGTGGTTTGGCGAATCAATATTTATTGGCAAAAAACTTATTTTTCTCATTTTGGTTGTACGCGCGTACCTTCCTATTTGGAAAAGGTATAACAAAGTTAATTGCAATTGAAGTTAAAGTACATAAAAATCATCATAACCACAAAAAACTAGCCAAAAGAACTTACATATTTACCTTCAATTCTGCTCATTAAAGCGTTGTATTTATTTATTTATTTTATCATTTTTCACACCTACCAACGCTTACGACAGACACACTTAGTATTGGTCATCCCCGACACCCACTAAATCATCTCTTTTGCACAACGTACCTAGTCATGCTCACGACAAGTACCGCCAAGAATGCTATAATCGTAAGTCACTGTCTGGAATTTGCGGTGTGCTGGCGTCGAGCATCTTATCGAACGTAATTACGAAACCAAAAATAAAGCCGGACATGTGTGAAAATCCGTACCACTGGCTCTGTCAGTTTGCTTTCCAACCAATAGTATGCCAGATTGGGAAAGTAAGAAAAAAAAACAACAACTGTAGGGTGTGTTACGTATGTAGGTGGCAAGAAAGTGAACGATTGTTCTTATCAGTTTCACACCCTAATGTAAAGACAGCAAAACACACACTCCTTGGTGCAAAGCAGTACGTGACCGTCTCGTGGTACAGGTGACGGAAGTTGACGCCACGATTCATCACGTCTTGGCGCGAATGAAAATTTCGCAAGAACAGGCATGGTTGTTGCAAAAGAAGCGAACTAATTGAGTGCATTCAAATGCGATACATATGGAACACATATCTTAACAAAGCCACACATGCATCTAACATGTATCTTTTAAAATAGTAAAAATGTGTAGTAACTACAACATCATGTAACTACGAAACATATTAATCGAATTTAATCGTTTTTGACCTAATTCCATTACAAAGATAATGCTTTGGATGCTCATTAACGTCTTGATTTTGTTTTTAACATGGTTGAATTAATAGTTTACTAACTTCTCATGCTCAAGACAATTCGTTCTAAATCTTGTTTCATGTCCAATTCGAGTGCAATATTTAGGAAGACAATATTTGATAAGAAGTATGATTGTAATAAGAATGTTACGAATGGTTTGCAAAGTAAAACGACCGCGGTCATTGAGCAACGTAACGAGTTAGTAAAGATATCATATTGCTTATTTTTATACAGAAGATAGACGTAAGATAAATAAAGAGATAAAAAACTAAAGAAGTAAGATAATCTTTTCTGACAATCGATCTATATGGAACATTTACAGTAAAACTAGGCACAAATATTCAAATCAAAAGACAAGACATGGCCCCACTACACCTGTACAAACCAACACACCTTGCATTAATTTACAACTCTTAATTAGTCATGCCGAGCTTGCGGCATTCGCTTGTATCGGTCAAATGATCGCATGAACGCACACTTGACCTTTAGTCCCGGTTAATTCAAATGAAGCTTCATTTAGTTCCTTTTCTTTCGTTCTCCCTTGTTTTGTCAAAATCAGCTGCAAGAAGAAAATCGGCAAAAGTGAAAACTACTTTCTTCTGCTCGATGTTGGTAAATCATGGCCAGTGCTTCCGCCGCTACTTGGTTAAGTGTTAGAGCTTTTTGTTTTAGCTTAGAGTGATGCGTTTCTGTTGAGTCGGTGCAGATTTTGTTTCTCTGTAGTTTAGATATTCAATTTCAATATTGCTTCATATAAATGTTGGAGAAACAAACGCTCAAACACAAACGATTTAATTTACACACACAGACAAAGACAAACCAACTACACAGTGGTGTACCCTGTTAAGCGTAAACAACAGTTCGAACAAAACTGCAGTGTTGCACCCGCAATGCTCCACTCTGGAGTAATGTTTTTGTTATGAGCTTTATGATTTCGGTGCGATTGCGAGAATGCCTGATAAGCGTTCGCAGAAGGGCAACCGTAATTACGCGCTCACCATTGCCGCCCAGCAGATTCATCGTGTTTGTTCGACAACGTTTTTGCGGAATGCACTTTCACCCGGTTGCCGCCTCTGGGCGACCAAACGAAGGCGTAGAATAGCGTCACGCGATTCAAAGATGTGCGAAAACCACCCATGACTGATCGGAACCTGCGAGCATGATTTGAAACATGGTGGAAAGGGACGTAGGCGAAGGAGAAGGAGGAGGACGAGAGAAAGGATACCGACGAGAGAGGATACCATTTACCCTACCGGTGTGCATCTGCATGTCTCGTGCAGACATGTGCATGCAAGAAGAACGAGATCGCGGATCGCACGAGACCACCAGGTGATGCTCATTACTCAAGCGAAGTCGTTTGCGAAACAGACAGATGATAATGATGATGTAAGAAAGCGACAGCAAGCAGGCAGCAGAGGCAGCCGATGTTGGAATGTTGGCCACGGGGTAGCCTCCACGTAGTCGTCGCCCTTAAGAGCATGGTAAGGAGGAGGAAAGAGGGAGGGGAGGGAGATGAGTCGGATGATGCGAGAGTGTGCTGCACCGTGTGATATCGTTTTTTGGGCCAGGAAAAACCTGATTTCGTGTCCAGCAGCCAACGTCTGGATGTTTTTCGTTTTTTTTTTTGCGTTTGTGTCGAATTGGACAAGAACCGAGGATACGTATCGATGGTCCTTCTTATTGGTTCCATCAATGATAAGAACGTAGGTGGTCGAGCTTTGGAGCGTGTAAAAAGATTCTTCAAACTTTGTGTGACAAAATATCAAGCTCATCATAATGTTCACGCGATAAATGGCCCGTTTATAATTGTAAATCAGCGTATGGTTGTTATTGATGTGTGTTTAATTTTGGGTAAAGCCTCCCTTTTGTATGCAAATACGCAGATTTTAAACATGAACACTGTTTTGTTTGGTTATTTTAAAGTGCATTTATTGACTTTCACCATTAAACTACACGTAAATAATGACTTTCTTAAGGAAGGAAGTATATACGCCCATTTACATATCCAAACGAAAGCAGTAGGACCTACGTGAATGGTTAGCCGTATCACGTTACAGTTAACGATACCGTATATGTAAGAAAACAGTTGAAGATGGCATTGATTAAATAATATACATTAATTACCAGCCCTTTAGTAATCCAATAACGACAAATCAGCACGAAAACAAAGTGGAAAACGAAAGCAACACTGCAGTCACATGTCACATCAGAAAAGAAAAATAAGAAAATGAAAAGAACTATCGTGCGTAGAAAAGCCGACATTTTCTCAGGTTGCTGTCCTGCCTTGTCCCTTCATGATAGAGCTGCGTGATTTGGAAAGCTGGCTTAAGCCTTCAGGTTGCGTTTGGGTTGAGATTTGTGCATTTGTTCCCTGGCCGGCTGCGCGGTCTCTTTCAATCATTAAGGTGCCGGACTGTCCGGATAAACTGTGAAGGAAGTGTTGGATCTTTTCCTTCTGGTTCGTGCGTGTGTGTGTGTTTGTGTGTGCGTGTGCCGTTTTGCTCATTTTTCACCTCTTGGAGACATTCGTTTCGGAAGGAACATGCACATGAGAGGGAGCCGTAAATGGATAATTAATTGTTGGATGATTTATACTGACCTCCCGGTGTGCTGTTTCTCACGAGTCCCGTTCATTGCGGCGAGAAAGCTTGGCTTCTCATGGGGATGGGCTGGTTGTATGTATCTGTGCTTGTCCCTCCGCCAGGCGGTTTTGGTGTATTGTTTGTTGTTGTTTTTTTTTGTGAGACGAAATATCGGAAACACTTCGGTACAGTTCGTTTATGTAAAAAGGGGTTGTATATTTTATTCATCGGAGAAAACTCGTCACCTGTTTTTTTTTGAGAAACTGCATGAGAAAATAACCATAATTGTGTGCCGATAATCGCAAGAGAGTTGTATCAAACATGGGGCATGTTTTACTGGTCAAGAAAACTTGTATGTTGATGATTGGCTTGATGGCTTTAACTAGCTACATGGTCATATGCTGGTCTTACTCAGGCTTCCTAGAGTTGCCATAACCACGCGTTCAGGTGTGCTAAATAGAAAATCCCTGATAAGAATTGAAACTTTGCGGGAATGGACATGTCATCTTTTCGGTTAGCAGGTTACTTCTTTGAATCCAATAGTAATCTTTTGGTTTGACTTATGCTAACGATAAAATCCGCAATATAGTGTTGACAATATTCCATTTACAGGTTGTATGTTTTCTGAAAAAAAAAAATAGGGAACCAAATGAATTGTCTAAATAATTTACCATCATTTTCGGTAGAGGAAAAGGTACAAATATAGTACTGTTTCTTTTAGGGATGATTCCGAAAATAACTATTCCTACTGTTCCAAAGATAAGTGCGTGATGGTAAAATGTGTGTCAACCGGTGCATTTTGAAACGCTGAAAACCATTGACAATTGATGCTTTGAGTTCCGTTTCTCTGTTGAGAAAAAAAACTCAAGAGATACTAACGAATTAGAGTAGACCAGTATCATTATATCTTGTCATGTTTTCCCTAGGGATGGCCCCAAGCTGGCAGCATATCAATGGCAAAAACAATAGACAGATGATGCGGCATTTCTCTTTTAGCTCCGACACGGTGGGTCCGATTTGATTTATCTGATTAGCCGAACGGTACGTTTTTCACCTTCAACGTCGCGTCATCTTATTCGAAGCAACTACGTGAGGCGTGAAATTATTTCTTTCGTCGGGGTTTTGAGTTCTCACCGTCAATAGATGTAAGGTAGATAGGATGCACTATCGAACACAGGCAGACTTATAATTACAATTGATGGTATTTAACATTTTTGAATGAAAATGTATTTTATAGAAAGTATACTTCTGCTTGAGATGTATTTTTTATCAAGCTAATGGAATAGGAGTATAAACCATTTTAATTGACGAATGATTTAAATTTATATACAAATACCATTGTAAAATTATGCAGTTGATATAAAGGTACATAAAGTAGATGTATAGAGCATAATTTATCATTATTATGAATTATAAAAATAAACGTTTTACTTGAAGTAAATCAAATGCTATACATTTTAAACCATACGTGAGAGGGAAGGCCACTGCAATTGTATGGAACTAGCAATAATAATTATGTTTTTGTGGCTCTCTTTAAAAGATAGAATCAACTTAGAAAGTAAAAATTGGTATTCATTAAACGATTCTATTTCTATTTTACAAAACAACACACAAACCCAGTCACAAGAAACGAGTCCTTCTTATAAAATCTTAAGTTTTGATGAAAGGATAGCTTAGTACCTGTCTCTAAATTAGGCAACAGCTCTTTTGTTCAGTAGTTGGCCTCGTATCTGCGTATTGAAATTGTTTGCGAGCTTTTTTATTGAGGACAAAGGAAAAAAATACACCGTCTTAAAAAAACCTCATACAGAATTGCTGTGATTTCATTGTTTAATTTAGATAAGACAACTTCAATTTAGGTTAAACATCGATTTCCTGTTCTACTTTCGCTATCACTTCCATTAAGCGGCACGAAACACTACTATCTGCCTTGAATATGTATAGAGGTCAAACATTTACTCTATGGTGGCGCAGTGTATGTGGGATGGAGAGTGGAGTTTTACCAAAGAACTACATTAAATTGTATTGCTATACTTGTTAGGAACCGCTAGCAATTATTGTATCATGAATGTTGATCAAATTGTACTAGTCAAATGTAAGAACGCCTGTGTAACGATACGGTAGAATCGTACTACATCCATCTTTAGTTGATCTATGACATCACAGAGTAAAACATAGATAAAGTGAAGAATTTAAACCTAAACGTTGTACCACTCTTTGATTTAACCACATGCCTTCAGTCAAGTAAGTTCTATCAATTCATTGACACAAAAGTAAATCCATGGATGTCAAATTGGTTGCAGCAATACTTAGAATTTTAATTTCTACTTGAATGAATGTAAATTAAATTGTATATTAATTCAGGGATGTACTTAAACGATTTACACAGATAAAGAAACCTATGGGAGTCTGAACATTATTTATTGATATACTCTTTGCTCTTGGATTGTCGTTAACTCGCACGACTCAACAACATGCCCTTCATGGGATCAAGCCCCGATTGGACCGTCCCCCGATATGTAGGACTGACTATCCTGCAATGGATAAATCAATAAGTCACGAAAGAGTCACAAATCCAAGCCCCTTAGTGGCCTTGACCGATAACGGTTGTTGTTGTGCCAAAGAAGAAGAAGATGTTGTAGATCTGCATTATATTAATGAAATGTTAATATGCCTGTAGCAAAATTAAAAAAAAAAAAAACAAAATAAAACAAATAAAATCTGAACTAAAATTATACGCATAGTACAAAAATCAATCTATTCAAATCTAACGTTATGGAATACACAAACGAATGCTATTTCTAAGGAAATTTGTTAAAAAAGTATTATTGTTTTTGTAGAATCTTGAATAATAATCTAAATATTAGGATACAAATATTTTGAATTTGTAAATGGATTGTAAAAAAATGTTACAAAAACCAAATTATTAAATTTAATTGTCGAATAATATCATTAGGCAACTAAAACCTAACACATGGGGAAACTTCGCGTCAAACCAAAACAGTAAGTTAAACATAAGTTAGTTATAAT
Source organism: Anopheles coluzzii (assembly GCF_943734685.1). Classification (NCBI taxonomy): domain Eukaryota; kingdom Metazoa; phylum Arthropoda; class Insecta; order Diptera; family Culicidae; genus Anopheles; species Anopheles coluzzii. The sequence goes on from NC_064670.1 coordinate 85,709,364, forward strand.
AACAGGCCAACCCTTCTTTCTAGTAACAGACCACAGTAAACAAGATATTCACAACAACTGAATGTTTCTCATCGTAATTAATGCGAAAAAAGATTCCTACATCAATTGGAATCATCTTTACAATCTACCGCCCATCATAAATCACAATTTCTTTGCTTAATGACGTGTTGCTCCGAAATAAGAATGATTAACAAACATCGCAACAATAAGTCTGACATTCGCATTGTTAACAAACGTGCATATACTTTAAACGCACTCTACAGCCATCAACACGAAAGGAACTCAGAAAGCGTTTACATTTTCCCATGAAAATTTGTTCTTTCTATATTTAGAGCAATGAGGAGGGTGTTATTTCCCACTTTCTCACAAATAGGAATGGTAAGTACGAATACACCAAACAAACCAGCAGCAGCCCTACAATGGTTAAGATGTGTTTTGAGGATCAAATGGCAACAGGGGAGGCTTTTTGTGTGGCTATGTATGATGTGAACTTCATAAAAAGCAGCTGTTTTGTATTGCACTCTTCATTTGAACATCAATCAATTTTCTAAAGAAACAGCATATGAAATGACTCAAAACTGAAGGATAGGAGAAACTTAACAAGCAGCTTCGTTACAAAAACAATCGTAAAAATACAACAAAAAAAACAACTTCAACTTTTCCCCAAACGAAATGTAGGGTTAACCTTTTGCCAGGATATCGTTCCAAGAATTTTCATTCATGAACGTATCTGATCGAATGGTTTGCTAAAATTTGCACACTGTTCAATGAATGTCTGGTTTTCTGGATGTGATTATACGTTCATTTGCCACGATCGCGTGATTGTGAGTTCGTTAGCTCATCCGATTCATGCGCCTGATCGACTGATCGTACGTTGCGTAGGAGGAGGACGTTGGCTTTTTGGCGTCTGGTTTTAGTGTGTTTTCTCCCCCACGGTTGGCTGTGTCTATTTTCTACTGATCCAGTTTCACGTTGTTTATCAGATGGTGGAATTTATGCAATCCTAATTTTAGCTCAAATTACCTTTTCAATTTCCGCTTTCGGTTACTGTAAGTGTTCTGAGCGCTCGATGAAGCAATAGGCTGTAAACTGGGGCGAGATAAGTGTTAGAGTTTTTTTTCCACAAATTTTCGTTTGTACTGGTGATATTTATGTTAAACACACTTGCTTCATTCATACCGCGTGCAATTGTGGGTAGTATGATGTAATTTCGAGTGAAAACGATTTCAATGATTTTACTTTCTTCGCACACCTTTTACTTCCGTAAAAAAACTTAAATGCAGAAAAAACATATGTTGTAATGATGTGTTTGTTTAACGATAGCAATATTCTAAGGTGTGGTTAAAAATACTTCAAAGATTTAAGTCTTAACATAGACATTTTTACAGAAACATACATCAATAGTGTTTGAATGAAGAAACTTGAAATGTGGTTAAAATGACTTATTTTAAGTTTTAAGTATCTTGAAAACTCCGATAAACCAATAACCTCTCATAATGCTGTTTCAGATAAGCTCTTGTTTATTGGATTTGTATCACACGTTGACATTCGTTATGATTACCCCATTTCCCCTATGTTTTCAACTTCAAAATATTTAATCCATTCCAACTCAATGATCCATCAAACTACAAAGCTTCTTTAGTAGCGAGCTTTAGACGAATGTTTAAGATGCTTTGTCAACTTACAACGCGGATGTATTTCAAAAAACGACAAAACCTATTGACCATTCATTCGAAAGCGTATTATTCGGCCTAATCGGTTTACAGTTGACGCCTCTCGACGTCAGCAACTGTTTTACTGAGACAATGTTTAAGCTTTTTGTTTGGATCTAGCATGTTGTAGTAATCTGATTTCTATGTTGAGAAAATCATTCGAGCCATGGACATGACGATACGTCATCATGTTGCCAGTGAAATGCACCAATTTCAGTCATTGATGTTGTGAGATTATATGATTTAGGGTCTAACGAATGAATCGTTTGCTGCTGTTTCATATTCATTCTCTCATCTGAGTGGTGTATATTTTGATAAAGCGATTTGGTTGGAAAAAAGAAAAGCATAATAATAATCTTATTTTCGGAGGTGTTTGACTCAGCTCCTATCAGTCTGTCAAACTCAAACGAATAAAAACAATAAACTGGCTAAAGTCGTAGCAACAATTTGGGTACACATAAAATCGCGCAACTTTCGTTGGAGCCAGTGTGTCTACACGATTTGTAATTAGACGTACGCTTTCGCTTTTACACATCCAAATTTAGGATTATTATACTCGCTCTTGCCGTTTTCCCTACGCTTCCCTTGAAGGTGTGCCTGTTTGGGGTTAATTTCATTGCAATGATGAATAAGCTACGCCCTATGATAGTTCATTCAACCTTAGGCAAATGAGCTGGAAGTTGAAGAGATCCATTTGGAGGAGTGGCAATTAAAATTGAAAGTAGGTAAATTTATGGTGAAATTTAAATCACTATTTTTGCAACCAAATCACGAGACTTTCACGGAACGTAGCAAAGATGATTGTTATGTTGAAGACGTAGATATTGTAATTATAGAGTATATTTAGACTTCATTGCCTAGGACAAACGGTTTATGTTTAAATAGAAAGTAGTTGCTGCGAATACGGTGATAATAATTAAATCTTAGAATGTTTGAAAGTTTATGTTATGTTATGACTTTTATCAGTACGGCTGTTCTATTTGAATATAAAAAAACCTGATGATTTCACGCCGTATATTGCAGGCTTTGAAGTACTTCGGGTATACACCGTCGTTGATTGGCAAGATCTCAGACATTTTTCCTATGAGTTCTACCATTGCTAACGATGATATAATTAGCAACGTGTTATATAGATTATTGTGTCCTCAGTTCATAGTTACAGAAATAAGAATGTTACTGCTTGTCTCATAAAACCAACATTGGTTCGTAATTCGATTATTTGTTCCTGTCCTTCCGGATTTACAGTAAGCACGCTATAAATGGAACCAAAGGGCATATTTCTAGGTGCGTAACAGGGTGCAGTTTTTCTCAAACAATTTAGAATTAAACATGAAGGTCAAGAATAACACAACAATATTCCGATTTGAGCCTACATGACACGACATCGAAAATATGGTTTAGCTTATCATTTGTATCTACTTATTCCTCTGAATAATGTCATACCGTGCCATGGGTGTCTTATGAAAACTCTAATTTATTTGAATCCGAAATGAAAACAAAAACATTCAAGCGATATGTCAACGTAATGCCTTGTGATTAGCTTCGTGCAAAGATATCTGACGTTGTGGCGGCCAATTTTAATAACACGATTTGAAGTTATTCAACTCTAGGTAAACTTCATCTCTGTGACCGGGCGCTTAGTTGAATGTGGAGCATGTTCATGATGCTTGTCAAACGAGTTTCGTGCAAGAATTTTTGCGTTATATATCGTGGGCGTGGGAAAAGTCATCCGTGCTTGATGGATAACTGCTTTGTTCTACCCTGTTCCCCGCTGAGATGTCTTTGGCTTAAAGTTTCATGATAAACTGATTTATAGGCGAATGGAACTACTGCTGATCGTAACATAGTAGCACTCTTGCTTTTATAGTACGATGTTCTTAACTTTATTGCGCAAGATTGGTAAGGCAGGCCAGGGTTATTGACCTACCTCAGGCTTTGGAGTGGTTGGTCAAGGTTATACACGCGATTCGAGGAAGTGAAACAATTTGTACGTCAAACGCTGATTGATCTAGAAATTCTGGTCTATTATTGCTCGGTTGTGATTTTGTGAATTGATCTTTTGGTTGAATTGTGAGACTTGATGGTCTGTTGTAAGCACGTGCGTCAACAGGATGGAGTTGCAATTATCAATTTCATCCCTCATTGGTATGCTTGATGTTCAATTAAACCTGCATTTTGCGCCGAGTGAGAGTGAAAGCAGAAAAATTAAAAGTTTAATGTTGTCTGCAGAGGATGTTGTGCGAAAAACTTGGCAAATTTCCCAACTGGACTGTCGAGTTCGATCGTTTGATGGTGATTACGAACCACGACGAGTTATTACACCAACACTGATCGGCGCCATAATTAATTTAACACCCCTAACTGGGCACCCCGAACAGAATCGGTGGCCAATCTTGCCACCCCTAACGTTGCGTGGCGCTACCACACGGTTGAACGTTTGTCGAAGCCGACAAATGACGTGTAGGATGGAACACGGACGCAAGCTATAATGTGCTGCGTTGCACGATTGCATCTCTCTGATTGCACCGTTTTTCGTAGCGCTCTTCTTTTTCTTTTCAATTTCACTCCGGTCGGTGCAAGCCAACACAAAATGTACCGTGAAGCCAATTAATACAGCCCATTTGGTGGCCTACGCAACGTGATTGCGTATGTGAACATGATCGCTATCGTACAGTTAACCGATTTTGTTGGTTGGTTTTTTGGGATTTCTTGGAAAATTGGAAAATGAGCAGCTCAGTTAGCAAGCGTTTCTTGTTTGCCCGACTCTGTATCGGAAGTTGCTTGTCGATTCCATGGTCAAGCGTAGATATTACAGTGTGGAATTTGATGAGAGATTTATTAATTCGCATCGTGTAGCAGAATGAACGTATGCGCTGTTTTATTGTTGAAATAGTAATGTTTTGTGTTAAACATAGAATTAGTTTTGTGGTTAAACGTTGAATATTATATTTGAAATTAATAAAAGATAAAGCAAATCTCTATGTTCCATGTCTATTTAAATACTACAGTCATCCCCTTGCACCATCCGAATTTAAAATGAACCATTTTCGTTTTGTAAAAGTTAGCACATTTATTCCAAAAACCACTGAAAATTCATTCAGCTCAGCTAAATATCTAACTCTTCCGAATGATTTTTATTCTTACAAACCAACCTATGAGGTGCATTACGATCATGGATACAATTATGCCGTAATTATCCTCATTGATTCGGATCATAAAACTCTTCTGCGTGCATAACACAGCGATGAATTAATAATGCAAAATCCCTAATGATTAATCGATGTAATAGTTTGTTCGTCTGTTAGTGAATTTAGTTCACCAGGAAGTTACTGTTAACACCTCGGCAGACATTAAATCAGTCATATTCATGCCAAGCCCTAATTCATTACCTTCGCGGCAATGCTATTCTTTTCTAGGGTAAGCATTGAAACCACAGCCCCGCTTTTCCCGACCATAATTTTGTGATCGTTTCAACGCGAGTGGATCACCGTTGAGCAACCATTAAGCGATCGCGTCGACGGCTAAGACACACGCGTTACGGGCCCCGCCGGTCGTTAATTTCAATTAACCAAATCAATTAGCTTTAAATTATGCAAATGCGACCACAGCGCCTTTCACCCGTGCGGTGGACTAATTTTTTGACAATTAGTTCGCGGTACGTTTGCTTCCCAAACCTGTCTGCCTCCCCTGTCTGTGCTCTCTCACCGGTTCCGGTTGCGTTGCCAGCCCACCGGCGCAGGAATGATTTCAACCTGAACCCACTAAATTCCCACACTATCGTCAGCCGCACGACTTTCACGAGCTCTATCCAAGCACGGGAAAATTGCCAAAAGTGCACTGCACTATTTTACGGTATGCCGGAGCATTTCCATTTTTTTTTGCACTGTTTTTGTTTTCTTCTTTTTTTTGCAAAATTGTGCACGCATTAGTTTGTCGTGCGAATGGCGCTACGTAGGTTAATGAATTAATACAATTTGTGATCATTTGACTCAAGCCGCTCGCTCAATTGACCTCGTGCGTTCGTGAAGCGCAAGCACAAGTGTTGGAGCAGAAATAGTCACCACCATTGCCCATTGTCTTTAACTGGATGCATACCATTCGCTAGCAGCTATGCTATGTCTGGGGCAGGGTATCTGGTGTGTTTGTCAGCTAACTTAAGAGGCCACCGGTTTGTATGGTAAAGATTTATGCTTGAGTAAATGCTAGCAAATGTTTCCTAACAGAAAACAGAAGAAGAAAAACAGACAACGATAAACAAATGCAAACATCTCAAATTAGCCGTAATGAGCTGGAGCGCAAATTATCCCATTACTAGGGGTTTGGGAGGGACATAAATTATCAGGTCGGTTTGATGCGAAAAACAACTCACAGTACACAGGTCTGTTTCACAAATTTACAGTGTTATTTATCATCGTATGAAATTTGTTGCCTAAAAAGCAACACTATTCATTCTCAGAAAAAGGGTAGTAATTGGATTGAATTGATATATACTGTGGTAAAGGAGGGTAATTTATTACTCTATTCGCACCCACCTGTTTCACTAAGGGCCTGATAGTTTTCGTTGTGTGCTTATTTATTTTAACGATCATTAGAACTCAAACTGTATAATAATTGAAAAAACAAAACAGTAAACAAACGTAAAATAATCCATAATAATTTCAATAATGGAAGTAATTACGAAATTTTTAAGTTTTTGCTCACGAGGAGTGTGATGTATATCGTTGTCCTCGTCTATGAGTACATTTAACATTTTAATAGTTATTATTAAATAGTATTCTAGATGCAGCAACATTATTAGGTTTTGTATATTTACATTATTTTATGATCACTATCACTAATTGTGACCCTTTTTTTACTCTATAATTTAATCATTTTACATAGAAACTTTAAAATCTTTTACTGAGCAACTTAAGTTTCTTCACTTTTGGAATAACTTTCGTGATTAACGTTTAAATCATAAAACAAGAGACAAACTTATCAACTACACTTTTTTCATGTAAAATGTTTCATTTATCATAACATTTTATGTAGTATTGTTCAACAGAGTTGCAACTACCTAGGTATCAATTTCCAAATGCCTAAAAACACACATACACATGGAAGACGGTTCCTTCCCGTAATAAGTATTATGTCGTTATTCACACATAGCAACCCAATTCAAACAACCAATCGAATCGGGTTAACCCGGGTAAGAAAAGTTCCCACCCGAAATATCCGCCGGCAACCATGTGTGGTCATTTTTATTTGGTTTTCGTAGGTGGCACATGGTGTTTAGTTATAAATTTTACATTCCCTCTAAAGGGCGACGGTATGAGTGTGTAAAAGATAATATGTAGTGTCGTAAAGTGAGTCGTGCGAGAAGCTTAAGACGAACCTGAAGGAGTCACGAACTGTTCAGCTGACAGTAAGTGGCCGATCGCAGCCAGGAAGCGTGGCAGTGAAGAGTGATTTTGACGGTTGTATATGTTGAACGATACCACTTCATTCGCTCGTTTGCTCGAATTTTTCATTCCTCTCCACTGGAGCACACCTACTTGGGCGATCCCGCCACTGACGATTGTGAGATCGGTACGAAAGTGGTAAGAGAGCAGTTCTCCGTTCGCCTACACAGCAAATCGTTCGTTTTTTTTGGCGCTATCGGGTACTGTTTCGATACGATTGGAATGGGATTTGAGCGATTTTTCAAGATGCACTGATTTTTCTTTCGGAAGCAAGAAACTCTAACCCGCATCAAAGGGCAGCGGTGGGAAAGAAATGTTGGAGAGGAAAACACTGTTTTTATCGATGTCATTACCTCACCCTTTTGGTGACTCGCGGGTTTAGTGAGCAGTGAAATGTGACGAAGAATTCGAATTCGGTCTGGGAAGATCGATATGCGAAGTAGGAAGCCGGGTGTTGGTGTACGGCAAGGCATAAGGCAACTAACACACAAAACAACGCAGAGCAGTGCTTCAAAGAAATGAAGATGCGGTAAAGAAAATAGAAGAAGAAAGAGACACACATCAACAAAAACAGATCAATGCACGATTAAGCTGTTCTTGGGTGATCTTTTATTCCCGCGGAGCGGAGAAACATGCGCTCGTCGCACTGCACAACCAAACCGAACCGTCATTAATTTATGCAGATTAACGCGAGAAGCAAGAAGGAGGTGGCCAATCTTGCAATGTAATCGCGAAAGAGTCGAGAGGCTGTAGGTGAGACACGATAAAAGACGCCTTTTAAACGTCAAGTTTCAGCGTCTGTCGGGGTGTGTATGCAGGTCCTACCTGGTGGTCACTGCGCACTGCGCTCCTACTGCACAGCCGAATCGTGGCCAGGTCCGCAGTCGGGGAAAGAAATTACACCCGGCTGCTCACCGTGTGGCGTCCCTCTCTTCCGGGGTGAATCTTTTTCGGTGCGGGTTTGCGCTTGTTGAATGACTTAATTAATTCGGCGTCGTAGACTGTCCAGTTAGCCCGAGGACGAGAGTCAAGGACACCGTATTCGGCAGAGTTGACGATCAATTAAAGCCTCCAATTCGGGCGGCAAGCTAACCAGCGAAACCCCGTCAAAGCAGGAGGTAACAAATGCCAGGAATTTCGCCAGACACGACGACCACGCACCGCGGACCACGTAGGTGACGGCGAATCAGCCGTTCGACACCGTGAGTCACCGAGCATGGGAAGATCACAGGTCGCTTGGCTGGAGTGGATGATGCAAAATTGAACCGAACTGTGTGGGGATATAAGACAAATGCCATTTTATTTTTAGTACAAAGTATTTGTACAAAAAACTGGGTTTGCACAGAGAGTTGTGCACTTATCACTAAAATATAATTCGAATTCTGCAGCTGATTATTGAAGTGAAGCATCGACAACATGATGCTTCTTTTAACAAATTAACGATGAAAAGAAGGTGACATGATTTGAAGAAATATTCAACCGATTAATATGGTATTTGCAGAGTACTTGATTGAAAATGGTTTATATTTCGTTAGGTGTCTTGGTGTTTATGGTACGTTCCCATGACAAAATGATCAAAACCCGAACACTTACTTGATACTTGACCAACACGAAGGTCTCTTTGAATGCAATGACAGAGCCAAATCATGGAGGATGGCGGCTAGAGCCTTAAATAAATAAATATGAACATTTTTATTGTTATTACGATATTTGATAGCGTTATAAAAGCGCGGTGGGTCTGTGCCTACGAAGAGGACGATTGATTTGGCCGGGTTCAACTCCAAACATCGACACGCTGCCGCTGCAGCGTGATCTTTACCTCCAAAAGGAACGGGTTTTTTGTTCGGGATGAGGAAACAACTGCAAACGCATGAGACCTTTAGTAGGAACTAATCATCGATGTGCCGGTACGCCGAGGTTCGGTGAGTTTGGTGTAAAGGGCAGGTTTTAATGGATTGGTTGAACGAGTGATAATAAAGACACTAAATAAAGTTCAGGAATTTTTATGGAGATTCTTCAGTCCCTTTCTCATGTTTTGAAAAGGGGATTCGATTTTTTTTTCTATTGTTACTTAATGCATATGGGGTCAACAAAATTAGAAATTACGGGAGAAGTATTGCAAACTAGAACAAACTTGTGCGAGTTGTATAGATACGTATTGGTTAATCAACAAACGCTTGATGAAGACACCGCAAGCCTGACAACTTGAGCCACTGCAAGTCAACCAAACCACGGACCGCAGGGGTAGTATGACAAAGCTAACCAAAACAAAACTTCGATGAAGGGTGTAAATAAAAAGACCTCCGCAGGGCGATGATCATCTTCGTTGACCATCTTATGTGGTTTGAGAAAATAAACACTGTACAGCAGCGAACGACTACGAAAGCGCCCTCAAACAACAATAACAACACCATCGAATGCTGCAGAGACCAGATATGTGTTCCGAATCCGGCCCTTCTTCCCCCGCTGGGGACTGCCGTCCTCATTATGTTATGCTATAAGGGCACTCCTGTTTCTCTCTCCTACGCGAGCAGGGAGGTTCGGGCGTAACCTACAATCATTAACAGCGTACACACACACACACACACGCACATATACCGGGGTCGGGATGGAACGATCAAAGTTGTTGGTGGATCCAAATGCAACGCGCGAAGACGTGCGGCTCTCGACCGAGAGCGGTCGAGAGGGAATGAAAATATTTACTGAAAAAACCTTGGCGTAAACCGGGCGTCGAATAATTCGAAAGGTGTTAATTAGACGAAAAATGTGTATATTCACACCTTGCCGAACGGTTTGTTGTTGTGACTGCTGTCTTCCATCCCAAAACGCACTGCCACCTTGGTTGAGTTTTTGTGCGCGATGTGTTCGGTACGCCACAGTTCCCACATGGTGTGGCCTGGGAGTTCTGTCCAGAAGGAAGATGCGTATCGCATCGAACCAACAACCCAGCGTAACGGGTGGGCGCGTGAGAAATGCAAAGAAGTGAGAGTTTGTTGACATGCTGCGGACCCAGCATTCCCGACCATCCCCGAGCAGCAGACGGCGAGTGGGAAGAAATAAGAGCATAAGCATGCACTTTGCGGCGTGCATAACCTCGTCTACAGGTTTTCGTAAAGATAACATTTTAGAACTGAAAGAACCAAGAAAAGATGGATTGAGCGTATCGTACAAAACCATGCATTTATTTTTATACGTTGATGATGAAAGGTTTTTTTCTGAAGAGGGAATGTGATGGCCACAAAGTAGTAGTTGACGACTTAGCACTGCATTGAACAACGTTTTTAGGCCGTTTTACATTAGTACAACACGGTCCATTAGTTCAGACAAGCTTGTCGAATAAGAATTTGTGGGACATTTTCAATAGAAAGTGTGAAGTATTGGAGATAAAACTCGACGCTTTATCGATGATTGTTTAACAAATAGGACCAACTACAATCTATCAAGGTTTTTCACCTTGATATGACTGCTCTCAAAACATTACCAAACAAGTACGTTTCTTCTTATGATGTCATTAGATCACCACAATTCCATCACGCTGCATTATCGAGGTTCGACGTCGTTGCCGAAATTCTGCGATGAGCGAGTGTATTATTTTTAGTCACCTACGTAGGTATTTGCATTTGAATGGATCGCTGATGATTCATGTTGCTGCGACTCTGGTTCCTCTCCATTCGCGCTCAATATGGTTGTACATGCATCCCGGCGGTATGACAGTACCTCTTGGCAAAAAAGTGGGTGAGTTTGCCGTTCTGAAAAAGGTAACTGTTTAGAAAGTAAAAACAATTTTCGTCCATCATTCGATCCGATCGGTACTGTAATTGGTGTGGTGACCAAAATTTTTCATCCATTAGATGACGACAGCCGAAGTTTGGAGTCCAGTTGTTAAACAGCATATTTACCGAATCATAAACAAAAGGTAAGAAGTGTATCGGCGTTTGGGTGATGTGACCGATTTTATGACGCACGTTCAGCTCTTTCCCTTTTCTGTAGCCCTGGAATTGTGTCAATTTTATTCTTTGACGGGAAAGTTAGTGTAAAGTAATCGATTATTGGGGAGTTTTTATTTTTGTCGTTAAAAATGCATGTGTATTTTAACATGCTTAGTATTGATGAAATACTGAAAGTTCTTTCATTGGCCAGCTGATCGAACGAAGCGCAAGAGCAAGCATCACACTCTGTCCCTAAAACACACCTCAACCCCAAACGCTTACTTTCAATGTCCCCATTCTACGGTCTGTCTTCCAGTATCCTTGTACGATACTTTAGCTAGCATGTCGACCGAATCAAGATCACTATATTTTATCGAAAGCAAGTCGACAATTCCAATAAGCCTTCCATCATTTATCATCTCTGCTTTACTTTTCTCGGTGACATGCTTCCTGGGCGATATCCCGTTGTGTGTTGTGTGGTTGTGTGTGGTATGATTCTACCCGACATTCTCCAGTAGATTAGACCATTGGTGGACATTTTAGGAATTTCTCTCGTTCACTGTATGGATCAGCGTTCAACAAGAGCGAGTGAAACACCACCAAATGACAGTTATTAATCTGGAATGGTTTTTTTCTCTTCTCTGTGGTAAACATTGCTGCGTTTGATGCTTGCATGCTCCATGTTTGGTTTATCTTGTTCCCAAACCTGTCTACGAATCAAAGGCTTTCGGTGCGCTATAGCCGAAATAAATGGTTCAGTGTGTTGGGACAGGGTTAAAACAAAAATAAAACACCTCTTTTTCTGGTTTCGTTAATTTGACACGAATTAAATAGAAATATACTGTTCAACTATACTGGTCTTGGAGGAAAGGACAACAGAGCAACAATATCTTAGTGTAGAGCCTCCAGAATTTTAATATCATAAAACGTATCCCATTTACAATAATCGTTCCTAAATTGTACATTTTATGATTGAAGCAATAAGAACATAAGACACACTTAATGCATTGGAAGTACATATTAACAGACAAATTAATACCAAACACCATGTAAGCTATCCATCTGGAAGCTTGTTTCCGCGTGATCAATTCATTGTTCATTCAAGTGCTGCTCTTTCAATAGTTTTACCGTGTAGAATGTGCTGCAGCGCTAATTTATGGACGGAAATGGCGTTCGTAGTTTCCGGTTCATTGCTGGTGTCATTATTAAAGAACTCATGAGTTAAATTGCACCGACCGCCGCGTCTCGGAGACCTTACACACGACGAATCTTCAAATCCACGCGCATAACGGTCTGGGCGATCGTTTTTTGCTTTTTCCAGCTGCCAAGGTTTAACGCCATCCTCCTTAGCTGCAACGATCGTAGCACAATTAAATCATGCAGATACGCTCACCGCTCGTCATGTGCCATGTGCGACATACAAAACACCAACAACACACACGCCAACATCTGTGTCACGCGCTCATTCATGACGAACAGAAGAATGGTGAAAGACGCTGCCAAATGTGCGGAGCATTACCGTCTGGAGGACAGGTCCGACGTGCAATTGATGTTAATTCACGGCGACTGGCGCTAAATTGTCGGCACTGGTCTCGTTTAGTGCGTAAAAAAACAGAAAAAAACACTCACACAGCCACGCTTACACTCCTGTCCTCGTTGGAGTCGATCGCATTATGCACAACGGGAGGGAGAGCGAGCTCGAGTGGCATACGCCAGCCGTGGCCGCCGTCAACCGCAACAGACAATGCACGTGCGGAACGTCTGGCACTCTGGCGGAAATTGTGGCTTAAGCGGAGAATCTCAACAATGTTCCACTACCCCGATCACACCGGATCTGCACACGGTCGAGCTGCACTACGGTGGTGGTACACGAAGGAAAGCATGCCCGCTAAGGTAGCAGGAGGGGTTGCTCGGTAAGGAAGACCCGTGGAGCAGACGACACAGCTGAGCTGATCCAACCGTCTTCCAAAAGTGTGCGGGAATGCAACATTGTTGGATTTGTTGTGGGCCTTTTTCATTCGATCGCGGAGGTCACAGAACTGGCATAAAAATACAAAATACTTTTCCACCGAAGTGAGGCGGTACATTTCCTTTCATGAAGATGACGTCCTGCACCAAACAGCTCCTGCGATTCCCGTTCATCTGCAGACGGTTGGAAATTAATCTTGTTTTGGATCTGGAGAGAGAACTCTCTATCTCTCTAAACTCGAGGGCATCCACTGCCGTCATATGGCACCGAAGAGTTATCCGTATGCTTTGATTGCAGTTGTCTGTAAGAAGCAGCATTGAAATTCATTCGTATTGTGCGGAATTTTCACGGCCCCCGTCCGTCTTTTGCACCATTCGACTATAGGATGAAGAATGTCTGCAGAGAGCCACTTTTCGTAGACGGGATGGGATGGCTCACTTGTTGGCGAGTCGCTTTTTTATGTGGAATCGTTCCGTTTGCCAAAACATATCAAATGCTCCTGAGGAATGGAAAAACATTTTATTTCAGAATCGATACTTTTTATTTATTAAAAATAACAAACAACAAATTATCTTAAAGAAACTTTATTTTATTCCTTAAGAATAACAATTGTACTTTCCTTTAATAACGATTTATTTCATTTTGAAGAGTTGAACATTCTTCCCAGTTTAACTTTTGTCACATTTCAAGCATATTCCTTTACATCACGTAAGCTGCTGATTTTTTTTTATTAAGATGATAATAGCACTATTCCTACAACCAAACGTATCACAACAGTAGTGACTATTAATGGCCCGAAGTTCAAAGTCAACTGACAAGCCATTTCCTGCGTCGGATGTCAGCAACTTTCACTTGTTGGAGTGTGGTAGCAGGCACGTGTCCCCATCATGGAGTGTCTGGAATACAGAACAAAAATGCAAAAATAGAAAAACAAAGTTCAGAAATGTAAAGCGAAAAGTGTGCGTGGAAAACGAAACGAGACGCTACTGCTATAAGTTTTATGAGTTTTCCGACGATAGTAGCCCGATAGTAGAATCGTTATGGTCGTACTGTGGCAATGACGTCACCGCTTCGCCAAATTTCCTACTTACCAGACGATTTGTCAGATTTTTTTTAACTTGCTTTTTGGTGCAGCAAATACCATGGAGCTATTCCAGACGCGTCTCCAGACGGCATTCAACGTCACCGAAATTGCAGCGGAAGGGAAAAAGCGATTCGAAGGGAGCCGACAAATCAGACGACACATCCGGATGTGTGAAATTTATTTTGGTCGCGTCGTATTTTGCGACATCCAACCATTGGAACGCAAGAAGTTAAGTAATCTTTTTTTTGTGAAATTTTGTATCTCTTCCCCTCTAACTCTCGTACCAGGCCGGATATCGGATTCTCCGAGGTCGGAACGTTAAGTGATTGCAAAGGATAGCATAATGTACAGCATGAATTAAAAACTAAATTCGTCAACATACTGCTTGACTTATGTTTTCATGAAAATGCAATGTAAAAAATGCGATTTGGAGCTGTAACTGAGTATAAGGCCGCCATAACTGTAAGCAGTAAAGAGTGTTGGATTGAAATCCTGTAGCTTAAAGAGGGAAAGATTATTTAGTTTCACAACAAACGGTATGTTTTTTTAGATAAATCTTAAAAAAATAAATAAATAATAATTATCAATTCAAACAGAGTGTATTGTTGTATGATATTTCATACTTTTTGTATTATGAATTTGCAAAAAAAAGGTCTCGCTAAAAAACATTACGGCCACCAGTAACGAATGCCCTCTTCAATTATTTATATCATTATGAGGTGTTAAGTGGTTCTTTTACTCACTCATTATTAGCCGTGTGAATTGCTGGTACTGTGTGATGGAGAAAAAAAATGTGGACGGTCTGTCTGTTAAATTAATTATTCATAAGCTGCAACCGAACTATCATGTGTGTGATGTTGTTCTTTTTATTCTGAATAACAGCTCTTTTTATTCAATAATTAACCAGGTACCATTATTATCAGGAATCTTAAGTTCATGCCAAAGGAAAAAATATGTATATGAGAATTTGAAAAAAGCTAAAGTTTGTAAAAATCTGATAACTTAATATGTTGTTGCATTAAAAAAGTTGCTACTACATAGGAATAATTTAATAGATGTGCTTGGATTCTAGCTATTTACTATTTGTATTAATCGTCTTTCGATGTAAGTTATTTAGAATAAACAATATGATTGTATCCTAACACTTAATTTGGATTATTTTTGGTATTAAATTTACGTACTGAAGCGTACATTCATTCTAAGAACAGCTCATTAACTGACGATTTTGAACAACAAAACATTAAACAATCTGATAGCAGAAAATTTCATAACCGTAACTCATCGTCTTTCGGATTTCATTGCTTGTACACAAAAGTATATCGTTCTCATCATAAATTATTTTGTGCAGAATAAAGACCAAGTTCCTTCCACCTTTGCCGCAACTAAAGCCGTTAAAGAATACAACAAGACAAACCAACTTTTCGGCAATGCTTTTAGACAGCTTCATTTCAATGCCCAGAGTTCTGTCCATCGGTCAACGAAAGCTTTTGATTGGTAAGGGAATATGAAACCATAATTTTATTGCCCCTATATGTTTATGTGTGCGGTAGGTTTCCATGGGGTTTTAATGAGCATCTTTCCCCTTTTTTCTCAGAGCAAATGAATTAAAAGACTAGTTATAAAGCACGAACGCATATCCAGAATAACCGTGTTATATTCATTGCAGTTTCAATAAATTTTATGTACGCTTCCGGCTTAGCTAGGGTGGAGCACACCTAACTTCGTCGTTGCTCGATTGCGATGAGGCGATGAGAAAATGAAACATTCTTTTTGCGAGACGAAGCATAACGACCATGACCATGAAAGACTTCTTGAGGAGTAAATGTTATGTAAAACGTGTACCTTTTTTTCTATGCCGCGTGCAATCGATGTCTCATTTACAGCTATAATTATGGAAAAAGTGAATACCATAGACGCATATTGAGGAAAGGTTCATTGGCCTTTTTTTTTTTTGAAGTATACAATGCTCAACATGTTTGTACAATATTTAAAGTTTAAAAAAATCGTAAAACAAAACTAAAGAAAAACTTAGAACTAGAAATAGAATCAGAAATAGAACTAATATTTCAAACAAACTCCAATTCATAATATTGCTCAACAAAAACTTACCTCATTTTCATCTAACAAGAGTTAGCAGTTGCATGATACATGGAAACATATTCACTTCCGCGTTGTAGCACAACGGGACAGCAAAAGATCGCTTCTCGAAAGCAACTGGTGTTCTTCGAGTGTCAGATGTAACAGCGGTCAGAATGTTGTCACCTGGAACCAATTGCCACGGATGATTAGGCCTTTCGAAGATCACCGAGACCAAGCAATTATCGTAGAGGCCACTTATAATCATGCCTTTGCTCTGGTGTAATCTTATTTTGACGTGTATAGCAACATGCTTCCTGTTCGACACCGAAAGCTGCCAGTTGTCCAAAGTGCTACCAGAAGTATTGCCAACTAACGGAACCATCTGTCCAAAAGATGCAAGCGGGAGAACGCTTTGAAGCTCGATCATGCTGCACGTGTCGTTTTACTTGCTTTCGACGGCCAATTATCTTGCTGGTCAGTCAAGAGGCGTCTGTTGCTCTACAACAGAACAGTGTTACAAATGGAAAGGCAGATGTCATTACATCAATTTTGAGAAAAATATTACTATCAGTTTGAGCAGAAAACAAAGAAATATTACATTTTTAAAGTAGGTAACATACTTAAAAATTTACAAATCCTGCTAAACCAACGCTTGTTTTAGGTATCCTGCTAGAATGTCAAAATCGCTAATAAAACAATTTTATAAAAGATTCAAATGGCTTCAAAAATTGCGTTCTGTGTATCAACATCCAGATGGGTAAGGAGAAATCATCCATCAAGGAAGGTGTAAGACGATGATAAGTCGCGCAACTGCCACAAACCCACGGTGCTACAATTACGCAATCTAGCCATTCCGATGAACTGTTAATATCGCAAAATGAAACCAGAACATTACTTTCATTCACTTTATCGCATTGATTTAGACGCGTGGGAGGAGTTGCCTTGCGAAAATGTAAACCACTAGGCTGCTCCACCTCCCGTACTCCTTTAGGGGTCCCTCCCCACCTCCTACCATTAAAAATGTTTATTTGAATTGCACCATGGTTTACATTCCACCCGTCAGTACGCATAAAGTGTTTACGTTCAATGCATCAGAAATCGAGTACCACCTACGTTAGTTTTCTTATTTTCTGTGTTACATACAAAGGTAAGCATCTTTACACCTTCAAGCATGTTTGGTCTTTTTTCGAGAGCTAAAGTTGAGTGCTAGATAATTAGTCTAAACTTGTAATGCGTGAGTCATTAAGTATATGACCTTGTTAATTACCGAATGGCCCTTAACGTAGAGTTGTGCAATATTTCCTCAGCTTTTTCTCTATTATTAGACATAAGCTGGCACATTTCAAATGACGTCTTGTTGTTCCTAGTTCAAACTGATTAAGGAAGTAATAGATACAATTAATATATTTACAATGGTACGTAACATTTTTCTACTTTTATCAATTTTTTCCATCAATTCATAAGCGATGATCAGATGAAACAATGTTGATCATTTATAAATATACACGATGGTAGCGCAAAATGCTCAACATCAAATCATTATTGTGAACGTACCAATAGAAACCCTTGGTGTCTGGAAAAGCCATTACATTTCACAGCGACACCTGCCACCGAACGGTAATCGATAATTCCTCAACTTCCTTTCCAATTTTAAGCTCATTTCATGGCTTCAAGAAGCCAATAATTAACAATCGATTGCGACTGGTGCGAGAGCAATTGAACCGTACCGTGGCGCAAAGACACCGTGAACAAAGTATTCTACGCCCAACGGTCCATGGTTCGATGACAGCATGACGGATATGGTTCACTGCATGTGTTTTTGACGCACTGGATTGTCCTGCGGGGCTGTAACGTGTTTGTGGTTTGGTCACTGCTATTGAGGTGAGGTATGTCGATCTACCGAAGCAGATGTGTCAGTTGAATAACCCTCAGTTACGGTTCACTAGCGACTGCAATACAGGGTATGCTTTGCGTAAATGGAAAGAAGCTTTTGCAAATCGATTGACAAAGCTTGTTTTTAAAGGAATTGCGTTCATAGCTGCAAAAAGGGTGATAGAATCGAGTGAAAAAAGTTTGAAAGCATTTTTTTTGTTTTTCGTTTTTTATTTATTCTTTGAGTCATCAGCAGCTTACAAAATAATAGTTTTATATCTAAAAACTGCGCATTGTTACTGATGGCACTGAACAAGTTTGTTAGTAATAAATCACAAAATTGTAATAGAATAAAAACAGGGTTTGTCAGACCCAACTGCATAAGTAGCTTCTCATCAGTATTTAAACAAAATCCAACATGTTCTACAATTATTCTTCTTTTAATGATTCATTCGTCTATCTGTATAGCGACTATCAGATCATAAGTAAAACAACTCTTTCTTCACACAAATTCGTTTTAATTAGGCTTAAAAATATCTTTGGCATCTTGATTAGCTGATGATTTTGAATATAAGTATGATCATCTAACCTTTCCTATGAATTAAAGAAGAACTAAACATCTGTGCAATTTGCTGAGATTAGTAAAGTTTCTATGAGGCGAATGAGGCCAACCGGCTCAAAGTCTCTATAAACAAAAGAAAAAAAGATACAATTTTCTCCAAACAAAATGCGTTTTTTTGCTAAAAGTTTGCAGTCAGAAAAAACGCGCGAAAATCCGAGATACGCAAATGTCTCCGGAACGCATTATTCGCGTAACTCGGGGAAAGACACACAAATAGTTAATTCCAATATTGAAGAACGTAATTGTTAATATGAAGATGGAGATTATTGTTCCACGGACAGACTGAAATTTCAGCTTGTTGGCTAGAAATACAAACGGGTGAATGGCGTTATATAAAAACAAGTTGTTTTATAATTCATGTTTAAAAGAAAAAAGGAATTGTAGTTATAAAATGTATATATTAAATTATGGAAAAAATACGATTATTTATTGGAAATGGCTATGATTGATAAAATGATAAAATGGCATGATCTTTCGAATGAACGCGTGCCTCCACTGTATTAGTTTCATTTTAACAAAAAAAAAAAGCTTAAGCTCTTTGAATTTTAACTTTGAAGTTAAAATGTCAAGAAAATGTATTTTAGCTTTTTCAAATCATTTTTTCTCACGACTAGTAACATTTAGATGATGTGTTATATTCAATTCCTCGCAATTTGTTACAGAACATTGCTATTCTAACGATTGTTTATATGTTTGATATGTTTTTACATTAAACGCAGGTAGATATGTAGTCAGAACGATGGATGCAGAGAAAAATACTTTTGTGAAAAAAAGTTAAATTTTTGATGCTTTGGGTGGTCCACCGAACGGCTGAAGCCAAGGAATAAATCATAAAATCGTTATCTTTTTCGATCTCAATCCCACAATGGATAGGAAACGGATGCATTTTGCTAAATTTTGCCGCACAATAATCGAGATCATTAACGTGTCCCTAGTAGTGGTCCCTTATTTGAAATTGAAAGGTTTTTTTTTAACCACACAGAACTGGTAATGGGTCCCGACTTTGAATCATCAAACAATCGACAACCAGGTTGCCGACTGAAAAGCACGCGGCACCGCCATACACTTCTCGGTAAAGTGTTCTCCTCAATCCTAAACGGTGCATGACTTATGACTTTCGGTCGCCGATCGAGTGTCACTGCCCACACTATGGGTGCATTTGGAACACGGCGCAGTGTTGTGCCCCGATCGTCCTCGTTAGGTGGGTCCATCCATGGCTAATTAGGTAATTAGTGGGTCAAAAGCAAACTTCGTCGACGCCGCTTGAGCATGGATTAAAAGCAAACAGAAACTTTTTGCCGAACGGTGTCGGTAATATTGGGACCGCCGACTAACGACCATTTCAACGCACGGGAGAGACCCCTTGTAGAGAAAAAGGTACTTTCGAAATGATGCCGTCCTTCTTCACGTGCCGAAAGGTCCCATTAGTTCCGCTGCCGCCACAAATCAAACAAACAAGCCGTAAATCTCTGCAACGTATGTGTTTTAGGTGAAAGAAGCAGTATAACATTCGAAGAAGTTTGATGCATATAAGAACTAAGTAATTTTCTAGTTACTGAACAGATTTTGTAGGCCTTGTTTTAGTGTTGGAAAACAAAGATTATTATAGTGATCGAATGTTATTGGTTAAAACGAAAACTTTATGTTTGCTCTGTAGTTAAAGACGCCGAAAACATGAAGGTAACGAAGAAACCGCCTAGATCGTAATGCATTCCCATGACACTTATTGATGATATTCTAAAAAAATCAATTTCACCTCCATCTGCATTAGATCCAAGCCCACCCAACATAGGAACGACGTCTCCAGCAAAATGTGCTTACACAGCAAGCGGCAATTGTTTGAACATCTGTGGCCCACCGGCGATCATTGTTCTTAAATCGATTATCGATGAAAAAGTCTATTTGCTTCGGTCGTACGACAGGAGAAGCATGAAACGTTCTACTCAAGCTGCAACCGTTTCTCAACAGCTACTTTTAAACGTAACACGTAAGGGTTGCGTCTGACTCATTTTCCATTTCCTAGCATTCTTCTATCGCGATGAAGACAGTGTTTTTCGGGAATGTCGCATACGTCGGGTTACTTTACCACACCGTAGAAAAACATTCATTCTCACGCCCATTGATTTAAAAGGATCGCTAGAAACGGAAGATCAACATGCCGCAGCGGCAAAAAGCAAAGCGAAGGGTATAAACTTAATTGGAATTTTGGGATCGTACAGCACTAATCAGTAATTGGCGCGAAAAATGGACCGTTCCACCGTTCGAACAAACACGAACAGCCTTTTCGGGTGGTCCTTGCGTTGAATTGATCACTCCCTTCTCAAACAAACCTCTACGAACGTAGTAAGAACTAATAATCGAATTAAACATTACAAAAAGAGATAGAGCGAGGGAGCGTTTCTGCAGAACGAAGCGGAAAAGAAAGCCCCAACAACTTGGGGTGGTTTCATCGCCTGATTATCGCCCAATAAATGTTCCTCCCATGGGCGGTTGTTTTCTCTGTTTTTTTTTGTTTCCGAAACGTTGCTAACATGTTCCTTTCATCATGCCCCTATGAAAAGGCTATCCCGGTCGTGGTCGCTACACTCACTGAAATCTTTGATCATCCGAGGTGGTCAGGTTATGATTTAATTCTAACCTTACCGCACCAGTAGCGTTATTAATGATCCCTCAAAGCTACGAACACCAGCAACAGATTACTGATTACAATTCTTCCTACCACCACAATGCCGAAATACTACATATTGGAAGCAACCGGATCCAACCACAAAGACGTTCCCATGACGAATTACGAAGAGTGGAGATCACTTGCTTTAGCTTGTATTTAGAACGTGTGGAATGAAGATGGATATGTTCAAAAAGGAAAATGCAATCGTTTTTGGTGGGGAGTCTTCGTTATTTATACGATGATTGATTGTGCTGCCCGATAATCCTTAATACAGTTTGGCGCATGTAATGTCTGTAAAAGTCCCATTGGTTTGAATTAATATGAACAGCAAATTCAATAAAACTATGAAACCCTTCCAGGACTATAGATGATTCTCGAAATTTGCTTTATAGAAGGTTTGATCTTAAACGTAGCTTACAATACGAGCATAGAAAAATAAACAAGGTGCACAGTAAATCTTATCAAATATTAAATTTATCTGTTGATGATCCCGATGTGGCGAAAAAATTGGAGAAATGTTGGGTAAGCATTCCTCTAGTGGTGGCAGTACCGAAATCTAATTCATAACACTTTAAAATACGGTCCATAAGATAAGTTATTTAAGCTATTACAATTGTATTCAATGTTTCAAATTCTACCAAAATTATATAATTTAAACATTGAAATGGGTAAAAGGGGTTTGGGAAGATAACCCTTATTTCACGTAATATTCGTTATAATATACATACATATACCTTATTGATTATTGATTCTTTAATTTCATTGCAACACAACTGTACCACTACAGTTTGCTGCTTTACACAGTAGGGTACGATTATCGTATTCACTTATGGACTAAATTAATGGTAATATGTCATCGTAGATATTGCAAAGTAAGTTCACATAATCAAACAATCAAATATCGAACAGTATATGCACTGTTAAGATAAAAGATCTACCGTCCAATTCATGTTACCCGACGTCAAAAGTGCCAAGAAAAACGAAACAAAAAGGAACTAAGACCACATATGGCTATCAAGACCGCCCAGTAACAGTGACAGCAGGTGTTGTGTCTACGCAAATGCCAGAAAAGCGACGAGAAGAATAATTTAGATACGTCTCCAATGCACATTGCATTCGGAACTAGAAATGGGCCCTCAGTGTATGATTAGGCTATTTTCTTTTCACTCATCGCCGACACATCACCCTGTAGCCAGAACCATTATCACCCAGCATTCGGTCATTATCACCCTAATGTTTTGGTCATTTGCCGTTTGTTTTTCAATAATTAGAAGGCAGTTCTATGATTTACGAGCTAGACGCTTTTGAAAAACACCGACAAGAAATGTTCCTTATTTTTGATAGTTAACTACGCTTTCTTAGATAATTGTTGATTGCTGTCAACAGTTTTTTTGTTAGACAGTACCTACATAATTCCAAACTAATAATAGTTGTCTTCGCGATGCTTTTGGTGTCTCTGTGATATAAATATAAAATTATTATTTAAAAAAATCCTATTTTATAAGATCCAAGATTTTACAAGAAGAGTAAAATTGAAACAAAAAAAGTTCAGAAATAGTACGATTGTTGAGCCATTTTTTTTTTTCAAAGAACTGTTTATTCAAAATAAAAGAATGCAGTTTAGCCATATTACGTGATAAATTGGGTTGAAAATATCCAAATTACATCTGGCACCCAACCTTAATTCTTAAGTAGCAAGTGTAGGTATTCATGGGTAATAATAAAAGGCAATAATGATAATGGATAATGATTTTTTGGGAACCTACATTAACCATTTCTACCATTTTTATGGAATTTCAGCAGTCAGAGTTCACTACCAACATGAGTTAATTTCACTTGGCAATTTGCATTCCTTTAAATCTATGAGAATCATCGCATATCCTCGTTCTTTTGAAGGACTTTCGAGCTATAGACGATTAGATTGCAACACTGGAATAATACAGAAATACAAAAATGCTACAATACCCAATGCTGGACTTTTTCTCCAATTAAAAACTAATCCACCAATCTCCACAACAGGATAGCCAATGCGTATACATCAATTATAACACTTGGTTAGATGACGTTGAATGAGAATCTTCACTTTTGTTTGCCAAAGCACCTACCAAATGGGTCGAAAAAGGGAACAATAAATGTAAATTTAAGTCTGTGAATATTGACGGGTTTCTCCCACAGCGTAACGATTGAAGTTTGCAAATAAAAGGAAAAAGTTAACACTTTAATTTCACGGCCAACTTTGTTAGCTTTTAGCACCCTGCATAGAAGTAACATGTCATACTCCTTCAAAAGAATAAAAAAAACAGTGAAGAATTCGATCACCAGGCAAAACACATTTACAAACTCAATAGAAAAAAACTGTTTGTATCCTTCTTTTGAAAGGAAGAAAATGGCAACGAGAGTGTTGGAAAGAAACGATGCAAAATTCCCCACCAACACCAAAACGCCGGCAAATAATCGCTCAATCTCGTTCGCTGTGGGGTCCGTCCCCAAAGCAGAGACCCTCCGCATGTCCGTCGCAATTCCCAAGGCTAGTGATCTCGTTCTCGCCGTCTGTGCGCTGTTCTGTGTGCTGGAAGAGTTTCCCGTATTCTTCTTTTAAAATGACTCCTGGAACTATGTGGGATCATTAGTTTATTATAATCAGATTTATATTAACTCGCTTTATCCACGGCAAAGCGGGTTCTTTCCCGGTCATTGTATTCGTGGCGCTCGCTTCAATCGTTTGTTTTGCAACTGCGGTTACGGGTGTACCGAACGTACCAGACCACCAGGGACCTTTTGAATTTATTTACCCTCCCGTCGGTTGGATGCTACACCACAAGCGAAACAAAACAAAAACTCTCAATTTAATTTAATTGTGGGAACTTCTGGACGGCAGCCCTCAAGGTTCTGTTTATATGTGCAGTTCTTAGGTCACCGTTTATGCTTGGTCTTGATCTTTTTTACTGGACTTTTTTTAATGCCTTTGGTTTCTGCTTTCTGCATGCAATGGCAATGGAAAGTGTGAAGGGGTCGCAATGTCTCCATCAGCTTCTCAAGGTGATCGTACATGTGTGTATGTGCGCGGTTTTTTCCTTCGCAAGGATATCAACACGTAAAAACCTTCCTCAAGAAACGATGAAACCCCGTGCTTCGATTCAAAGGACATCGGCACAATTTTGAAAGTTTACGCGCCAAAAACTGCAGATGTTCATTCAACTCAGATCAAATATTTTTAAAACTATTTTTACCGATATCACTTCGTTCCTCGGTAAAGCAATACGGCGTATAAAGAACGTTTCTTCTGATAAAAAAAAATCTAAGACAATTCTAAGCTAACACAGGTTCTATGGAACAATTCAGTTTTATTGAGCATTAACAATTAACGTATAAAAAAAGACCAAAAAACGAGCACAAATAGTTTTGAACACCTAAAAAACAACACCATTATTTGAACAGCCAAAGTTCCGGTGTCACTTACTCACATAGAAAGTGAAAATCAGACGGTGTTCGGCAGTTGACTTCCGGAATAATAAATTTTCTTGCTTTACACTCTCGCTCTCGAGTTCTAACAACCACAACCAATCAGATAAACAGCGTCTAGTGTCCTTACTTTTTTTCTATACTAGCGCTGTCGGTAACAACCATCCATCGTACACACGTGCAAGCTGTCACTACTTCCTTTTTATTCTTCCGACTTTTTAAACGGTTGTGGTACATTCAAAAGGATCACTTTGGGTATAAAGTAGCATAAAAAATATAAGGATTTTTTTTTATTTCCAGTCACGAAAAAAAGTGTTTACGTTTTAAAAAGCATGTTGTTTTGATGGTTATGCTGCATTGTTTTGATCAGTTGATGTTTTCGTTTTCGTTACACTTTTTATTTCAGTTCCGAGTATGCTGTTCCTTTTTTGTGGCTCTTTTATCTTTACCGATAATCTTGTCATCGTTTATTTATGGTCCATTAAGTCATCTCGTTTCGTGAGGGTGATTAACTTTAACACACAGTTGACATTATGGTATGTGTTTGAACAATTTAAGTACGAAAAAAACTGCTCGTGTGCTGGTTTGATTACACAAATGATAGTAAAAGCATCCCAAACGCAAAGTATTCTCATTTTTTAAGGAAGCTCATAAATATGTTTAAGAATAATTAATATTTAAAGATTATGGTTTTACAGCTAAACTAACAAACCCAAAACATTAAAACAAATGTTTGACCTTTAAAAGACATAGCATTTAAAATCGATTTGTAACATTAGTCATTTGTACAGCTTCTTCTGTTTTCATCGATTATTTCCAACCCGTACGGAAATAGTAAAGTACTCAAACTTTAACCGTCACATTATGCTTCGATTAATGCACTCATCCTATTAATGCAGCACGAATGCTCTCGAATTTCATTGCCTATCTATCAAGGTTCGTCGAGGTCTCATCAAATTACTACCAATTAATTACGCAATGCTACGTGTTGACTGATCCTTACCAAGCTCAGTTTCGGTGGCAACTAACCGACTGCGCCTCGCTTATCCCCGTTTCTCTTCCTGCTTCCTTTCGTTCCCACTGAACCAAAGTTTTTTTTATTATATGAGTTTATTCCCCGAACAATGCCACACGTAGGCTGAAACAGCTCGAGTTACCATGCCTTGACTATTGGACCCGACCCGAGGCATGCGGCTCGCGCCATAACCTACCTTCTATCGCACCTGCTAAGCATTTCAGGGGCTTTTTTTTAACTTCCAACAGATGTAAAGCGTTTCGGATTCACTATGGTTCCAGTGACGGCTAGAATTCAAATGCTACAAAAAACTTGAAATTAGTTAAAAATTACTTTATTTTAAATGCTTATTTATTATTATTAATATTTATTATAGGCATATAACGGACTGAGCAATATAGCCCGTTTGTTTCTTTTCCTATGACAAGGCCAGCTGGTTTGGAAAAACATAATTTATTTTAATTTAATTTAAAGTTGTCAATTTAAACATAGTTTAAAATAGTTTTAATATAAGAGCACAAAATCGCGCATTATTTATTGATATTACTTCTATTTTCGATTTAAAGTAAAACGTCCTGGAAATGCTCTGCTGTTAGGAAATGATATATATTTTTTATAGACAAGACATTGGTATGATGTGGAAAATGTGCTAAGGAAATTTCATCACATCATAATATTATCGCATCAATTGAAAACAACATGAGTTTATAAAATTATTCAATTAAATAAAAAAAGAGAAAAATGATTCTATTTTTTCTAAAAGTTAAAAGCTTCTAATCCATGACGAGGGGCGGTCCCGTGGTACAGTCGTCAACTCGTACGACTCAATAACATGCCCGTCATGGGTTTAAACCTAGAATGGACCGTCTCCCCGTAGCAAGGATTGGCTATCCGGCTGTGAATGAATGAATAGTAATGAATTAAGTCACGAAAGCCTGTATAGGCTGGCATGTCCGCGTAGGACGTTACGCCGAATAGAAGATAGAAGAATTCATGACGATCGCATGAATCTAGTTATTTGGAATATATATTAGACAAAATCCAAAAAATAAGATTACAATCTTTATTATGAGATGATCATCAAAAAGCTCTTAGAATGCTGAATTCCATTAAATATAACTCTTCTACTATTACTGACTTGCGTGTCCGTAATTAATATATCAACCAAGACACTATAACGGCACGAATTTTTGAGACAACAATATCAAACCTGAATAAAAACTTTGATGTTTCATATTCTTGTACGTGTTTAGTGATACAGGGTTTCTCAAGCCTACTCAACATCGTAACACTATTTTTCGTACACGTTAAACGATTGTCAATATCGTACATACAATTCGAATCCGTAAACTCGATTCGATTTGGTAACACAAGGTTTTGGACCCGTAAAATCCCAACTCGAATCTGGAAAATATATAATGGGTGACAAGACAGCCAACATACGTTTTCCAGATTCGAGTTGGGATTTACAGGTCCAAAACCTAGCGTTAACTAATCGATAAAAGTTAACAGATTCGAAATGTATATACGATGTTGACAATCGTTTAACGTGTTCGAAAAATAGTGTTACGATGTTGAGTTGACTTGAGAAACCCTGTAAGAATCGCTACATAAACTCATTTACAAATAAATGTTTATCACTTTTTATTCGTCTAATCCTCGATTATAAATACACCGATATTTTACAGATGCTCAGCAGTTATTGGAAATAAAGGAAATTTTTTTATACATAAAAAAACATAGTAATAAATGCAATAATAAAATATATATTTCAAAAAAATCACATTCTAATAAACATTTCCTAAATGTAATATCACTGTTTAAAAACAATGCACATAAACTATATGTGATACAAAGTCTTTTTTTATCATTTGGCAGAAATAATGTATCTTTTAAAAAATCAAATACACTATGAAATTTACTGGTAGTTTTGTCCTCGAATTACCCACAGTGAAATGTGTATCTAATACCACCGGTAGATCCTACGACGACACAAACAATGTACAATTTCGAATGGCATATGGAACGTGCCAGAGCCCATGAGCAGGAAGAGCTATTTTGTTTGCACGTTCCTTTCTTATTTCGTTTCCTCTGCATCGCTGCTGCATACTGTCGGATCTGGAACGGAGTAGCGCCCATTGTCACCACCTGCGCTTCCGATGCTCTGTTCATACGCAGCACGAACTGCAGACGAGGAGTGTATGCCAAAAAATCAACACAAACGGTTCGCTATCTGGCCGTGCACGTATAGGTGTAATCCAACGCCGATATCCGACCGACTGATCGTCATCGGCATCGGCTCCTAAATTGAGGAGCTTCCTATTGAAGGTGTCCTTCAGAACGCACGGAAACATGATCTCTACCATCTGAAACAAGAGTGTGTATGTGTGTGTGAAGCATACGATAAAGGGCATGCGTGTTTCTTCCGTAAGGATATGGATTTCCTTTATGCCCTTTGGTACCGGTGTCGTTCAGTGCCAATCAATTCGCTTTGCTGTAGGTCGAAACTAATAATAAAGCATGAAAAACTGCCGCCAGCTCAGCCCAGGAAGGGTGCCGGTGCATTAATGGACGAACCGGGAAGCACCTTGTACGTGACATGTGCGTCGTTAGTGGTCTTTTCATGCAGTTTTTAGTCCCCTTTCCTTGCAATTGTAGGACAGTTGGGCGACAAGCATGCATCAGAAGCGTCTGAGATGCGTAGGAGCGTCACAGTATGATATTTTATTTTCTGTTTATTTCTTTTTTCCGTTTCCATGAGGAATCCTATATTGTGTGCAATTTATGGTGCAAATCTTCGATCGCTCGTGTGTATATTATTGCGTTTCATCACCGCAGGAAAGCTGATACAAGCAATGTCTTTCGAGCGATTGTACAGCTTTCGTGTTCGATAATCTGTAATCCTATAGCTTGTGGTTGAAAAACAAATTCGAAACTGGCAGTAATGATACTGATAAGCCGAAGCCTATGCAGTGTTTCTGCAAATATGTGATACAAATACTCAACTTAATCTAACCCTAACTGTAAGGGATAGAATAGCATTACGGTCAGTTACGATTACGGACAAGAAATCATAACTATGAAGCTGCATTTATTCGACATTAAATACACAACAGTAATATAACATTTGAAGTACTAACATGAGAGTACTAAATTTGAAGAGAGAGAGAGAGAAAGAGAAAAACACCAAATTTAATCCGTTTGGAAATGGTCTATTCCATAGACGGGCAGGCTTCTACAAGAGTGACTAGGTGCTGCAAAGCGTAACTGTCCTGTGGCGTGGTACATATAAATTTGGGAAACCAGTATACACCCCGTAAGTCATTGAGACGATTTTGCTTCTAACCGATAACGTTTCTAACACACTTTCCATGTTGTTTGATTATCCATGTTATAAGTCATGCTCCTCAGGAATAGCAATACCAAATTGCATGACAATCCTTTACTGGGACGAGAAAAAATGTGTGTAGTTTGATTTTTTTTCTTCCAATTCGTAGCGTTTCAGACGAATTTCTATTCCTCCGTGCTATGCAATAGTCACGCAAACTCCCCTACTCAACAGAAAGTACTCACGCAACCATTCCATGTGCCTTTTACGCTTGCATAGTATAAGTAATGAAAAATCTTGTTTTTCTTTATAACACTTTTACCATCACCAACTCGCTAATGAAATCCCCATTCGGGACAAAAACTGCTATTGAAGATATTTCATACGATAACAACCTAAATTGGGGTGTTTTTTGTTGATTTTTGTTTCACCTCGCAAGCACCGCGTTCGAATCGATAGTAACAAAAATGAGCGACTAGTCAGTACCCCTAGTACATGTTTGCGTTTGATTTCTTAGAGCAATGGATTCGGACGTTTGACTAGAGCAGAGGGCTAGCTTGCCGGCTTATCGACTGCATAATTACATTACATACAAATACCTCGGTGAAGGAACTTAGCGTAGTTAGGTCAATAAACTTACCGGATAGGTTTGATACATGTGCCACATTAGGCTGAAAAAACTAGCTGATGTGAGCAAAGAAAATATTACTGCGGTCGTGATGTGTCGGTTTGGATACATCAACGTGATGCACGAATAAATAGTTTACGGCTCTTGGGTTTATGATTCATTATTTTTGTTTGTTTAGTATTCATATCCAAAGATTTTTTTAGTATTCCTATCCATTTAAGAATTTAATTTATTTGTGAATCATTGCAGCCATTTATCACCAGATTGCAATTTAATTGAATATTAATGATAGAATCCGTGTATCGAACAAACCAAAATCATTTTATGCATGCATGCTAGCAGCCCCAGTTAAGCGTGCTAATTAAAAACAATGGCCGAAGAGTATCAACATTTCATCCAAAATGAATCGGTTCTAGCCAGCAGTGCAAAGTACTGATGATGGTAAGACACATGAGTTGCATACCTTATAAGTCACGATTTAAATTTTGGGGTGACCGACGACTAAGCGTACACACACACACCGGAACTGCCGATCAAG
Organism: Anopheles coluzzii; assembly: GCF_943734685.1. Taxonomy (NCBI): domain Eukaryota; kingdom Metazoa; phylum Arthropoda; class Insecta; order Diptera; family Culicidae; genus Anopheles; species Anopheles coluzzii. The sequence continues at coordinate 85,739,711 of NC_064670.1, forward strand.
GTGGCGTTTGATGGTCTGCATAAATCATCGTGACAGAGCTTTAAGTTCTATTATATTCGCAGTTATGATGATAAATTAATTCAACGGGATATTGTTTGATCACGCCGCAAATACCGCTAAAAGCGAGCAAACGGCCAAGCAATCGATGCAATAATGTCACGCAATTGTCTACCATATTACGTTTGTCCTTTTCTTGATGCATGTAGTAAGAAAAAAAAACACGAAACAAATTATGAATACGATTGCTTAGCGAAACTGACCAAAAGAAGAAAAAGTATACACACCTGGTGTACAGGATCGCGCCAGCGCACCATATGCGCTTGTTTTTCGTATTTCCTGCTCGTCTTTATGATGCCGCCCAAATGTTGGTGCCGGCTGGAACAGGAAGTCAGGAAAGGAATAAGGCTCGGCGTGAGGTTTAAGCTTCTGACTTTGTAAAGGAAATGAAGGCAGGAAAGCATGCAAAGGCTGACACAGAGAAGAAAAAACACAGCTGGCAAGTGATGTAAGCAGAGATCGGTGCATCGTGCGCGAAGGCACGCGCTAAGGGAAACGCCCGATGACGATCAGGTTGCGCTATAACGCTTCTGGTTGGATCGGTTCGACTACCGAGAACCGTTGAATAGGCGTCACAATCGCTCGCAATGCGCCAAAACTGATCTTTCGAGCGAAGATAACAAAAAATTTACAGTTTGTTTGTATTTTCAAAAGTATAAGAAATGTTGTATTAGTATAGTAAAACTGTTGTTTATTATAGTTTCCTTCACAACTAAATGTGAAATTGTGAACAAAAGAATCGAATAGATCATCTACTGCCTACTTTTGCATTATTCATTAACACGAACATACACTTGAGCGTGCGTTTTCAACTCATATGCATGTTGTTTTATTTATAGCACCCACAGGACGGTGTTGATCGAATGAGAAGTTCATCACAAATGGGCACCACGATAAGACTAAAGCAGACGAAACAAATAACCCAAAAAGGATATTCGGTGGGCCGAACAGAAGCAGCAGTAAACCAAACTCAAATACTGCGATGCGCTTCAATATAAAAGATACACATGGATACACATAGATACAGATGGACATACGTCCATCTCATGGAGGTATTATGGGTAGGCGAACAGATCTATCAGATCAGATCTTCTTCGCTCAGTAGCTTTCTCCCTTACCGATTGCTAATCTTGTCCATCATTTGCCAAGGAAATGGAAAAGGATCTTTATTCTGAATTCATACCTTTTTTCACATCTTTTCTTTCACATCCACCATAAGCAGAGGGAAAAGATCAACTCCAGAGCGATAAGCCTAAACCCAACCCAAACGGATCTCGAGTTTGCAGCCACCATCTGCTGTTGCGAAGACGCGTGCTGCGTTCCATCACTGCGTTCCATGCATTCATAGTCAACGAACAACAACAAAATCCACAGCATATTGCTAGACTTGTTGATAAATGAATGATACCGTGATGCATCGTCTTTGAACGTGGCAAATGCCAGGCTCTTCCGCAGAAGCATTTGGTGTCGTTGCAACCTTTAACCGAAATGTATGTTAAAAGCGTCACAAGTCTATCATGTGGACTAATATGAATGTATGAAAGCTGCTAGTTTTAAAGATAAACCCCCGAAATGCTACTGACTGCTGCTGCCGAATCAAAAGATCGGGTTTCTGATCGTTACCATACACGATCATTAATCATGTGATCGGGCGTAAGGCCTTTTCGGTTGATATTCATTTCTTCATTAATTCTGAGCAACATATGCGTCTACAAGAAAATGAATTTAATACGAAAGGTTCAATTTTGAGGTATTTTTATCACTTAAGTAATTTCAGCAATTTATTGGCAATATAAAAAATCGTTTTGCCATGAGATGAGCAATTTTAGTCGGAATATTTATGATCGAATATTTTATGATGCCAACGATTCCGGATTTCTTCACTTCAAATGATTACAAACACGTCCCGCTGATTGTTCCCACGGAATTGTTTGGTTTTAAAAGGTTATAAAATGATCATCATAGCCGAGTTTAGACGTCCAAAACAAATAGATGTACCTGATCGTTGTTAAAAACTATTTGTTCATACAATTTCACAAATCCCATTGCGCGTCCGTAATGCATCACACCGCATAGCGTTAAACGTGAGAAAGTCTGTTTGGTTTAGCAATGCTTCCATTTTGCCCCAAATAAAATATGTAAATCGCACACAGCTTCTCACTATCCGGCGCAGGATTCGGTCAAGCATCCTTGCGGCCGTGCGGTGAAAGATCAAATCGTCACGTACACTTACCTGTCTCACGGACGTGGGAGTGCTAGAGGTTTTTCCCAATCGTAAAACATTTCTCTTTCTCTCTGTTTTCTTTTCTGAGATTTTGCCCCATCGAACGATATGATTTTACGAGGGTTTCACACCAAAAGTTTACGACAAACGAGTGAACCTTAAATGGTTCCCACGGTTTAAAAATGCTTTTGCATCTAACGTTTTTGAGGATATTCCCAACGCTGAGGTCCGTCGGTTTACGCTTTCTTTCCAACGTAAGCATCCATCGGTTTTGGGCAGTTTTCTTAGCTGCATACTTAACACCCGAACACAATTTTCTGCAAGAATGTACGTCCAAACCCATACCCGGACACAACAACAATCGAGCATTAGAACCGTTTTAAGACGAAGATCCAATTTGACCGGGCATAAATTAATTGTCTCATCCGAAGGATTGGTTACGGGTGAGGAAAGCGGCAAAGTTCCTGATGGAATTTGCATTAACTGCAGCGATTTGCAATGCTTCCGTCTTTCTGCTGTCGCTGTTGCTGCCAAACTGTCAACCGTGTAAATGTGATCTCGCAGCGGGGCAGCCCCCTGCATGCTGTAGTGGCATGCGGTCGTGCGCGTTAATGTATTAATCTCGACCAATTTGAGCGTTAGAAGAAACACAATGCACAGACGGAACTGCGTGGACAAAGTCCCCGAAATCACCGAAAGGAAACCCCTCAGTCAAGCAGATCTATTCAAGCATTCAAGCTCAGCCCCTGCTAAACGGTACCGATGTCGGCAAATAAAGAACAAATAAATAAAAATAAATTGAGACACCATTCATGGCCGACGTCTGGCTGGAAGGAAAACATTAAGGGACCCAGGAATCGAACCGGTATCGGTGAACCGTGCACCACGTTTTCATTATGCCTGTGGTTGGTCTCGCAAGCCAAAGCACATTTGCACAAACGCATCGACGGTTAAAAGGGAATTAACACACAAAAGGCGACAAAAGGGAGAAGAAACGGAGTCGGCAATTTCATACCCACAACTTTCCACCAAAGAAAACCAAAACTAATTCCCGTTGTGCTGTGTTTGAAAAAAAGGACACACCGAACACAACCAGTTGGCAGATAAATCATCGCCAAGCATTGTTAGGGCAATGAAGGGAGAGGAAAGAAGGATGGTTTTAAATGTTTTGCTGAAAATTATCTCCAAATAAGAGACAAAACTTCATGCAGATATTCCAAAACATACATTTGGCTTGTTAACATGTTTGTAAAGTAATGGTTCAATTTACTTTTCGTTCAACATATTGCCATGCCATATATGTATTACTCCGAAAACCCATATAAGAATGAAATATTTCCTTGTGAAATGTTTCATCCTCGTGTTGTGATATCTTTGCTATTTCAAACTGGCACATGCGCAGTCGTCGCCATTGGCGTCCTGTCATTTTGTCTATCAAAATGTGTTCCTTTCCACTGCAGAGTCCTCTTGCCCTCGGTTGCGTTTTATCGCAGTGGCCAGTTCCGGGACAAAACGACAACAAATGGCCGTAAACAAAGTCGGCTAAACGCTACTGGAAAGCGTGTCTACAGCATAGGCAAGTGCTTAATATTCGGTCGTGTCCTGTTTTACCGTATAAAACGTGTGGCCATTCTTAAAATGTGCATAGTTCTCGAACACCGTGTCGAAAAGCCTCAAAAACAGTGCTAAGGGTGTGTATTTTGCTTACCATAATCGTTGGATAGCCGTTCAATGCTAACATTGCCAACCAGTGCCCAGTGTCCTGCTACAAATGTGCTTCTAAAAACTTTGTAATTTAATGAATACAAACATTGCAAGTGTCTCAAATTTTACACACAGTACAACACCAGCAATACAAAATCGCTCATCATAGGCTAGCCCAAAAATTGTGTGCCATCATTTACTCCCAAATCTCGTGTTATTCCCTGCTTATGCAGCAGTGCGTTAGGGGAGAGCGTTTGTGTTGTGGTATAGGTGTAGGCGCGCGTGTTTCCTGTACCGTGGGGTGGGTCGGTGCACGATTGACTTTGCTGTGATAAAATAGGAATGCCTATAAATGCGTTTCGTAGTATTAGTGCAGTGAGTCACAGGCTGCTAGAGAAACGTATGGAATTGTGATGTTTTTGCTACCGGGGGAATGAATATGTAATGCAATTTAATCAACGGAAACGCAGAAAAACCTACCTCAGGGGTGTTGTACACTGCACG